>NC_141875.1:587393135-587745010 GCF_056163025.1 Triticum urartu | reverse complement strand
ATGAAATGCGGGAGATAAGGGTTGTGATGGGTACTTGGTATGTTGACTTTGGCGCAGACCTCCCTGGCAACGGCGTCAGAAATCCTTCTTGCTACCTCTTGAGCACTTGCGTTGGTTTTCCCCTGAAGAGGAAAGGGTGGTGCAGCAAAGTAGCGTAAGTATTTCCCTAAGTTTTTTGAGAACCAAGGTATCAATTCAGTAGGAGGCCATGCACGAGTCCCTCGTACCTACACAAACAAATAAATCCTCGCAACCAACGCGATAAGGGGTTGTCAATCCCTACACGGTCACTTACGAGAGTGAGATCTGATAGATATGATAAGATAATATTTTTGGTGTTTTTATGATAAAGATGCAAAGTAAAATAAAAGGCAATAAAAATAACTAAGTATTGGAAGATTAATATGATGGAAGATAGACCCGGGGGCCATAGGTTTCACTAGTGGCTTCTCTCCAGAGCATAAGTATTCACGGTGGGTAAAGAAATTACTGTTGAGCAATTGACAGAATTGAGCATAATTGTGAGAATATCTAGGTATGATCATGTATATAGGCATCACGTCCGAAACAAGTAGACCGACTCCTGCCTGCACCTACTACTATTACTCCACACATCGACCACTATCCAGCATGCATCTAGAGTATTAAGTTCAAGAGAATAGAGTAACGCTTTAAGCAAGATGACATGATGTAGAGGGATAAACTCATGCAATATGATGAAAACCCCATCTTGTTATCCTCGATGGCAACAATACAATACATGTCTTGCTACGCCTACTGTCACTGGGAAAGGACACCGCAAGATTGAACCCAAAGCTAAGCACTTCTCCCATTGCAAGAAAGATCAATCTAGTAGGCTAAAACAAAATGATAATTCGAAGAGACTTGCAAAGATAACCAATCATACATAAAAGAATTCAGATAATATTCAAATATTGTTCATAGATAAACTTGATCATAAACCCACAATTCATCGGTCTCAACAAACACACCGCAAAAGAAGATTATATCAAATACATCTCCACAAGAGAGGGGGCGAACTTTGTATTGAGATCCAAAAAGAGAGAAGAAGCCATCTAGCTAATAACTATGGACCCGTAGGTCTGTGGTAAACTACTCACACTTCATCGGAAGGGCTATGGTGTTGATGTAGAAGCCCTACATGATCGATGCCCCCTCCGGCGGACCTCCGAAACAGGCCCCAAGATGGGATCTCATGGATACAGAAAGTTATGGCGGTGGAATTAGGGTTTTGGCTCCATATCTGGTAGTTTGGGGGTACGTAGGTATATATAGGAGGAAGGAGTACGTCGGTGGAGCAACAGGGGGCCCACGAGGGTGGAGGGCGCACTGGGGGGGGGTCTCCTGGTTGATGTCTTGACATAGGGTGCAAGTCCTCTGGATCATGTTCATTCCGAAAATACGTTCCCGAAGGTTTCATTCCGTTTGGACTCTGTTTGATTTTTTTTTCTGCGAAACCCTAAAATAGGCAAAAAAACAGCAATTCTGGGCTGGGCCTTGGGTTAATAGTTTAGTCCCAAAAATAATATAAAAGTGTATAATAAAGCCCAATAATGTCCAAAACAGAATATAATATAGCATGGAACAATAAAAAATTATAGATACATTGGAGACGTATCAAGCACACCTGTCGGGACGATGTAGCGCAGACTAGTCCAATGGACGAGCTAACCCACGACTTCCTCGCCACCGACAACCGTTCATGTGGGTCGTGGGGGCCAACAACGTGGCACAGCTCCAGCACCGCCTCTGAACACGGCGACCGCGGTGAGCGACACGCTCATTGTTGCTAGACACGGTCGGTTTCAGTGTGCCGAGGGTGGCGTTAGTGCGGTGGCACGACCAATAGTATGTTTCATTTATGCCCAAGGTTTCCCAATCAAAGCATTGGGTAGCCAAAATTTTGGTTGAGGTTTTGGTTGCCGATGATTTGGCCGACATTGGCAAGAAAAATGAACTAGAGTTGGCTAGAGTTCATTGGCATACCAAAAAATGGCAACCATCCAAACAAAGAACACTCTTTGGGTCATGACCAAAATTTTGGTAAGGTGCACTTTGGCCACAATCCAAACACACCCCAACAACCGGCTCGTCGAGGATGCACGGGGCGCCGGGAGGCGTCCGCGGAGTGGTGTAGCGCGGCCAACTGCATCCTCAGGACCTGAGACCATGTCGGGTCTTCTTGCTTTTTCAATGACATGCGGGGATCGCATCTGAGAAAAGGGCATCTCCAACGTTTCCACGACCGCAGCTGACTACCCTGGCACACCAAAAACCCTCGTCCCTCACGTCGTCACGCGGTGCGTTCCCAGCCGGGACCAGTTGCCCGCATTCATGCTGTCTGTCCGTATGCCGTCGTTAAGAGGCTCGGTGCCCGAGGAACCAACTCCTGTGATTTAATGACGCACCAGGATGGTTGTCCTCACCGGAATGCGCTACTTAAAGTGGCAATGCCCAGCTAGCCTCCACACCATAGCGCATCGTCCTCCTACCTAGCACCACATCCACCGTGACCGCAAGCGCGAACGCTCTGCGAGAGAGCTTGTCTTCGGGGATGAAGCTCGAGGTCGCCGCCCTCACTCAAGTCGCCTCTTGCGACGCAATAGCGGTGTAGCCGGACGTGGACACGGCTACACAAGCGGTGGCCACGCTGGCGGCCGACGACGGGAGCACCGTCATCCACGCGTCCTACTTGCCGCGCTCCAACGTCCGGCACCGCTGAGGTCGGGGACTCCTTCGAGGATGAGTAGGGCATGGGAGGCGGCATGGCATGGTGTGCCAACTGGCCGGTCCGTATCCCGTGTTCTACTCTTCCTCGCCGGAGACCGCACCTTCACTTCACGGGTCTTGAACCCCGCCTCGTACATAGAGATCGCAGATGGACGACATTGGTCTCCGCCGTAGAATAGGTTTAGGGTCGGGTTTCTTTTATTTTTCTGTCCTATAAAAGTTCGAAATGTAATGAAAATCTACCGTGTTTGCATTAATCTCGGCCGGTGTATATGGACTTTCACAATAATATAGTATATAGTAGGAGTACTAGCAAGATGCCCGTGCGTTGCACGGAAGATCAAGATCTTGTGGGAGAAAAGGATGAACGAGGGAAGGCCTTATCTGCAAATGTGGAGAGGAGTGCGGGTAAATTGTCATAGTTTCCTTCCTATCCGTTAGATATAGATCGGGTGGCCTATATTGCAGGATGACAGGCACACCATCATCACCAACTCTGCTTTTTATTGAACCGATACAAAGCTAACTTGCGTAGTAAAATAAGCACATAGGGTCTATACATACACAATTTATCTTAGGCACTCCAATAGTACGTCCACTACACATTCACGCATTTCACATCTTTCTACATCTACGGGAACCTACGAAAGGGTTAACGTAAATTGCCTCTATCTCTCTTCCCCTGATTTTCATGGTGGTGGGCCCCTCCCTCCCCCCAATCTACAATCAATAGCTCACACGTTTCACATTACGTTAATTACATAACTGGGATTACGTAGGTGTAGCATTACTCGTCCTAAAAAACATAACTAAGCCAACCTCCCAGCATATTGCGCGGGAAAAGACCCGGTCGCGCCGTTTTAGTCGGGATTACCGGATTACTAGTAGTAGTATTGATGGATCACGCGAAGCAACACGTTTTTTTAGGGGGTGAAGCAACTAGTTTAAAACGAAAAAAGGCGGTACACTTACAGCACCCCTGTCGCGGTCGCATTGCACCCCACACACAGCTCACACAAACGGAACGCGCTTTTGGCTTGCCTCTGCAGTGACACGTGGGACTGCACTTGGAGAAACCGACCATGCACCAAATTCCCCCACCCACCGCGCGAAAATCCTCCCCCCCACCCAAAAATTCCCCCAAATCCTAGATTCAACCGCCCTTCGGCCAACTAGCCAATAATATTCCCAAAACCCCCTCCCCCCATCCCCCTTCACTCCATTCGCTCCGCCAAAGCCGCCCTCCCCGCCGCGCCGATACGCCGGTGCCGTGGTTCGTCGAGGGGATGCATGGCGATCCTCTCGCTCCCACAGTACGCTCTCATAGACTGCCGTTCTCTAGCCGCGCCGCCACCGCTGGCGACGTTCTTGTGGAGGCGCACGACGGTCAGCGCTGCCACCGCTGGCGACGTTCGTGTGGAGACGCACGGCGGTCAGCTTCTCCCACGGTACGCGCATTCTAGACTGAGGCACCGTGCATGTCAGTGTAGCGCTGAATATTAGCTGATAGACGTTGTTAATCTCACTGTTTGCCGAAGTAGTTTACAGTCAATATGCTCTACTTAAGAAGCTTCCTTGCCCTGTTATGCACTCAATCTGCTTAGCTGAGATGGCATGCCAAGGCTGATTAGTTGCTAAAATATCATGCCATATATTTATTGTGATGTAGATTTCCATGGTCTAGTAGCCAATCTGTTAGGTGAAATAGCTCTGCACCGTTTTATACTCGATCTTTGTTGCTGCGATGGCCTTCGATAGTTCGATGGCTGTGTGCTCGGCCTCATTGACTGCTGAAACAACCTGCCAAAATTTAGCACTCAAATCTGTTTGCTGAATTAGCTTTACATATATTTCGTTACTTAGATCTGCTCGTCGAAATATCTTGCCATAGCTCTAGACATCGACCTAGGTATTTTTTCTGGACTTCATAAAAAAGCATATATGTTTTTCCTGTAATATCTAGTAGAAGAACTAATTTGTATGTCTAACAGATGGACAGGACTTGGATAGCTTCTGCTCAAAGATTCTCTGCTGCATATGTCGAGGGGGTTGAAAACTTCATGAACTTTATCAGAGCAGAGTACGATGGTCCGAAATCAGATGTGCTCTGCCCGTGTAGCAGTTGTATGAATTCAGTTACAAGACCCCAGTCAACTGTGCAAAATCATCTACACTTGTATGGGATGTCGGTCACATATACTAGGTGGGTTCATCATGGTGAAGCTGTGAACGTCAATGTTATTGACTACGTGGAAGCAGTAGATCACCATCTTGATCTGCCTGATGCTCAGGTGGAAGAGAAGGAGGAGGAGGAGGAGGTGGCGGAGCCAATGATTTTGACCAACATTGGAACAATGCTACGAAATGCTCGTGCATTCCATGAACTTTCACCTGCAGAAGAAAAATGGTGGGCCCGCATGTTGGAACAATGCAACGTGGCTGTCACCCCAGGAAATAAGCTGTCAGTATTCTCAGCTATGGTCACCTTTCTTCAAGTGAAGACATGCGGATGACCAACAAATCATTCGATGCGATGTTGGCTTCTTTCCGCAAAACTTTCCTAGATGCGTCTAAGCTGCCACACACCTACAGTAAAATCAAGAATTTCCTTCGTGCAGTTGGAATTGGATATGATATGATCCATGTTTGTAAGAATAATTGTGTTCTGTTCCAGAAAGATTATGCCAACTTAAGTGAATGCACAAAATGCAAATCATCAAGATGGAAATATGGCGATGCTATGAAGAGGATTCCTCGTAATGTTCTGAGACATTTTACAATTACACCAAGATTGCAGAGGTTGTTTCATGATGCTGAAACAAGAGAGGATGTACTGTGGCATTCTAGGAACCAGGAGTACAGATATCAGAATGTAATGAGCCATCCATCACATGGTAGTGAGTGGAAAAGCTTCAATTAGAAACACAAAAAGTTTGCTGCTGACCCGAGAAACATTAGACTTGGCTTAGCTTTAGATGGATTTAACCCATTTGGCCACCAGAGCGCCACATATAGCATGTGGCCAGTGCTTGTTATCCCTTGCAACATGCCTCCAAATGTCTGCACCAAAGAATCAACTACATGATGGCCTTGCTCACCCCAGGTCCAAAAATTCATGGAAAGGATTTTGATTTGTTCATGGAGCCTCTTGTGGAGGAACTTCAACAGCTATGGAGGGGTGTTCTCACTCGAGACCTATATACCAGCCCACTAGCTGATTTCTTTCTGTGTGCTATTATAATTTGGTGCATCCATGATTATCCGGCTTTGGGCACTATGTCAGGGTGAACGACACATGGTTACCATGCATGTGTTCGCTGTGACAGGAATCCGCTGTCATACGCAATACTTAGCAAAATCTGTTACATTGGACACCATTGTTTCCTTGCCAAGGAGAAGCTGCATCCTAGAAAATACCGAAGACATGTGTTCAATGCAAAGCATGAAAACCGTGATGCGCCAAAGAGTCTCACCGCCGATGAGTTGCAAGTGGAATTAGAGAAGGTCATGCTTATTACACCAGGAAACCATCCTAGTAATGGTAGTGGGGAAAGGAAGCATGGCAGGGCAGAAGAGAGATTATTGTTTACCCGCAGGTTCACTTTGTGGGACTTGGAGTATTGGAAAGATTTGGATCTGCGGCATAATCTTGATGTGATGCACATCGAGAAAAATATATGTGACAGCATTATCGGCACACTTCTTAATATTGAAGGCAAGACGAAAGATACCTTATAATCTAGGATTGATTTGACACACCTGGGTATCAGACAGGATTTGCAGGTGCAAGATGAAGGTAAACCACGGGATATGCCACCAGCTGTGTACGTCTTGGACAAGGTAAAAAGAAAAGAAATCTGCGAGGTCCTATCACGTGTGAGATTCCCACATGGATTAGCTTCCAACCCTGAAAGGAGAGTTAGTGCAGATGGAAACATGGTACAAGGGTTGAAAACTCATGACTGCCACGTCCTACTTCAATGGGTTTTACCTGTTATCCTTAGAGGCTTGGGCTGCCCTGACTTATACAGAGCAGTTACAGAGTTGGGACAATTCTTCAAGGAACTCTGCAGTAGAAATATCAGGATAGATGCTTTGGAGCGTCTTAGAGACAAGATACCAACTATCCTATGCGACCATAAGAAGATATATCCTCTAGCCTTGTTTGATGTGATGGTGCATTTGGCTGTTCATCTACCTGATGAGGCACTACTTAGAGGTCCAGTACAGTATGGCTGGATGTACCCTATTGAAAGGCAGCTAGGCACTTTCAAGAGCTATGTTAGGAACAGAGCTAGACCCGAGGGTTCCATTGCAGAGGACTACATTGCAACAGAAGTGTTGACATTCTGCTCAAAATACATTGAAATAGTTGATCAACTTAGCAAAGAGGTGGGTGAAGACAATCTCGGGCTCAATATTTTCGATTATTCTGTTCGAGTTACAGGGAAGAGTCGACAAGAGGACAAACCTAAAGATTTGGACAAAATGGTTTGGTATGTGTTGAATAACTGTCCTGAGATACTACCTTATATCAAGTAAGTGCTAAGTACTGCATCTTATACATCGTAATCTACTAAACTTGCAACACATTCTTATATATTTAGATGTTTGACGCGATCACTATGTTGTGCAGCATCTACAAAAAGGAGTTACTGCCGCAAAATCCAAGAAACATTGACAAACTTGTTATGGCAGGATTTCCGATACGGTTCAAGAGCCATGTAAGATTTTGAATTGCACTGTTAGTTTTTTTTAATATATTGAGTACATAAGATGATTAGCTTGTCTATTTTCTAACCATAGGTTAAGAAGATGCGGGAGGATGGGTAGGCAGTTGATGATGCCCTTTACTCACTAGCAATGGGTCCTGATACTCGGGTAAGACATTATGAATCTTGCGTTATTGGAGATGTGCGCTACAACACCCTTGCACGAGACGAAGGTAGGAAGACACAGAATAGTGCCATCATGAGCACGGATACGTATGACAAAGAGATAACTGAAATGTATGCTAACATAACAGACATTGTTCAGTTGTAGTATATCTCCAGTTTCGAGGATCATCGGTGTGTGGTTCTGTTGTGCTGTCGTTGGTATAACCTGTTTTCCAAGATCGCAAAACCCAGAGCTGATGATTATTTCAAATCCATCAATGTCAAGGCGGCGTACCAGACCAACGAGCCTTTTATTTTGGCAAATCAAGCAACACATATATTTTTCTTGTAGGACTCATTTGCTCGTAGCGATGACTGGAGAGTATTGCAAAGGTTTGAGCAGAGGAATTCGTTTAATGAAGTTGCACAACAAGATGATGCTTACACTACTCCTGATGTACAAGACAACACAGATGTTCCTAATATCTTTGAGAACTATGGACGCCGGCGAAAAGATTGCCTGTCGTGCTATGGACATACAAGAGTTGACCAAGAAGAAGCCAACGTTCGAGGATGTTGAGGACGAAGAAAAAGATGACACCATGGGGAATTATGATTCAGACTTATACACATGGCGAAGATGTTGACGCTGCTGCTACGGATGATGAATACATTGCTTTTGTCGTATTTGCCTGTCAGAAGACGTTTTTTATCTACTATGTGAAATTGTGTTTGCCATGACAACTGAAACCTGATGAACATGTTGTTTAGTATTTTCCTGTGAGAACATCACTTGTTATGTATGCTGATTTGTGTTAGGTGATTGTATGACAACTAAAACATGATGACATTGTTATTTAGTTGTACTCATATTTGGCTGTGAAACTTGAATTTGATGACATAGTTTGATGTTGGACTGCAATTTGCTCGACGTCTTCGAATGAGAACAAAGCTGACCCGGCAGGGCCTCTGCTAATTTATTTATTTATTACCAAAAGGGCCTCTGCTATTTATTTATTTATGAGCAAAAGGGGATACCCCCTGATTTCCGTTAATAGAAATCATTAGATGTTCAGAACACTACGCCCAGCCTGCTACACAGGTTTCATTCATTACTAGTTTCAACAAAGTGCTCATTTCATAGCCACTGAATACATCACGAGTGCTACATACACTGCAAATAAAGAGACAATACTCCTACAGAGCACATCAATTTTTCCCATTATCTTCACAAGCTCTTTCATCTCCTCATTGTTGTCAAGGTCGTTCAGCAGATGTTGCTTGGCCATGATCAAAGGAACTGCATCTTTAACCTTCTGCTCTGCATCTTCCTCTTCTGTCGTTCCTTCAGTTACTTGTCCAACACCCCTACCTGCTGGTATTGGGATTCCTCGGCTAACCAAATAATCCGCGTAGTTGCGCTCCCCCACATCAGCAACTTCCCAAAAATACAAATCACACGAATCTTCCCTTTTCTGCATGAATAAAATTGGAAGATCATCAACCAAACTATTAAAAAAATCAGCAACTGAAAGCAGCAGAACAACACTTAAGCATATTATTACCCCATGATTCGGGCATTTGTAGAAGACTCGACCAGGGTTGAGGATTGTGGTTGAGACGCGATGGATGACTCTGCGTGATTTGCAGCAGTGGCACCACACCAACGGCAGCGGGTTGCGATGAGCAACCGGCCGCTGCGGTGCGCGTGCCAGCGGGGTGTGATGAGACCCACAGGTGATGGTACGGGTGGCGACTTGGCGCATATTTGGTTGTTGCCTGCTGAAGAGGAGGTGGACGAGCAGCCAGCGGACATGGTTGCTGCGGCCAGAGCTTCTGATGCTAAGCAGAGTAAGTAGAGAAGAGGAGAAGTGAACGTTGGATATGTCAGTTTCATTACTTGTAGAGTAGCATAGCACCATATATAGTCATAGTCTAGGTTTGGATTCGAACCAGCTACAGGAGCACGTCTCTCTTTTTTCTAAAACTCAGCAACCTCTCTTTACGGGTACACTATCTTGTTCTATACGCCTTCTCAAGCCTTTAATTCCTCTAGCTAACATCTGGGACCCACCAGAAGGGCCTCTATATTTTGCGAAAAAAACATGCCCCCCGCTGACAGGTCGGACCCACCAGCTACCTTCGCACGCAAGGAAGTGCCTCATTATTACGCACAAAAAATGAATACACCCCCTGCCAGCTGGGACGCGTGCATCCTGTCCACCTCACAGGCTCGACGGGACACGTGCGAGTAGCAAGGCCGCCTATGCTCACCGGGAAGCGAGCTCTTTGACCTCCATGTACCAGCCGCCGCCCGCCTCGTTCACAACTTCTCCATTAATGGGTTAATTAAAGCACCTGGATGGAGAGGGTTTGCTTGTGATCCCATGGCAACATCTGCTTTCTTCGTGTTTTCAACTCGTATTCCGCCCTAATTTAAATTGCCACATAGGGCAACGGATAATATGACCACAAATAAAATGGCAACAGATAATACGACGACAAATTTACAATGGCGAAGATAATAATTGTCTTACATATTCCGGATAATTTAAAATGCCACATGTGGAAAAGCCCGGAAGACACGGGGGCAAGAGAAGAAGGAAATTGTAGACAATGATCTGGGTCACTACTGTCTCTACTCGTCGGTGGATCACCGGACGATGAAATCCTTTAGCTCCTTCTTCAATTCCTCACGACTTTGCTTGAAAGCAGTCACGGATTCCTCCACCTCCTACTCGCGCTCGATCCGGAGCTTCCTCAAGCCACCCATCAGCTCCTCGACGACCGCTTTCAGCGTCATCTCCGAGGCACTGCTTTGCTCATGAAGCATCTTCCAGCCGGCGGCCTCCTCCTCCTTCTCTGCGACCAACTTGAGGAGCTTCGCATTGTCATCCATGAGTTGCTCGACGAGGCCGATCGCCTTGTCAATCGAGGCATCGCTGATCTTGAGCAGCTTCATCAAGCCGTCGACCAGCTCCTACTGCGTATTGACGCCAGCGAGAAGGTCGTCGTCGCTGGTGAAGGACTTCAGGAATGCTGGCTCGTCGCGATGGCCGACGCCGCGAAAGCGCTTGTGAGAGCCCTCGCGTGCCTGTGAGAGCTCTTTCGAGGGCTCCGCAGCACACCGGGACATCTCTGTTGCGGCTGCGGCTTCGCAGCGGGACCTCTCTAGTGCTTCCGCGGCCTTGGTCTTTGTTGCATGGTTACATGTCCACCCTAAACTCCTCCTACCGGTTATGGCGAAATGACTTGACAGGAAAGACCAGTTTTGTGGGTGATAAGGAGAGGAACTGTCAAGTAATTTTTGAGTGGGCAGTTTCTATAGCCCGGTGCTAAGTGTGAACACATATTAGTTTGATAGGTGTGAACAGATTTGCAATTACTTATTGTGTCGTAATCTGTAATGTGACGAGAAACAAGGTCAAAATTTATTGATGGCACAAGGTTGACCATGTGGTTGCTCGCCGTTGAGGCGGCCGCGGCACGCTCTGCTCACGTCCGTCTGCGCGTTTTGCTCACAATTGAGGCGGCCACGGCGCGCTCCGCTCTGGCGTCCCGTCACGCGCTCTACTTGCTGTTGAGGCAAATTTACAATGGCAATGGTTAATAATTCTTAATAATTATCTTACATATTCAGGATAATTCAAAATGCCACATGCGGCAAGGCCCAGAACACTCACGACCTACACATGCATGCAATTATAATAAAATATAAGCTAAAAGGCTGAGTTGGCGGCCTTCCGACGATGGTCTTCTCGGACTCCAAGCATAGCACCCTTGCGGTCGTTCACTCCAAGTGTCCCGACCTGCCTCCGCCTACGGAGCTGCTGGCGCTGGGAGGCTCTTGGGGCTGCTGGGCCTCTTCCACAAGAGCTTGACAGAGTGCAATCACATGCATGACAACTCCACGGAACCGCTCCATTTCCATGTCTCTGGCCTAGTAGCAAATTCCTGCCTTCACCTGCATCCTCAAGATATCACGTTGGCGATGTTCTACTTCATCGGGGACGTCAACTCCGCTAAGGATGCGCTCAAGCCTAGCCACCACATCATCGGGATCGAGGTTGACACGGCTGCCGCAGGCAATGATGAAGCCGCAGGCTGCCTGTGTCTTGACTGAATCACAGAGGTCCTCTGCCCATTCCTTATGGGGCGTCAGGCTCTCGTTGAGCACCGGTGACGGCGGCTCTTCGGGTTGGTCATCGACCATCCTGCCGAGGAGCTCTGGATCTTTTGCACGATGGATAGCAAACTGCTCATCACACCTCCTCTGCAATATGTCGATTGTGCTCCCAAGGACTGTCACGCCGATATCGCTGCCGATGGGCCATGGTGCCTGCACCGGCCGATGAAGCTCTTCCTCCCCGACCTACTCCAGCTTGTTCTCCTAGTCGAAGATGTAATGCAGGTAGGCGTTGACGTCGAAGCTTTGGTCGTTGCCTGGCATGTTTGGAATAACTAATGGTAGATGGGTGAGGACTAGATCTGCACAGAGTGTCACGATGGTGCGTTGCCGCCTAGGTTATATGCAGCAAGCCGTTAGCTGGTGGAGGCAAACCGGCGAGGGAAGAGGCGTGGATTTTACAATTCACCCATGTGAAGCGCGGGAAGCATTTGCTGGAGTGCGGGAAGACTAAGTGGAGCACACACACAACCCGAATATCATATCTGGTGCCACGTGTTATTTATCACACAAGTGTTAACATAAGGAAACGTATGTGTAACTTACTAATCATCACACACGAGTACTCATAGACGCATCGTGTGCGATACTCCTAGCCACCGCAAGCAACTAGTTTGCATTTTTCAATTTTTTATACACACAGAATCGCACATGAACAAACTATATTAACCGTCTGTGTTGTAATTTCTCATCGCAAATAGTTCATCCGAGTCGGCTGTTTGCCACGTATCACACACATCTTGTTAAGTTGAACCTTTCTGTTTTGTTCGCTAATCGAAAATAGTTCGTCCGAGTGAACTGTATGCCCTATATCACACACACCTTGATCTGGCTAACCGTTTCTGTTGCACTGCCTAATAGCAAACAGTTCATCGGAGCAAACTGTATGTTGTATATCGCACACACATTGATATGGATGCCCGTTTCTGTTGTTCTACCTCAACGAAAACAATTCGAATGGGTTAACCGTGTGCCCTGAATCGCACACGCAACTATAATCTAAACCGTGTTTGATGCATCCTCCATCGCAAACGTTTTGCACCTTTTTGACGGGTTTTTTACACCACCTTTTGCGGTTAATGCATCACACATAGTTTTTTCGAAGGGTCTCTAATTGTAGTGTCGCGTTAGCAGCAACCTGCAGTAGTGAACTACAACCAAAAGAAAGAACAAATGCAGCCTTTGTGATTCAATTGACCACAATGCTCAAAGGTGCACTGAGAAATTGAAGTGACGTGGAACAGAGGAAATGACCCCCCCCCCCCTTGGTCTAGGTGACATACACTGGAAGCAACTAGTGAGCTTATTTTTGAGCAGATGATCAGGAAATTTAAAGCAACTGTGCCACTGGTTTTAGGTCAAAAAGTTGTCGATCAATTTGGAGAAGCTTGTAATAATCTATATCTGTTTCTATCTTCGCTATAAATTCATAATTGCAGACATATCCCCCAAATGGTGTTTGGTTGAAACAACATGTGCCAATCTATATGCTTATCATTCTGTGGTTTTGATTCTTCTTGCCAAATAGTTATAAGCAGTGGTGAATAAAAAAAGCAACTGGTGAGCAGTTTTTGGGAAAACAATGGGGCAATATGAAGCAACTTGTGAGCTGATTTTGGGCAGGTGATGTGAAATAATTAATACCTACTTCTTTGCTTTAAGTTCATAACTAGATCCATGTAGCTCAATGATAATAAATCAAAAATTGATTGATTCACAGAAAGAAAAACAAGTTCACTACACTTATTTCATTTCCATTTCACACATCTGATGTTAGGTTGTTTCACTTGATGTACTGGAAAAAAGAAGAAGTATGTACCGCTCTCCTTTCACTTTTTGACTGGTTTGAGAATCTCCTGCCACAACTCCTTGTTCAGGTGACACTTGATCATGGAGATGGTCATTCGCTTACTGATATTCTGTATGTCAGCTTGTCTGTAGTTTGGAAGCCATGTCCCATTCCACAATAGTATGTTCATCAGCGCAAAAATCCCACAGTCACCTCTGCATAACAAATAAAAAACAAAAAGAGAATCCTTTATGCCAGAAGAACACTTGAAAAAAAACATATCTCCTATAAACAAACATCTCTGCAAGTAAGTAGTTCTTTAAGTAGTGCTTATGCTATGATTTGCTTTGGTGCATCAATATCAACTAGTGGGAATTTCTCCATCAATTTTGCCTGCCCTAGATAATGTGTATCCCACAATGTCCGAACATATGCTACAATGCACCTTGCTACCGCATCCAACCTTTTGCTTTTCTTGATGAGTCTCAGCGAGTCAAACACCTCAAACATTTCATCCCTCAAATTTATGTTGAAAACCCAGTAGTGGCCTATGCCATTAGGTTTCTCTGGTTCTAGGTTTTCAAGCACAGGGATCATGACCTGTAGAAAAAAATGGTTATAATCAACAAAACTTGAGGCAACTCTGAGACTGGTTATAGGCAACTTTAATATTAAAAAGAGCAAGTGATAAACAAAAAATGCAGCAAATCCTATGAAACTTACATTGATTGTGCTTAGAATTTGAGTGTGGTTATAAGCAACTAGCAAAAAATCTTTTGAGTGTGGTTGTAAGCAACTCTAGAGGTAGCTGTGGCCAGTTACTAATTTTCTTTGAGTCTAGTTTTGAGCAACTCTGCCTGTGGGTGTAGGCAACTGTAACATCCCAAATTTTCAATTTGGAATGTTATACATTAGATCATCATTGCATATCATATATTTTTTAATTTTATTTGCATTTTGGTTAATCCTAGAAGTTCTACGCAACTCAATGACCCACGGAGAGAGTTGGGGATTTCGTTATTTTCATATTTGAGTTTTCTCAAATTTTGAGAATAGGATCATTTGATTTTATTTATTTTATCATCAATTATTTCTATTACAAAAATATGAGAGAGGGAATAAAATAACTTTCACAAAATAAATAAATATTGAGGATCAAATAATAAAATCAATTAAGATTTTATTTCGGAGTTTTTTGGTGTTTTATTTGAATTTAGGAAAAATGTGCGTTTTTCAAAATTGCATTTAGGTCCCAAATAAATGTTCACATTGTGCGGCTTGATTTTAGAAGCCCGTGAAAATTTATTTTGGAATTTTTGGAGTCCGTTTAGTATTTCTTCTTATTTTTCTTCTGCGCATAATAATAATAATTAAAAAAACGCGCACCGACCTAACCAGGCCGTGTCTGACTAGGACTCCGGCCCGGCAGGCTTTATAAGCTGGGGCAGCCCACCCGGGGCAAACCCTAGCTGCCAGCCCCGCCTCGAGCCCCGTGCCCCGACGCCACCCGCGCTGCCGCCGCACGCTCGCCGAGGTTCGCCGCCGCCTCGATTTTCGTGCCGCCATTTTTTTCGAAAAAACCGTTCGGTTTTTCCGCCGGTTTTTAGTTTCGGTTATTTAAAATAGATCGGTTTTTCCGGTCTATTTAAATAGCGAGCGTTCATCCATTCATTCGTTCTAGCGAACGTTCGTCGTTTTTCTTTTTCTCGGATTAAATCCGCGATTTTTCTGATTGCGATTCCTGATCCGATTTTCGTTTTAGTATAACTTTTTGCTCGTTTATCGGAATCAGGTGATTCAAGCGCCTAGAGTTTCGTCTCGAAACCCTATATCCGTTTAATCAACTTAAACAAGATTTTGCTACTGTAAAATTTTCCCTAGATCCAGATTAGTAGAACAAAGTTGTTTTCTTTCGCCGTTTGACTTTCGTTGCTTCGTTCGGTTTGATTCTTTTTGCTAACCGGAGTTCTTAAGTTGAACCTTTTGGTTAGATCTCTTATTTGAGTTTTACCTGTGCATTAGATGAGTACTTATTGTATGATTGTTTGTTTGTTTGCGATAGAATACCCGGAGTGCGCCGCCTGTTACTTCATATCGCTAGGTTTCCTGGATCATCAGCAAGGCAAGTAACACTTTGATCATACCTTTTCTACTACCCAGTTTTATTGCATTAGATCAATCCACACACATTGCATGATTAGAATGTAATTAAATTGTGGGATGGGAAGTAGGTGAGGTAGTACCTATTACCTGTTTAGTATCAAACCTTTGGGAGTTACTTCTACGTTTGCTTATTATGCCATGCTATGCCAGTAGACGTGGATTGGGTGAGTGATATCCATGACAGATGTGAGTTTGTTAATTAATGGTTTATCTAAGGTGGCAACTTAAACACACATCTGGGTGGATTGAGGCACCTGGGTATTCCAGGACTTGCCTGTTTTCTTTTGGACCACCACCCAGGCTCAAAGGGATCATGAGACTATTCATACTAGAAACTTCCGTGTGCAGCCACAAGCTATTATGGGCTCTAGCATAGTTGACTAAGTCGTGCGAACTCTTAAAGTGGTAGACTAGCAGATGTAGGGGATGTAGGAGGTACGGTCTACCCGATCGTAAGGTGCTAGCGCTTCTGAAAGACTATGTCTCGGTCATCCGTCTTCTCAAACACCTTGTAGTGCGAGAAACCAAACAGAGGCGACCGAGTCTTGTGGGGAAAAGTGCGCAAACCTCTACAGAGTGTAATAAACTAATCATGGTTAGCCGTGTCCCCGGTTATGGACATCTTGAGTATCTAGTACCTGTATTATCATGTGAATCTCGACATGTTACTCTAAATTAATTTTGTTGGGTTATGTTTAATGATGATTCTTAATTGGGATTGAGAATGCTGTCAACCATTCTCAATATTTAACAACTACCATGATAGTTAAATAAAATTTATTCCTTTGAAGTAGGGAAAAATTGGCTTTACGCAAAACTGTAACCATAGAGCTTTCCACCAGCCAAATATGCATATAGTATAGTTGTTTCATTCCATTACTCTCTATGTGTTACCTTGCCAGCATATTCCATGTGCTGACCCGTTTCGGGCTGCAACGTTAATGTTGCAGACTTTTCAGACGACGATTAAGGAGTTTTTAGGTCGTGGTTCTATACTCAGTGATGCCGTTGGACTTGATGGACTCACTTATCTTCCAAGCCTTCCGCTGTTATCGTTATTAGATGGCCTTAAGCCATATTTATTGTAATAAGTTCTCTTTTGAGACACTCGATGTAATAAGTGTGTGATTTCTACTCTTCTATAAATCCTCCGAGTACTGTGTGGTGTCAGCATTACTGATCCAGGGATGACACCGGAGCACAGAGATCAGACTTTTTGAGGTCTGGTTGCTACAGCAACTTAGGTACTCCCTCCGTCCCAAAATTCTTGTCTTAGATTTGTCTAGATACGGATGTATCAATTCACGTTTTAGTATTAGATACATCCGTATCTAGACAAATCTAAGACAAGAATTTTGGGATAGAGGGAGTATTTAACAAAAGCAATGCTAGATATAGTTGAAATAAACTTAGATATCTAAAAAATAGTAGTTGTTGTTGTGGTGGTAAGCAACTCTATGTGGAAACATACCATGTCTTGCTCATCCAGAAGGTTTTCTGCCTTAAACCTGTTCGTCAACTCAGCCCCGCTCAAATTAGCATTTTGAAGCGCAATCTGGGTAGAACAAGGAGCAATAAAATATCAGTGCCAAAATAAAAAAATCAAAGAAAAACAATTTGAAAAAATATACTAGAAGTTTATTATTCTTACCGCTTGGACCCCAGCCGTCTGTTAAACATGATTGCCTCGATCGCTAACTCGAAGACATGGGTCTTCAGCCACCCATTCCTCCTCATTGATTGAGCTAGCTCTTCATTATGCAAAAATAGTCACGGTAATTTATGATATGTGTTATGTAGAAACAGAAAAAGGTTGTATTTCAGAAAGACCAACAGAGAAGATAGTGTGATGCCAAAACATGTTGTTACTGAAAAAAGGAAAACGTATGTTTTATCCTCCCCACTTGATGTCCTTGTTGTCCCCGTTCCTGCTCCTTCAAGCAACAGAACCAATGATACAACATGTTTACTTCTGCTGAACAATTGAAGTCCTTTTTTACTTCTAAGTTCACATATGGTGACCTTTGTGATGGAGGTGGTTTTAGTATTCTCCTCTCAGGCTTCTGGACAATGGGCTCACCATGGTTGCTGGCACCACCTTGGCTAGACTCCCCTTCACTAGAATTTTTTGCCTCCGGTTGGCGTGCAAAATCCGAAAGATGAAATGTGCCCCGACCCCTCATCTGCAACACTTTTCACTGCCCCTTCAACAACTCCATCAAAATCCAAGTTGGCCCAATCAATTCCCCACTCAAAGTCAGCAGTGGCAGGTTCGTTTGCCGCCCCTTTGTCCTTTGACATCTCCTTGTCCTCCTCCACTTTGTTTTCTGGCATTTCATCTATTCCAAGATCGAAAGGTGGGGTTGGGCAATAATTATCGCAAACAGCGCTTCCATACTTTGATATTTGGAGTGATTGTGGTGCTTCGCCTGAATCAGAAACTTCTTTGCTTGCTGCGTGATTAAGATCGGGAGACGCCTGTATTACTGGTATAGTGTTGGCAGACTTACTTCTCATGAGTGGTGGCCTTGACCCTGGAGTCACACACTTCTCCAGCAGGTCGTTGATGCCCCTGATATCAGCAAATGCTATTTCTTTCCTTTGTCCAAAGCACGCTTGCCTGGTGGGAACAACATGATGCTTCTTTGTTAACTGGGCTGCAACTTCCTCAGAAGTTGCCTGGTTTAATACAGGAGTTGCTTCCTTCAGCACATCAGTTGCTTCCCCCTTGATATCCTCTTCGGCACTGCCGGTGACTCCTGGTTGTTTTGACTGCTCACAAGTCTGTGTTGGCCATGTTTTGCCGGGTTCTGCTGGTTCCGAACCTTTCTCTCCATGCTTGTCTTGTCCAGATACAAGTGCACTCTTTGCCGCTGACTCTATATGTTGCTTGCGAGGGGCTTCTGCTTGCATGCTGACCATAGTTGCTTGAGATGTAGCTGTAGTTGCTTGCAAAGTGTCAACAGTTCCTTTTTTGCTTGTTTGCTGCTTTTTTCTGACACACCTTGTGTTTTGGAGCTGCCGTGACTGTCTGATTGTCTGAATCGGCTGCCAAGCTCTACACATGTGTGGAATCTTGCTGCTTAGTTGTATGGCTTGCTTCCGGGGATGCAACGCTAACCTTCACCGTCATGTGGGTTACTTTCTTGACCTTCTTCCCACCCCCCACCCCCCACAGCTCCTTTTGCAAACTGTGTGCAACTACCCTCTTTTGGGACATCGATAAAATGTTTCAACCCATCTTCCACAATCATTTCTTCACAGCAAAAGTTCGTACGTGGCAAGAAATCTTCATGTGGCAGCACGGGCAGTGGGAATAAAGGGATATCTCGCATCTCAGGCACTCTCTTCTTCATCTTGAAAGCTAAATCTCCAATTCGACCACCCCTGCAGCAGTCACAACGGGCGCGTTGTCTACCTCGAATGGTTCCTTTTGAATGTCCATCTTAACAAACTCGCTGCGAAAAAAATTACCAGCACTTTGCATGCTCCCCTGTGTTCCACTGGTGGACATGCACGGTTGTGATTGCTCCTGATCCTTGGCAGCACGCTTCAGCTTCTCCATGATAGTTCTCAGCGAGACCTCATCATCATCACTGCCATTTCGCCACCCCGGTATTTTTGCACCTCCATCGTGGCCGCTCCTCCCAGTGGTGTTGTGCTACCTCTTGAGCACTGCCTTGGATTTCCCCGAAGAGGAAAGGATGATGCAGCAAAGTAGCGTAAGTATTTCCCTCAGTTTTTGAGAACCAAGGTATCAGTCCAGTAGGGTCTACGCGCGAGTCCCTCGTACCTGCACAAAGCAAATAACTCCTCGCAAACAACATGATAAGGGGTTGTCAATCCCTTCACGGTCACTTACGAGAGTGAGATCTGATAGATATGATAAGATAATATTTTTGGTATTTTTATGATAAAGATGCAAAGTAAAATAAAAGCAAAGTAAAAGCAAAGGAAATAACTAAGTATTGGAAGATTAATATGATGAAGATAGACCCGGGGGCCATAGGTTTCACTAGTGGCTTCTCTCAAGCGCATAAGTATTTTATGGTGGGTGAATGAATTACTGTTGAGCAATTGACAGAATTGAGCATAGTTATGAGAATATCTAGGTATGATCATGTATATAGGCATCACGTCCAAGACAAGTAGACCGACCCCTGCCTGCATCTACTACTATTACTCCACTCATCGACCGCTATCCAGCATGCATCTAGAGTATTAAGTTCATGAAAACAGAGTAACGCCTTAAGCAAGATGACATGATGTAGAGGGATAAACTCATGCAATATGATGAAAACCCCATCTTGTTATCCTCGATGGCAACAATACAACACGTGCCTTGCTGCCCCTACTGTCACTGGGAAAGGACACCGCAAGATTGAACCCAAAGCTAAGCACTTCTCCCATTGCGAGAAAGATCAATCTAGTAGGCCAAACCAAACTGATAATTCGAAGAGACTTGCAAAGATAACCAATCATACATAAAAGAATTCAGAGAAGATTCAAATATTGTTCATAGATAGACTTGATCATAAATCCACTATTCATCGGTCTCAACAAACACACCGCAAAGAGAAGATTACATCGAATAGATCTCCACAAGAGAGGGGGAGAAAATTGTATTGAGATCCAAAAAGAGAGAAGAAGCCATCTAGCTAATAACTATGTGCCGGGGTTTTTGATCCACGGGCACCTATGGGACCGGCGAACCGGGTCCCGTTTGGTTCGGCGGGGGGCAGAGGTTGCGCAAAGAGCAGATCGAGGCGAAGCAAGCGGGCGGTTGGTCGTGCCAGGGGTAAATCGAGGCGAAGCACGCGAGCGATTTACCCAGGTTCGGGCCGCAAGGATGCGTAAAACCCTACTCCTGCTTTGTGGATTGGTATTGATTTCTAGCTCCGGAGCGAGCGTGGGTGTGTGGAATTGCTGAACCTCGCGAGAGCTCTCGAGGTGGCCGACCCCCTCTACGTTGCACACGGGCCTCCTTTTATACTCAAGGGGTTACCGACATAGAGCAACGGGGGCCAAGGGCAAAAATGGAAAGGGTGCCGTGGGTAGGCACAGCTAGGTGCTGTAGTAGGCACAGCTAGCTGCTACAGTGTTATCATACCTAACCCTGAAGGCAGGGGACAAGGGCATTAAATGCCCGTCTGTGTCGCCTAGACGGCACCGAAAGGGACCGCTAGGGACGCCACCGTCTCGCCACAATAGTTGTCTTGTCAGCGCCTGCGTGCCACCGCACACCCCTAGCTGCACAGCCTCCTGCCACGTGCGCTCGGGAGGGGCCCCGGAGCGACACGTGGGCGGATGTGCTGGAGCGCGGGCGTGGAGTGGGGGCTTGTCGCAGCAAGCGCCTTGCCGCGGCCGTCGGCTTGCCGCTTCCGGGAGCTTGTCGCTCACCGGGCCTTGTCGGGGCGCGTAGCGTGCCGCGGCAAGTTCCTTGGAATGCCTCGGACGGCCTTCCCGGCAAGCGCCTCTTGCCGGGGTCTTGGGACGCTTCTGATGGCCTTCCCGGCAAGCTCCTCTTGCCGGGGTCTTGCCTCCTTCCCGGCGAGCTCCTCTTGCCGGGGTCTTGCCTTGAGTACTTTGTTCTTGAATGGTCTTCCGAGGGACCACAAGGAATCTTGGCGGTGACCTGGCAGGCCTTGCCGCGGGACGCTGCGACTGCCCGTGCACAAGTTCGGGGTACAAGGGTACCCCTACTCTAGTACACCGATAGGAGCCCCCGGGCCTGGGCCAGACACGGTGCCGAGCGCTGTTGGGCCAGGCCCAAAACAGTGCACGGGCACGCGCGGCCTAGGTCGCGCCGTACCTTCCTCCGCTTCCATCGCGCACGCCCGTAACGGCGCGCGTCGAACGCAGCGTCGTGGGTGACGCGGGCGGCGCGCGCGCGTGGGGCTGAGCCCCGTGAGCATGCGTCAAGCCATGATGAAGGTGAACGGCCCACGCCCTCTTCTCCACACGGAGGTAGGCATGGGGGCGTGGCGCATTTACTGGACGGGGCCGGGACGCGATTTCCGAAGCGCCCACTCCCCGAGATCTCGGGGTAGGGTGAGGCCACCCCATCCATCGCCTCAGTTCTGCATCTCCGCCACGCGGCTCCCATGCATTTGGGATCGCGGACGGCGGGAGCGGGGACCTGGGCCGTTGCGAGCAGAGGGGACGGGTTGGCCCGCCTCCCTGCTCTTCCTGTGCCTTGATTCGCTGAGCGGGGCGGCTGGGCTCCCACTTCGCTCCTTTATAAGGAGCGGGAAGGGAGCACCGAAGCCTGCACTCTCCCGTCTCCTCCTTTCTTCAGCTTCTGCTCCCCTTTCTCTCATTCGCCATGGAGAAAGGGAATTCTGGGCCTTCATCGGTGGCGGCGAGGGTCGCCGCCAGACAGTGCACCCTCCCCTTTTCCTCGCTCGTGGTGGCAGAGCCAGCCGTAAGGGGGAGAGGGAGGGGGCGAGGTCGTGGACGAGGTCGAGGACGAGGTCGAGGCGCTCCGGGAAGAGGCGGACGGGGCGACGCGCTAGCTTCGCCCCCGCCGGCGGCTCCTCCCCCCGCGGCGGTCCATATAGGGGACAACCCTTGCGAGTTCTTCGTCAAGCTGCGCCGGGCGCCTCGTCGTCGCCTCCGGCTTCCGGCTCCGTTCGCGGGCGCGATGGAGTCGGACCCGCCCGAGACTCTGAGATTACACATGAGGGGTTGTGGGATCAGCGCCACGCGAGTCCGCGTGGCGTTCCCAGCCCCTGGTGTGATGTATCTCGATCGAGGGTGGAAGACGTTCGCCCGCATCCACAGCTTGACAGGGGGACTCACCCTCCATTTTAAGCTGGTGGAGGGCGATCTCCTTTCCGTCAAGGTCTTCGGGTGCTTCGGCACCCGGGCGAAGTGCTGCGTGGACAGCTCCTCCGATAGCGAAGGCTCCTCCTCGAGCGAGAGTGACGAGGAGGAGAGCGGCAGTGATGGTGAGGGTGGCGGGCGGCAGGACGACGGCTCCGACTAGGTGTCGGGCGCCGTCTCGTGCGGCACCGGCGACCCTATCATCCGCGGCGCCGGCTTCTTGAACTCCCCGGGGGCGTCTCCTTGGGCGGCTGGCGTAGGGAGGTCGCGGAAGGGGAAGAGGGTTGGCGACAAGGCCGTCAGGTCGGAGTACGAGGGCGTGGTGCCCTCGACAGCGTGCTGACGTCCTGCCGCCCCTCCTTCGCACCCTTCTCCCGGCGTCGCCATCACCGTCTGGCCCCCGGATGTTCTCTTGGTGTCTTCTGGCACCTGTAGCTCGCCTTGGCGCCCCTTTCCCCTTTTCGCCTGCTTGTTCTACCTCCTGAAGAGAGGGACAGGAAAAGGATTACGGGCACCTTATCTTTTTAATTGTAAGCCTTCGGGCCTTTAGCTGTATCTTGTAATCCTCTCTTTCATGTTTTTCATCCTCTATGGACTGTACCTGTATGGGATGTTTTTTGATGAAAAAAGGGGACGTTTGCCGGGTTATTTGCCTCGCGGGTCGAACCCACGCCAAGGAGCAAATCCTTGGTATCTCTCGGACAGGCATTCCATTCCCCGACAACAAGCCCCGCCGCCTTCCCACGCCGCTCGACCTTTCTCACGCCTTTGACGGAGGTGGGAACGAGGTGGGCGCGGCCTCCTCGTTTCATCCCTTCTGCTGCCGCGACTACGACCAAACTTGGCCCCGGGAACGCGCTCCAGGGCCTAGAGTCGGGGGAGCACGGCAGTTTCTGGGAAGAAACGAGGTTTCGCGTTCCCCAGTCCATAAGAGGATGCATGAAGTGGGATAAAAGACTTATCTGATATTGTAGCCACCTGCAACTCTGGCTTGCCGGGGGTGACATCTTGGCATTCGCAGCCCCCGGCGTTCTTGCCGGGGCCCAGATGCCGGCACGCCCTTCTTCTCCTTTTCGCCTCCAGGTGGCCTGGCCAGGACGTGCGAGCCCTGCGAACGAAGGAAAAGCAAAGGGACGGACACTCGACCTCTAAGCTAGGGGTTAGCCGCTGTTAGGGACTATCGACCCTAACCAAGGACGAGACTCAGACTCAATCTAGCATGCATGCTATAGCCCCTGGGGTATGCAGCGCTTCATTTTCTGGTGCCAGGGTCTGCCCCTGGCTCTGTACAGAGGTTTACATGCAACAGCGGCAAGACTCGCACAGAGAGGTGGTTGCCGGACGGGGTCCGACAACCGCGCCTTACGAACGAAACTTGCGAAGAGGCTCGATGTTCCAGGAGTTGCTCACTAGAAAGCCATCTTCGGTCTCAAGGTGGACAGCGCCAGGCCTTGTGACTCGTTTCACCCGGTAAGGGCCTTCCCACTTCGGCGTCGACTTGTTTGGATCTTGGCCGACTGAACGCGCCGAAGAACAAGGTCGCCTTCCTCGAAGCTTCTGGCACGGGCTGGGAGCGACGGCTCGCACAGCGGCCTGAAGACGATCTTCCTCGAGGAGCAGTGCGTCATCTTGCCGCAGCCGCTCTTGCTCAAGCTCATCATGAGCGAGCACTCGAGGTGACCCGTATACGAGTTCCGTGAGGATATCTGTTCCTGCGCCAGGGTCTGCGCCTGGCTCTGTACAAAGGATTACATGCAGCAGCGGCAAGACTTGCACAGAGAGGTGGTTGCCGGACGGGGTCCGACAACCGCGCCTTACGGGTAAAACTTGCGAAGATGCTCGATGTTCCAGGAGTTGCTCACTGGAATACCGTCTTCGGTCTCCAGGCGGACAGCGCCAGGCCTGGTGACTCGTCTCACCCGGTAAGGGCCTTCCCACTTCGGCGTCAACTTGTTGGAATTCTTGACTCTGCGGCTGTGGTAGCGGCGCAGAGCTTGCTGGTAGCGAGCAGCTCGCACAGCATCCTGGAGACGGTCTTCCTCAAGGAGCAGCGCGTCCTCTTGCCGCAGCCGCTCTTTCTCAAGCTCATCATAAGCGAGCACTTGAGGTGACCTGTATACAAGTTTCGTGGGGGTAACTGCCTCTGCTCCATAGACTAGAGCAAAGGGTGTCTGTCCAGTGGCTCGATTTGGCGTCGTTCTGATCGACCAAAGAACCACCGGTAGCTCCTCGATCCAGTTTCTTCCACACTTGTGCAGCCTGTCGAAAGTTCTGGTCTTGAGCCCGCGCAGCACCTCGGCGTTTGCCCTCTCCGCTTGACCATTGCTCCTTGGGTGAGCAACAGAGGCGAAGCAGACTTTGGCGCCGAGATCTTGGATGTATTGCATGAAGGCGCGGCTCGTGAACTGTGTGCCGTTGTCGGTGATTATCCGGTTAGGGATCCCGAAGCGGCAAACAATCGACCTGAAGAACTTGACGGCTGACTGTGCGGTCACCTTCCTCACTGGTTCCACTTCCGGCCACTTTGTGAACTTGTCGATTGCGACGTACAAGTACTCAAAGCCCCCGACAGCTCGGGGGAAGGGGCCGAGGATGTCGAGCCCCCAGACCGAAAATGGCCAGGATAAAGGGATCGTCTGGAGAGCTTGACCTGGCTGGTGTATCTGCTTGGAATGGAACTGGCACGCTTCACACTTGGTTACTTGTGCAGTTGCATCCTGGAGGGCTGTTGGCCAGAAGAAACCTTGCCGGAATGCTTTGCCGACGAGTGCTCTTGCGCCAATGTGGTGACCACATATGCCTCCGTGTATCTCTGCCAACAGCTTCTGTCCGTCTTCCCGGGAATGCACCTCAATTTCACACCGTTGAGTCTTCTTCTGTACAGCGTCTTGTCGACGAACTGGTACATACTTGACTGCCAGGCTACTCTTTCGGCTTCTTCTTGCTCTTCGGGAAGTTCTCCCGTCTGAAGGAAATGGACAATCTGCTGCGCCCATGCTGGAGCCTGTGGCTCGACAACAAGGACTAAAGGCAACTCTGCTGCTGCGGGAACGTCCGCTTCTACGGCGAGAAGCTGTGTCTCTGCCGGAGCTTGACGTTCCGCGACAAGCTTGCCGGGAGCTTCAGCTTCAACGGAACAAACCCTAGGGCTTGCCGGAGCATCTGGCTAACCGGTGCTCTTGGCGTTGATCCTGGAGGTTGCTGCGGGAATATCTGCTTCGACAGCGAGAAGCTGTGTCTCTGCCGGAGCGTGACATCCCGCGACAAGCTTGCCGGGAGCTTCAGCTTCAATGGAACAAACCCTAGGGCTTGTCGGAGCATCTGGCTCACCAGCGCCTTCGGTGTTGATCTTGGGGACCTTCTTGGTGGCGGCTTCGGGAAGCTCTGCGGGCAGGTAGTCACCAGGAATCAACTTCCTCTTCTTGCTTTGTCCAGTTGATGGTGTTACGGACGGTTGAGTTAGCTTGAGCACAAAGGTCCCTGGTTCCACAGGTAACTTAAGTGCGGCACACTTTGACAGGCCATCAGCAATGGCGTTCTGAGTTCTCGGAACGTGCTCCATTTGTAAGCCGTCAAAGCGCTCTTCTAGCTTTCTCACTTCGGTGACGTAAGCTTCCATCAACGGACTCTGATAATTCTTGTTTACTTGGCGGACGACAAGCTGTGAGTCACCCCTGACAATGAGCTTCTTAATCCCAAGGTCTGCCGCGATCCTGAGACCGGCAAGCAATCCTTCATACTCTGCAGTATTGTTTGTTGCTTGCTCCTTGGGAAAGTGCATCTGGACTATGTACTTGAGGTGCTCTCCGGTGGGCGCGATAAGCAGCACACCGGCGCCGGCGCCTTGCAGCGAGAAAGCACCATCAAAGTACATCAGCCACTCTTTGCTTGCTTCTTTGTCAGGGATGCTCGTCTCCGGGATTTCTTCGTCCGGAGTTGGCGTCCATTCCGCTATGAACTCTGCCAATGCTCTGCTCTAGATAGTTGAAGTGCTTTCAAACTTGAGACCAAAGCTTGACAGTTCCAGTGCCCACTCAACAATCCTGCCTGTCGCTTCAGGATTCTGCAGTATCCTCTTCAGCGGAAAGCGAGTGACCACTGTGATCTCATGTGCTTGGAAGTAATGGCGCAGCTTTCTCGAGGCCATGAGAAGGCCGAAAAGCAGTTTCTGCACACCAGAGTACCTTGACCTAGCCCCCTGCAAGAGGGAACTGACAAAGTAAACTGGGCGCTGCACCGTTTTCTTCCGTATCTCCTCGTGTATCAGCGCGGGTTCATCTTTGTCGGGACTAGAGCTTGTCGGGGAAGCCCCCTGCTTGTCGCTGGATGCGCTTGCCGCGGTTGCTGGCTCATCATCCGCCTCTCTCTCTGCTACTAACGCAGCACTAACCACTTGATTGGTTGCCGCTATGTACAGCAGCAACTTCTCTTGTGGCTTAGGCGCGACAAGTATTGGAAGGGAGGACAGGTATCTCTTCAGGTCTTGCAGCGCAGCCTCCGCGTCCGGAGTCCATTTCATTGGACCTGCCTTTTTCAATAGTTTGAAAAATGGCAGGGCGCGCTCAGCAGACCGAGAGATAAACCTGCTGAGAGCAGCCACGCAACCAGCAAGTTTCTGAACATCTTTGACGCGCTTCGGGGCTTCAATCTGCTCAACGGCCCTGATCTTGTCGGGGTTGGCTTCAATTCCCCGCCGAGACACGAAGAACCCGAGAAGCTTGCCGGAAGGAACTCCGAACACGCACTTCTCTGGGTTGAGCTTGAGGCTGATCTTGCGCAGATTTGCAAAAGTCTCGTCCAAGTCTTGGATCAGGGTTGCTCTGTCCTTGCTCTTGACCACTATATCATCCATGTAGGCTTCCACATTTCTGTGTATTTGTGGCTCAAGAGCAATATGGACTACTCTTGCAAATGTTGAACCGGCATTTTTTAATCCGAAAGGCATTCGTACAAAGCAGTACGTGCCACATGGAGTAATAAATGTGGTCTTCTCTTCATCCTCCTCTGCCATGAAGATCTGATGATACCCGGAGTATGCATTAAGAAATGAAAACAAATCACACCCAGCCGTGGAGTCAACAATCTGGTCAATGCGCGGCAAGGGAAATGGGTCTTTGGGACAAGCTTTGTTAACATCGGTGAAATCGATGCAAAGCCTCCATTTCCCGTTTGCCTTGCGCACGACTACAGGATTGGCCAACCACGTGGGATGGAGCACTCCTCTGACGAGGCCTGCTGCTTCCAGTTTCTTGATTTCCTCCGCAATGAATTCTTGGCGCTCCACCGCCTGCTTCCGGACTTTCTGCTTGACGGGCCGCGCATGAGGATAGACGGCAAGGTGGTGCTCAATCACTTTCCTGGGAACACCGGGGATGTCAGACGGTTGCCGTGCAAACACGTCGACGTTCGCCCGCAGGAAAGCAACGAGCGCCCTTTCCTATTTAGGGTCAAGCGTGGCACTGATGGTGAAGGTACCACCAGTGCCATCCTCCTTGGCGGACACCTTCTTCGTCTCTGGCGGAGCCGCCATCGTCTTCTTGTGCTCGCCGGCGGAGCTCGATGGTGCGTCCTCGACGGCAGCGCAGCACTCCGAAGAGGCGCGCTTTCCGGAGTGGGCACCAGAGCTTTTGCCGGACTCGGTCTTCTTGCCGGTGGAGCTCGATGGTGCGTCCTCGACGGCAGCGCAGCGCTCCGAAGAGGTGCGCTTGCCGGAGAGGGCACCAGAGTCCCTGCCGGACTTGGTCTTCTTGCCGGTGGAGCTCGATGGTGCGTCCTCGACGGCAGCGCAGCGCTCCGAAGAGGTGCGCGCACCGGAGTAGGCACCAGAACTCTTGCCGGACTTGGTCTTCTTGGTCCCGGGAGCTTCAGCGGCAAGTGGATCGCGGTCTGCCATGGCTGCTGCTTCCCGGTAGATCTTGTCGGCACAGACAAGAGCGTCCTTCTTGTCGCCAGGGACAGAAATGATGCTTATCGGGCCTGGCATCTTCAGCACGTTATACGCGTAGTGAGAGGCCGCCATGAACTTGGCGAGTGCTGGATGGCCAAGTATCCCGTTGTAAGGCAACGGGATATCGGCAACGTCGAACGTGACCCTCTCAGTCCTGAAGTTTAGCTCGCTGCCGAATGTTACCGGCAGCGTGACCTTCCCCTTCGGCTTGCTCCTTCCCGGATTGATTCCTTGGAATGTGCCGGTTTCTTCGAGCTCGCCGTCAGGGATCTGGAGTTTTCGGAGCACAGCGGAGGAGATCAGGTTTAAGCCGGCCCCGCCGTCGACTAGCATCTTGGTGACCTTGAGGTTGCGGATGGTTGGTGAAACCAACATCGGCAGACACCCGACCGCGGTTGTGCGATCAGGGTGGTCCTCAATGTCAAAGATGATAGGCGTGCTGGACCACTTCAGAAGCTTGCGCGATTCGATGGGTGGCTCCGCTGCATTGACTTCCCGCACCCACTGTTTGAGTTGGCGGTGCGAGGTATGCAGGGAAGCACCCCCGTCAACGCACAAGACCTCTGTGGCTTTCTGAAACTCCTGCTCACTGGTCTCAACGTCATCCATGTCTTCATCCTCGCCGTCGTCGTCGTCGTTGTCGCGACCGCGGGGAGGTCTGTCTGCTTGCCGCTGCTTGGCCTTTCCGCGGCATCCTTCCTGGCCGGTGCGCTTCTGGCCAGGTTTCTCGGCACCCCCTTGGGCTCTCTCTTTGTCACGCCGCTCGTACTCAGCCCTCTGTTGCTGGACGAGCTGCTCGACCTTCTTGCAGTTCTGGAGGTCATGGCCCTTGGTGCGGTGAATCTTACAGTACCTCTTGCTGGAGCCGTCCCGCTTGTCGGCGACCGCCACAGCCTGACAGTTGGTGCACGCGGCAACTTCCTTGCCGGAGCTACCAACTGTAGCCTTCGTGGCGTCACCTTCATTGCCGGACTGCTCAACGACCAGCACCTCGTTGTTCTGCTTCTTCCTGTTGTTGCGCCGCCGGCTTCTCTTTGCCGGGGCGGCATCCTCACTGTCAGATCCTCCTGCTCCAGTGCTTTCCCCAGGGAATTTCCTCCCCTCCTCAGCGCGTGCACATCTGTCGGCCAGGGCATAAAGCTCGCTGACGTCCCGAATCTTGCACATCGCCAGCTCCTCCCGCATCCTGCGGTTACGCATGTTCTGATGGAACGCGCTGATTACCGTGGTAGGGTGGATATTTGGGATGTTGTGGTGTACACGGCTGAACCTCTGGGTATACTGGCGCAGGGGCTCTCCTTCCTTCTGGACGAGCAGATGAAGATCGCTCTCTTGGCCATGAGGTTTGTGGCCGCCTATGAAGGCGCCAACAAACTGATGGCATAGCTCAGCCCAGGAGGATATGGAGTTGTCCGACAAGTGCATGAGCCAGGACCTGACGTTGGGCTTGAGTACCAACGGGAAGTAGTTGGCAAGGATCTTGTCGTCCCGCCCCCCAGCAGCCTGCACCGCGATGGTGTAGATGCTGAGGAACTCCGACGGATGCAACTTGCCGTCGTACTTCTCTGGTACGTCGGGCTTTAAGTTCTTCGTACTGGGCCACTGGACTTGCCGCAGCTCACGAGTGAACGCAGGGCAACCTACCGGGTACGGCAGGTCGCCTGGTTCCCCTGGCGCATGCACATCGACAGAGGGCCCAGCGCGCTGGTCTGACTGACGCCGCGCTTCTCTCTAGCGCTCGATGCGTGTACGAGCATCTTCCCGCTGCCGTTCTTGAAGAACTTGTCGTTGGTCGCGACGAGCTCGCGGATCCGACGACGCGGTGGAGTCGCTGTCGTGGCGGATCCGGTGGGTCGGCGATCTTGGCCTTCGGGGTGGGGAGTGCACGGTGGTTGCGCCCCCACCAGTCTTGTCTCCACCGGTTTGCGCCTGGCTGACTCGCTGCGGCTGCAACGTGCTCGGCTGTCGAGGAGTGTCGCCGTTGGTGAAGCGGATGAGACTTTGGATAGTGGCCCTCCAGTCGTCGATCTTGTCCGCCGCTGGAGGGTAGTCTAGGAGCAGCTGAGCTCGTGCCAGAGCTTCCGCTGCGGTGGCGGGCGGCGGTAGCGAACGTTGCGAGGAGCGGGATACGCTCAGACTCCTAACCACGTTAGAAGGAGCAGTATCCCGTCCAGGCGACCGTGTCTCGCTCGCTCCGGCTTGTTGACGCGCATGGTGGTCCTGGGCGCTCCGAGATCCACCACCTCGATCTTGATCCAGCGAGCGCATGGTACCGTGAGTACCATGACGCTGCCGGTCCCGCGCCTCCTGAGATGGGCGCGGTGCATGCACGGACGCCGAGGTCTTGGAGTGCGCCCGGTCGTTGTGGGAGCCGGCCACGCCGCCGATGGGCAGCGCAACCTTGCCCTGGGACCTGGCAGCACCAAGAGTTCCCTCGTCGATGCGTGCCCTTCCGCCGGCGCCTGCCCCACCGTCCGTTTGCTCCGGCGGTGGGTGGCTCGGCGCGGACGGAGCAGCTGCCTCCGAAACTTTCTTCTTCGGCGGCATGTTGATGAAGATGGTGAAGATCGATGAAGAAGATGAAGATCTAGCCCGCAAGAACGCCGGATCTGATTCGCACAACTTCGACGCCCCCTACCTGGCGCGCCAGAGATGCCGGGGTTTCTGATCCACGGGCACCTATGGGACCGGCGAACCGGGTCCTTTTTGGTTCGGCGGGGGGAGGAGGTTGCGCAAAGAGCAGATCGAGGCGAAGCAAGCGGGCAGTTGGTCGTGCCAGGGGTAAATCGAGGCGAAGCACGCGAGCGATTTACCCAGGTTCGGGCCGCAAGGATGCGTAAAACCCTACTCCTGCTTTGTGGATTGGTATTGATTTCTAGCTCCGGAGCGAGCGTGGGTGTGTGGAATTGCTGAACCTCGCGAGAGCTCTCGAGGTGGCCGACCCCCTCTACGTTGCACACGGGCCTCCTTTTATACTCAAGGGGTTACCGACATAGAGCAACGGGGGCCAAGGGCAAAAATGGAAAGGGTGCCGTGGGTAGGCACAGCTAGGTGCTGTAGTAGGCACAGCTAGCTGCTACAGTGTTATCATACCTAACCCTGATGGCAGGGGACAAGGGCATTAAATGCCCGTCTGTGTTGCCTAGACGGCACCGAAAGGGACCGCTAGGGACGCCACCGTCTTGCCACGATGGTTGTCTTGTCAGCGCCTGCGTGCCACCGCACGCCCCTAGCTGCACAGCCTCCTGCCACGTGCGCTCGGGAGGGGCCCCGGAGCGACACGTGGGCGGATGTGCTGGAGCGCGGGCGTGGAGTGGGGGCTTGTCGCAGCAAGCGCCTTGCCGCGGCCGTCGGCTTGCCGCTTCCAGGAGCTTGTCGCTCACCGGGCCTTGTCGGGGCGCGTAGCGTGCCGCGGCAAGTTCCTTGGAATGCCTCGGACGGCCTTCCCGGCAAGCGCCTCTTGCCGGGGTCTTGGGACGCTTCTAATGGCCTTCCCAGCAAGCTCCTCTTGCCGGGGTCTTGCCTCCTTCCTGGAGAGCTCCTCTTGCCGGGGTCTTGCCTTGAGTACTTTGTTCTTGAATGGTCTTCAGAGGGACCACAAGGAATCTTGGCGGTGACCTGGCAGGCCTTGCCGCGGGACGCTGCGACTGCCCGTGCACAAGTTCGGGGTACAAGGGTACCCCTACTCTAGTACACCGACACTATGGACCCGTAGGTCTGAGGTGAACTACTCACACTTCATCGGAGGGGCTATGGTGTTGATGTAGAAGCCCTCCGTGATGGATACCCCCTCCGGCGGAGCTCTGGAACAGGCCCCAAGATGGGATCTCGTGGATACAGAAAGTTGTAGTGGTGGAATTAGGGTTTTGGCTCCGTCTCTGATCGTTTGGGGGTACATAGGTATATATAGGAGGAAGGAGTATGTCGGTGGAGCAATAGGGGGCCCACGAGGGTGGAGGGCGGTCCTGGGGGGGTAGGCGCGCCCCCCTACCTCGTGGTATCCTCCTTTGTTTCTTGATGTAGGGTCCAAGTCTCCTGGATCATGTTCGGTGAGAAAATCACGTTCCCGAAGGTTTCATTCCGTTTGGACTCTGTTTGATATTCCTTTTCTTCGAAACCCTAAAATAGGCAAAAAAACAACAATTCTGGGCTGGGCCTCCGGTTAATAGGTTAGTCCAAAAAATAATATAAAATTGGATAATAAAGCCCAATAATGTCCAAAACAGTAGATAATATAGCATGGAACAATCAAAAATTATAGATACGTTGGAGACGTATCAAGCATCCCCAAGCTTAATTCCTGCTCGTCCTCAAGTAGGTAAATGATAAAAACAGAGTTTTTGATGCGGAGTGCTACTTGGCATAATTTTAGTGTAAGTCTTCTTAATTGTGGTATGAATATTCAGATCCGAAAGATTCAAGATAAAAGTTCATATTGACATAAAAATAATACTTCAAGCATACTAACTAAGCAATTATGTCTTCTCAAAATAACATGGCCAAAGAAAGTCCATCCCTACAAAATCATATAGTTTAGTCATGCTCCATTTTCGTCACACAAGAATGTTCTCATCGTGCACAACCCCAATGACAAGCCAAGCAATTGTTTCATACTTTAGTAATCTCAAACCTATAAACTTTCACGCAATATATGAGCGCGAGCCATGGATATAGCACTATGGGTGGAATAGAATATAATGAGGGGGTTATGTGGAGAAGACAAAAAAGGAGAAAGTCTCACATCAACGAGGCTAATCAATGGGCTATGGAGATGCCCATCGATTGATGTTAATGCAAGGAGTAGGGATTGCCATGCAACGGATGCACTAGAGCTATAACTGTATGAAAGCTCAACAAAAAAACTAAGTGGGTGTGCATCCAACTTGCTTGCTCACGAAGACCTAGGGCACTTGAGCAGGCCCATTGTTGGAATATACAAGCCAAGTTCTATAATGAAAATTTCCCACTAGTATATGAAAGTGACAAAACAAAAGACTCTCTATCATGAAGATTATGGTGCTACTTTGAAGCACAAGTGTGGCAAAGGATAGTAACATTGTCCCTTCTCTCTTTTTCTCTCATTTTTTCTTTTGGGCCTTTCTCTTTTTTATGGCATTTCTCCCTTTTTTCCTCACTTGGGACAATGCTCTAGAAAATGATGATCATCACACTTCTGTTGATTTGCAACTCAATGATTACAACTCGATGCTAGAACAAAAGATGACTATATGAATGCCTCCGGCGTTGTACCGGGATATGCAATGAACCAAGAGTGACATGTATGAAAGAATTATGATCGGTGGCTTTGCCACAAATACTATGTCAACTACATGATCATGCTAAGCAATATGACAATGATGAATGTGTCATGATAAACGAAATGGTGGAAAGTTGCATGGCAATATATCTCGGAATGGCTATGGAAATGCCATAATAGGTAGGTATGGTAGCTGTTTTGAGGAAGATATAAGGAGGTTTATGTGTGAAAGAGTGTATCATATCACGGGGTTTGGATGCACCGGCGAAGTTTGCACCAACTCTCAATGTGAGAAAGGGCAATGCACGGTACCAAAGAGGCTAGCAATGATGGAAGGGTGAGGGTGTGTATAATCCATGGACTCAACATTAGTCATAAAGAACTCACATACTTATTGCAAAAATCTACAAGTCATCAAAAACCAAGCACTACGCGCATGCTCCTAGGGGGATAGATTGGTAGGAAAAGACCATCGCTCGTCCCCGACTGCCACTCATAAGGAGGACAATCAAATAACACCTCATGTTTCAAATTTGCTACATAATGTTTACCATACGTGCATGCTACGGGACTTGCAAACTTCAACACAAGCATTTCTCAAATTCACAACTACTCAACTAGCACGACTTTGATATTATTACCTCCATATCTCAAAACAATCATCAAGCACCAAACTTCTCTTAGTATTCAAAACACTCATAAGAAAAAATTTACTAATCTTGAACACCTAGCATATTAGGATTATTTAAGCAAATTACCATGCTATTTAAGACTCTCAAAATAATCTAAGTGAAGCAGGATAGATCAATAGTTTCTATAAAACAAATCCACCACCGTGCTCTAAAAGATATAAGTGAAGTACTACAGCAAAATTATATTACTCAAAAAGATATAAGTGAAGCACATAGAGTATTCTAACAAATTCCAAATCATGTATGGCTCTCTCAAAAGTTTTGTACAGCAAGGATGATTGTGGTAAACTAAAAAGTAAAGACTCAAATCATACAAGACGCACCAAGCAAAACACATATCATGTGGTGAATAAAAATATAGCTCCAAGTAAAGTTACCGACAGAAGTAGACGAAAAGAGTTAGGTGTCCTTAGATTATCTTGGGGGTGCCATGGGCATCCCCAATCTTAGGCTCTTGCCACTCCTTGTTCCATAATCCATCAAATCTTTACCCAAAACTTGAAAACTTCACAACACAAAACTTAAAGTAGAAAATCTCGTAAGCTTCGTTAGCGAAAGAAAACAAAAGACCACGTCAAGTATTGTAATGAACTCATTCTTTATTTATATTGGTGTTAAACCTACTGTATTCCAACTTCTCTATGGTTTATAAACTATTTTACTAGCCATAGATTCATCAAAATAAGCAAACAACACACGGAAAACAGAATCTGTCAAAAACAGAACAGTCTGTAGTAATCTGTAGCTAGCGCAAGATATGGAACCCCAAAAATTCTAAAATAAAATTCTGGACGTGAGGAATTTATCTATTAATCACCTTCAAAAATAATTAACTAAATATCACTTTCCAAATAAAAATGGCAGCAGTTCTCGTGAGCGCTAAAGTTTCTGTTTTTTACAGCAAGATATTAAGACTTTCCCCAAGTCTTCCCAACGGTTCTACTTGGCACAAACACTAATTAAACACAAAAAACACAACTTAAATAGAGGCTAGATAAATTATTTATTACTAAACAGGAGCAAAAGGCAAGGAATAAAAAAATTGGGTTGCCTCCCAACAAGCGCTATCGTTTAACGCCCCTAGCTAGGAATAAAAAGCAAGGATAGATCTAGGTATTGCCATCTTTGGTTGGCAATTCTTCAATGAGGCATCTACCATTTTTAGGAATTTATTTCTTTTTAGTTATCAAACTTTTAGGCACAAGATTGAAAAATTCATTTGTAACAAATGGTTCCTTAATGATAGCAAAAAGATTGCGATGAATACTTACAGATTTGAGATCCACAGTATCCTTACTAGAGGATTCACCCTTATTTTTAGGAACATACATAAGTTTGGCAATTTTAGTGGGAGGACTTGGAGTATTCTTTACGGAAGAAAAAGAGGTTCCCAAGTTGGTAATAATATCCTCAAGTTTATCGATTCTAGTGGAATCGTGATTTATTTTCTCATTAACTATGGGTTCCTTCTCTCTAATATTTTTCAAAGTGACTCCTACTTTAGATCCATATTGAGAGATTCGGTTGTGGATCTTTTTATCCAAATTTTCAATTAACTCTACGGTGACAACCTTATTTTCAATGATTTCGAGCCTTTGCATTACATGCTCCAAAGTTAATACAGTCCCATTAACCAAAAGAGGGGGTGAGCCAAACAAATCTACCATAGCATTATAAGAATCAAAAGTATGGCTACCCAAGAAGTTCCCTCCGGTAATAGTATCAAGGACATATCTGTGCCAAGGAGTAGCGCCTACATAAAAATTGCGAAGAAGAACGGAAGTAGATTGCTTCCTGGTAGATCTATTTTGAGCATTGCAAATTCTATACCAGGCGTCTTTTAGAGTTTCTCCCTCCCTTTGCTTAAAATTTAGAATTTCATTCTCGGGAGACAACGGAGAAGATAAGGGACTAGCCATAACGACAAGCAAACGGAAAAGAGGCGAATAGAGCAAGAGAGGGAGGATAGAGAGAGAGCGAGGGCGAATAAAACGACAAGGGTGAAGTGGGGGAGAGGAAAACGAGAGGCAAATGGCAAATAATGTAATGCGGGAGATAAGGATTGTGATGGGTACTTGGTACATTGACTTTTGCGTAGACTCCCCGGCAACGGCGCCAGAAATCCTTCTTGCTACCTCTTGAGCAATACGTTGGATTTCCCCGAAGAGGAAAGGATGATGCAGCAACGTAGCGTAAGTATTTCCCTCAGTTTTTGAGAACCAAGGTATCAATCCAGTAGGAGGCTACGCGCGAGTCCCTCGTACCTGCACAAAGCAAATAACTCCTCGCAACCAACGCGATAAGGGGTTGTCAATCCCTTCAGGTCACTTACGAGAGTGAGATCTGATAGATATGATAAGATAATATTTTTGGTATTTTTATGATAAAGATGCAAAGTAAAATAAAAGCAAAGTAAAAGCAAAGGAAATAACTAAGTATTGGAAGATTAATATGATGAAGATAGACCCGGGGGCCATAGGTTTCACTAGTGGCTTCTCTCAAGAGCATAATTATTTTACGGTGGGTGAACGAATTACTTTTGAGCAATTGACATAATTGAGCATAGTTATGAGAATATCTAGGTATGATCATGTATATAGGCATCACGTCCAAGACAAGTAGACCGACTCCTGCCTGCATCTACTACTATTACTCCACTCATCGACCGCTATCCAGCATCCATCTAGAATATTAATTTCATGAAAACAGAGTAACGCCTTAAGCAAGATGACATGATGTAGAGGGATAAACTCATGCAATATGATGAAAACCCCATCTTGTTATCCTCGATGGCAACAATACAATACGTGCCTTGTTGCCCCTACTGTCACTGGGAAAGGACACCGCAAGGTTGAACCCAAAGCTAAGCACTTCTCCCATTACAAGAAAGATCAATCTAGTAGGCCAAACCAAACTGATAATTCGAAGAGACTTGCAAAGATAACCAATCATACATAAAAGAATTCATAGAAGATTCAAATATTGTTCATAGATAGACTTGATCATAAACCCATAATTCAACGGTCTCAACAAACACACCCCAAAAAGAAGATTACATCGAATAGATCTCCACAAGAGAGGGGCAGAACATTGTATTGAGATCCAAAAAGAGAGAAGAAGCCATCTAGCTAATAACTATGGACCCGTAGATCTGAGGTGAACTACTCACACTTCATCGGAGGGGCTATGGTGTTGATGTAGAAGCCCTCCGTGATGGATACCCCCTCCGGCGGAGCTCCGGAAAAGGCCCCAAGATGGGATCTCATGGATACAGAAAGTTGCAGTGGTAGAATTATGGTTTTGGCTCCATATCTGATCGTTTGGGGGTACATAGGTATATATAGGAGGAAGGAGTACGTCGGTGGAGCAACAGGGGGCCCACGAGGGTGGAGGGCGGTCCTGGGGGGGTAGGCGTGCCCCCCTACCTCGTGGCCTCCTCCTTTGTTTCTTAACGTAGGGTCCAAGTCTCCTGGATCATGTTCGGTGAGAAAATCGCGTTCCCGAAGGTTTCATTCCGTTTGATATTCCTTTTCTTCGAAACCCTAAAATAGGCAAAAAAAACAGCAATTCTGGGCTGGGCCTCCGGTTAATAGGTTAGTCTCAAAAATAATATAAAGGTGGATAATGAAGCCCAATAATGTCCAAAACAGTAGATAATATAGCATGGATCAATCAAAAATAATAGATACGTTAGAGACGTATCATGTTGTCAGCACTAGCATTGCCGCCCATCCCACCATCATCCTTGTCGTCTTCCCTCTTCTTCCCTCCCACACCACCTTCTTCCTCCTCATCCTTCTCTTCTTCATCTTCACATTCGTCCTTCTGAGCTCATCCTTCTCTTCCTTCTCGTCCTCCTTCTTTTCATCCTCCTATTTCTCCTCTTTTTCAACCTCTTCCTTCTCTTGTTCCTCATTTCCCTTATTGTGTTCCTCATTTTTGTCCTTGTCTTCATTATTTGCCTCTTCCTCCTCCTCCTCCTCCTCCTCCTCATCCTCCGCGTCATCCTCCTCTTCCTCCTCCTTGTCTTCCTCCTCTTCCTCCTCCTCCTCATCATCTTCTTCCTCCTCATCATCACCCCCCTCTTCCCCTTCCTCCTCAACCCCCTCTCCCTCCTTTTCATTCTCGTCGACATCCATGCGCTCATTGTCACCAGGTTCTGTTTTTGTTGGTGGGCTGCTCTACAAACTGTCATCATCATCATCTTCTTCAATGACGTTGTCATCATCACCTTCCCCATCAGATGCGTCCTCATCTCCAGATTTTTCGTCGTAATCTCCTTCCTCCTCTTCCTCTTCATCTGAAAGTCCTAGTTCCTCTTCCTCCATTTCCTCCTCATCATCATCAGACAACAAAAGCCTCTCCTCATCACGAGTTCTGTTGCCCTTTCCTTTCTTCTTCCTTGCAACATCTTTCACTTTAGGAGTTGCCACTGCTCTTCTATGCCTTTCCTTCATAATTGGTTGACGTGCATCTGGAACCCTGGAAGCACTCGTGGCCGCACATCATCCCCCTCATCCAGCTTGCCAACACCTAGCACAAACTTCCCCACTTGGGAAGATATTTCATAGCACGTGTTGTGTACCAACACCGGCCACTTCTTCTGTTTCTGCAAAACAACAAAACAAGAGCAGTAGAAATGATGAGTACATAGAAAAACATACATTTCATTATCAACTTCGCATAAAAAAGTGTCGGATACTAGAAAGCAAAAGAAAAGAACATACATTGATCTCGTAATTCTAGGGCAACTTGGCAGCAACAAACTTCTGGATATGATCCATGCTCCCAAACAGGCTATCTTGAGCACACCTTGAGAACTCAGTTTTCAACTATTTGTGTTCATGGGCAGGTGTCAGAAATCAACAGCCAGGAAAAAAGTGGGAACATTTAAAATCAACAAATAAAAAAATGATCTTTATTGTGAGGTTTAGCAATTGCCTGACTAAATTAGGGCAATAGCATGCATATTGTTGGGCAACTCCAAGGAAACTTGGTACATGGACAAGGACACTAACAACTGGAAAACCCCATAAGTAACTCTTTGGACCGAACAACATACAACTCCAAATGTATCCTGCTGATGAGCAACTACAAAAAATAGGGCAACTACAACTATGCAGATGGGCAACTCCCAACCGTAATTAGAGCAAGTCCACCTCTGATTATGGGAAACTACAAAACCTACTAGTGAGCAAGTCCACCTCCAAAACTACATGCCTACTTGATAAACATGAGGCTCTACATGCTGAACAACCATGAAAAAATGTGCATGGGAAAAAACAGGAAAAAACTTACTCGCAGCTTTCCATATACACCCTTTCTGATCATGTCCTTCTTCATGACTGCCCTGATGAGACCCTCGTTCCATGCTTTAACCCATGGATGAATATTCGGTGTGCTCTCATCCACAAAGTCCTTGGAAATGGACCTGTAGTCCACATCTAGCGAGTCGAGGTAAATGAGTTGTCTCACAGACCAAAACACAAACAAAAGAAAAGAAGGACACATGTTAGTTTCTTGAAACTATTGAAGAATAAAAACAATGAAAAGAAAGGCAATTAACCAGAAAAAAACGGGGGATCCAGATCATTTTACCACTAGGTGGAATAGGCAACAACATATAGTATCCTTCTTGTCTAGAAAACCCATGAAAGTAATTCTAAGCTGGTCAACAACGAACTGGTAAACATCTAAATTCACAATGTCACGTGGGTTCAACGCAGCTGAATAGGCAGGCGGTGACACCTTCAAGCTGGTTGTCGGTGCAAGAAAACAACTGAAAACAATGACAAGCCAGGCGATTAAGAACGTGTCATCATGAGAAACTCCCATCTCCTTTATCATCTCCACCCACTTGGTCATTGTTGGCGCAGGCCCTGAAGGAATGTTGAACATCCCATTGAAAAACTTTACTATCTGGATCGATTTCATATCCAACCTTGTTCCGCCCCCTTGGCAGACCCCATATCCTTTCAACACTGTCTATGTCGACCGGGATCTTACCCCTCTCAGGTATAACAAGCTGGGACAACTCCAGGTCATAAGAATCCATGACAAACTTCACGATATCTCCTTTCATTGTTATCGTGCCGATATCAAGTACGCCGCCAAAACTTATATCACATATGGCTCCCCTTTGAAGGTCTTCGAGGGAAGCCTTTAGAGTGAATAGTCTTGAAAAGGTGATGCCATGTTCCTTGGTGGCGGCGCACTAGTACCAATCTGTGGAGAAAAACAGAAGAATTCAAAACTAAAAATAAGGCAAGGTTGTTGTGCCTGGTAAACTGAGCAACTACATCTACATTAAAAAGCAACTGGTACTACTATACTAGGCAACTGGTACTACTATACTAGGCATCTGGTGGTGAAAAAATACATGAAAATTGATTGTTTTTTATATAAAGCGGAAATAATAACAAAAGAACAAAAATAGCAAACCCAGTATTCAAAAAACCTAGCAAGCGTTGAGCAATACATATTCAAGGAAAAGACATACCTAATGTCCCTGCCTTGAGATAAACTACAACAAAAACATCCCCCCTAGCCCCCCTACCGAATTCAAGTTTTTTTAATAAAATACCTCGTCTCTGCTTTTCTTCACATGTTTCATCTGCCTCCCTTCTTCATCACGAGGAACGGAATCAGTGGCCCGTTTCCCAGCCCGTCCACCCCGGACAGGATTCTCATTCGTTCGCTCGCGCTTGCGTCGAACATTGCTTGTTGTTTGGACCAGCTCCTCGTTTCCCTCATTTCCAGCTTCGCCATCAGTCCTCCCCGCAATCCTCTTGCTTTTTTCGGGCCATTCTGTAAAACAAAATGTGCAACACCCAAAAAATAAAAAAATTGTCATTTGGGTGGAAAAAATACAAGACCTAGAAGAACAATTATACTTGCACATAAAAAAATGAGTGAATTCAACAATATCATTGGTGAGTACAGAAAAATGTGCCTCTGTTTAACATCACCTAACTTCATTCACCATGACTATTGCAAAACAAATGCCTATTATTCCTAATGACATCTCGTCTGCTATTCGGGCCAACTAGGTGGTGAATCTAGGCAACTGCAGGATGTTGGGTAGGCAACTTATAGCAACAAGACAATAAAAATAACTAATTACCCAAAAAAAGCAACTAATGTTATATTTCCTTGCAAAATGAGTAGTAAAATTGAGCAACTACTATCATATACATATACAACTACCCCTGCAGATCCAAGCAACCCCAAAAAGCAGCCAAAAACCGATAAGCAACTTTAAAAATATATTGTAACCAACTATTTTAACAAAAAGATTGAGCAACTACTGTCTCATGGCTACACAAAGCTGCCATCAGATCCAGGCGACTCAAAACAGCGCCCGATGGGGTGAGAAAAAACAGCAACAGTTGTGCAAAAAATTCATGGCAACTTGTGAGAAAAAGAATGAGCAACTACTTCGCCTAGCTACACAATGCCCCCATTAGGTTCAATCCAGGCACTCAAAACAGCACCCGATAGGTGTGAGAAAAATACAGCAACTGTTGCACAAATTCATGGCGACTATGTGAGAAAAATTGAGCAACTACTGTCGCCTGGCTACACAATGCCCCCATTAGATCCAGGCAACTCAACGTCGCCGATGGCTGAGACAAAAATCAGCAACTGCTTCGCAAAATCATGGCAACTATGTGACAATAATTGAGCAACTATTGTCGCCTGACTATACAAATCCCCTCGTAGATCCACGCGCTCAAACAGCACCGAAAACACCCTAAATCTCGACGGGGTCTCAACCCCCAACCTCCCTCACCATATCGCCAACCTCAACATTCAGATCTCGACCCCCCTACAGAAACACGACCGTTGTAGATGCAATGCACAGGCCCCGCAGATGCCATGGACAACCCGTGCCCGCCCTCCTCGCCCTCTGTGCTCACCCCGACACCTCACCCAAACCCTAGCCCTCGCCCTCACCAAGCCAAACCAGGAAAAAAGCAAGGACGAGATGCGGGACTACCTCCGCCTGTAGCCGCAGCCGCCCCGTGCCGACGAATGGCCTCCCACGCCGGCGAATCCACGACCGCAGTCCCCTGCAGGTCGTCGTCGGGAGAGGAAGAGGCAGGGGCAGAGGCCGTTTCGAAAATGGAGGGGCAGAGGATTTCAAATGGAAAGGGAAGGGGAGAGCATGCGAGCAGCGGTTTCGCCTGAATTAATGAGGCAGGGCCCATCACTATGCCCCGGTTGGAACCGTTACAAACAGGCGGTCGCGATCTCGCGCATTGTACGATCGAGCGGCCGAATCGTGCGATTGCACGATTAAGCGATTTAGGAAATAAGAAATAGAAGGAAAGAAACGTACGTACGTGAGGCAACTAATTGTGCCAAGGTTCTTGGCTACACCCAACAGCAGGCCTAGCACTCATTCTTTAACCCTTGCCTAATAAAAACACGCAGCCGAACGTGGCCATAAAATGCTGGAGCATGCTGGTAAATTTACGCTTATACGCGTGACAGCTCACAGGCAGAGAATACCGAATAATACCTCCTTGCCAATCATGAGTTGTCAACGTTAGGGCAAGCGATTCCTCGATCCTCATCCAGTCATCCTCCTCTCACCACTGCTATATATATAAGCACATACGACCCCGAGGCCAAGACGTAGCCAGAACCAGACACACATCTACCTCCTCTCCCCTTCCTTTCTCCGAGCCACCGAGCGAGCGACGAGGGAACAATGGTCGGGCGAGCGGCGGCGCCAAAGCGGAGGGCCGGCAATGGGCGGACGAAGATCGCCATCCGGCGGATCGAGAAGAAGGGCGCCCGACAGGTATGCTTCGCCAAGCGCCGGCAGGGCCTGTTTAACAAGGCCAACGAGCTGGCGGTGATGTGCGGCGCCCAGGTGGCCGCCGTCACCTTCTCGGACGGCGGAAAGGCCTTCTCCTTTGGGCACCCCTCCGCCGAGGCCGTCGTCGACCGCTTCCTGGCGGGGGGAGGCGCGTTGGTCCAGGGCGCCGCCGCCGACGACGACGAGCTGAAGAAGCTGCACCAGCTGCACGGCGAGCTGCGCACGCGGTTGAAGGAGGTGAAGGCGCGGAAAGGGCGCGTGGTGGAGGCCATGGCAAAGGAGCGCGCCGCGGGGGATCAATTTGCGGTGTGGCTCGACCCCGAGTTGGGCGACATTGGGGAGGAGGAGCTGATGGCCTTCGCCGCCGAGCTGATGGTGGCGCGGGCCGCCGTCTCGGACCGCGCATACCAGGTGCTCTTGGAGGCGCAGAACGTCAGCCGCATGCTGCAGGCGCCCCCGCCGCCACAGCAGCAGCTCTTCGGTTGTAGCACCTTTGAGTTTGGTGGCAGCAGCAGTGGCAACGCCGGGATGGGGATGCAACAGATGCAGATGGTGATGCCTTCGACGCAGGGGTTCGCCGTCGGGATGCATATGCACCAGATGTCAATGGCAATGCCTCCGCCGCCGGGCTTGGCCTACGGGGTGGATTTGCAGCAGATGCATATGTCGGTTCCTCCATCGCCCGTTTTTGGCGCCGGGACGGAGATGCAGCAGATGATTATGGCGATGCAGCCGCAACCAGTGTTCGCCGCCGACACGGAGATGCAGCAGGCGGCTATGGCGATGCCGCCGCCGCCGGAGTTTCCTGTTGGGATGGCGATGCCTCCGCCGCCGGGGGTCGCCGCCGGGATGAAGATGGTGCAGCAGGGGCCCGGGATGAACATGGGCTTCCCCTACTGAGGAGAAGAAGACAAGATCCATACCAAGTCTGAGTCTGTGAGAGTCAGACTCTATGACACCGATCTCTTAGTTCGTTATCAATCTATTTATATTATACACCGATCTCTTAGTTCGTTATCAATCTATTTATATGATCCTGAGTGCAAGATTCATTATCCTAGTAGTATCAATTAAATTAACGGCTTTGCTAGAACTCATCTAGTTGAGTTTTAGTTATGTCTCATTCACTTTTATAGCCATTGGATTGATACTGTAAGATGCGTGTGTGCTGATGTGGTTTGTAGTACTATTTTTATCTGTTTTTGTTTTCAGGTGAATGGAACCAAATTACATCTCATCTAGATGAGTCCTAGGCACTCCCTTAAATTAATGGCTTGTAATCTATTTGTATCAGTGGCACCGAGACAGAAAATTAAAGAATGAAATACTGTTAGTAGGCATTTCCTTTGGTTCTCTCTGGTGGCAACAGAACAAAAGATTTATGCGTCTTAATTGTTCAAAAATCCTATGGAAATTTGTGGGCTGGACCATGCCTTTAACGGGAGAGCGCCATCCAACAGCTAGCCTATGGATCGGCGCCTATCTAATGAGCCATCAGCATCTAACATTTTTTAGGAAAATACATATGGCTAAATGTTGATCTCCAATGTTACTTCATAGTAGCCTTTGTTCTAAGCAAAATATGCTTATTAGTATTATGTTATTTTGCAGGCTTTTTCTCAACTTTGTTCTCGGGGCCTTGCTCATGGTTTTGTTTAAACAAGGTATTTCATCAGAAATCATATGGCATGCATGGATTAAATCTTGAATTTTGCTAGCACTAAATATTGGTACTAAACATGGTGTACGTAGCTTGTCAGTTTTACCTCATAATCCTTTTTTTAGATAAAAGGCCTTGGCCCGTCTTTATAAATAAAGCCACACGGCAGCGTCACAGACCCGAACACCCAAACAGATAACAAGAACCGCGAATGCATCGATCAAAGCCTACAGCAGGCGAAAGAAGATCCAGAGCGATACATGGCACCCTGCCATACACGGTGAAAGAAATATGCCCTAGAGGCAATAATAAAGTTATTATTTATTTCCTTATATCATGATAAATGTTTATTATTCATGCTAGAATTGTATTAACCGGAAACATAATACATGTGTGAATACATAGGAAAACAGAGTGTCACTAGTATGCCTCTACTTGACTAGCTCGTTAATCAAAGATGGTTATGTTTCCTAACCATAAACAAAGAGTTGTTATTTGATTAACGGGATCACATCATTAGGTGAATGATCTGATTGACATGACCCATTCCATTAGCTTAGCACCCGATCATTTAGTATGTTGCTATTGCTTTCTTCATGACTTATACATGTTCCTATGACTATGAGATTATGCAACTCCCGTTTGCCGGAGGAACACTTTGTGTGCTACCAAACGTCACAACGTAAATGGGTGATTATAAAGGTGCTCTACAGGTGTCTCCAAAGGTACATGTTGGGTTGGCGTATTTCGAGATTAGGATTTGTCACTCTGATTGTCGGAGAGGTATCTCTGGGCCCTCTCGGTAATACACATCACATAAGCCTTGCAAGCATTGCAACTAATGAGTTAGTTGTGAGATGATGTATTACGGAACGAGTAAAGAGACTTGCCGGTAACAAGATTGAACTAGGTATGGGATACCGACGATCGAATCTCGGGCAAGTAACATACCGATGACAAAGGGAACAACGTATGTTGTTATGCGGTCTGACCGATAAAAGATCTTCGTAGAATATGTAGGAGCCAATATGAGCATCCAGGTTCCGCTATTGGTTATTTATCGGAGACGTGTCTCGGTCATGTCTACATTGTTCTCGAACCCATAGGGTCCGCACGCTTAAGGTTTCGATGACAGTTATATTATGAGTTTATGAGTTTTGATGTACCGAAGTTAGTTTGAAGTCCCGGATGTGATCACGGACATGACGAGGAGTCTCGAAATGGTCGAGACATAAAGATTGATATATTGGACGGCTATATTCGAACACCGGAAGTGTTCCGGGGAAGTTTCGGATAAAACCGGAGCACCGGGGGGTTACCGGAACCCCCCCGGGGGGTTAATGGGCCTCATGGGCCTAAAGTGGAGAAGAGGAGGGGCTGCCAGGGCAGGCCGCGCGCCCCATCTCCCCCTAGTCCGAATTGGACAACGAGGGAGGGGCGGCGCCCCCCCTTTTCCTTCTCTCCTTCCCCCTCTCCTACTTGGACAAGGAAAGGGAGGGGAGTCCTACTCCCGGTAGGAGTAGGACTCCTCCTGCGCGCCTCCTACTAGGGCCGGCCGCACCCCCCCCCCTTGGATCCTTTATATACGGAGGCAAGGGGCACCCCTAGACACACAAGTTGATCCACGTGATCATATTCTTAGCCGTGTGCGGTGCCCCCTTCCACCATAGTCCTCGATAATATTGTAGCGGTGCTTAGGCGAAGCCCTGCGACGGTAGTGCATCAAGATCGTCACCACGCCGTCGTGCTAACAGAACTCTTCCCCGACACTTTGCTGGATCGGAGTCCGGGGATCGTCATCGAGCTGAACGTGTGCTAGAACTCGGAGGTGTCGTAGTTTCGGTGCTTGATCGGTCGGGCCGTGAAGACGTACGACTACATCAACCAAGTTAACGCTTCCGTTGTCGATCTACAAGGGTACGTAGATCACTCTCCCCCTCTCGTTGCTATGCATCACCATGATCTTGCGTGTGCGTAGGAAATTTTTTGAAATTACTACGTTCCCCAATAGTGGCATCCGAGCCTAGGTTTTATATGTTGATGTTATATGCACGAGTAGAACACAAGTGAGTTGTGGGCGATATAAGTCATACTGCTTACCAGCATGTCATACTTTGGTTCGGCGGTATTGTTGGACGAAGCGGCCCGGACCGACATTACGCGTACGCTTACGCGAGACCGGTTCTCCCGACGTGCTTTGCACATAGGTGGCTTGCGGGTGACAGTTTCTCCAACTTTAGTTGAACCGAGTGTGGCTACGCCCGGTCCTTGCGAAGGTTATAATAGCACCAACATGACAAACTATCATTGTGGTTTTGATGCGTAGGTAAGATTGGTTCTTGCTTAAGCCCGTAGCAGCCACGTAAAACTTGCAACAACAAAGTAGAGGACGTCTAACTTGGTTTTGCAGGGCATGTTGTGATGTGATATGGTCAAGACATGATGCTAAATTTTATTGTATGAGATGATCATGTTTTGTAACCGAGTTATCGGCAACTGGCAGGAGCCATATGGTTGTCGCTTTATTGTATGCAATGCAATCGCGCTGTAATGCTTTACTTTATCACTAAGCGGTAGCGATAGTCGTGGAAGCATAAGATTGGCGAGACGACAACGATGCTACGATGGAGATCAAGGTGTCGCGCCGGTGATGATGGTGATCACGACGGTGCTTCGAAGATGGAGATCACAAGCACAAGATGATGATGGCCATATCATATCACTTATATTGATTGCATGTGATGATTATCTTTTATGCATCTTATCTTGCTTTGATTGACGGTAGCATTATAAGATGATCTCTCACTAATTATCAAGAAGTGTTCTCCCTGAGTATGCACCGTTGCGAAAGTTCTTCGTGCTGAGACACCACGTGATGATCGGGTGTGATAGGCTCTACGTTCAAATACAACGGGTGCAAAACAGTTGCACACGCGGAATACTCAGGTTATACTTGACGAGCCAAGCATATACAGATATGGCCTCGGAACACGGAGACCGAAAGGTCGAGCGTGAATCATATAGTAGATATGATCAACATAGTGATGTTCACCAATGAAACTACTCCATCTCACGTGATGATCGGACATGGTTTAGTTGATTTGGATCACGTAATCACTTAGAGGATTAGAGGGATGTCTATCTAAGTGGGAGTTCTTTAAGTAAATTAATTGAACCTAAATTTATCATGAAACTTAGTACCTGATAGTATCTTGCTTGTTTATGCTTGATTGTAGATAGATGGCTCGTGCTGTTGTTCCGTTGAATTTTAATGCATTCCTTAGAAAGCAAAGTTGAAAGGTGATGGTAGCAATTACACGGACTGGGTCCGTAACTTGAGGATTATCCTCATTGCTGCACAGAAGAATTACGTCCTGGAAGCACCGCTGGGTGCTAGGCCTGCTGCTGGAGCAACACCAGATGTTATGAACGTCTGGCAGAGCAAAGCTCTGCTGCTGGAGCAACACCAGATGTTATGAACGTCTGGCAGAGCAAAGCTGATCACTACTCGATAGTTCAGTGTGCCATGCTTTACGGCTTAGAATCGGGACTTCAACGACGTTTTGAACGTCATGGAGCATATGAGATGTTTCAGGAGTTGAAGTTAATATTTCAAGCAAATGCCCGGATTGAGAGATATGAAGTCTCCAATAAGTTCTATAGCTGCAAGATGGAGGAGAACAGTTTTGTCAATGAGCATATACTCAAAATGTCTGGGTATAATAATCACTTGATTCAATTGGGAGTTAATCTTCCAGATGATTGCGTCATTGACAGAATTCTCCAATCACTGCCACCAAGCTACAAGAGCTTCGTGATGAACTATAATATGCAAGGGATGAATAAGACTATTCCCGAGATCTTCGCAATGCTGAAAGCTGCGGAGGTAGAAATCAAGAAGGAGCATCAAGTGTTGATGGTCAACAAGACCACTAGTTTCAAGAAAAAGGGCAAAGGGAAGAAGAAGGGGAACTTCAAAAAGAACGGTAAGCAAGTTGCTGCTCAAGAGAAGAAACCCAAACCTGGACCTAAGCCTGAAACTGAGTGCTTCTACTGCAAGCAGACTGGTCACTGGAAGCGGAACTGCCCCAAGTATTTGGCGGATAAGAAGGATGGCAAGGTGAACAAAGGTCTATGTGATATACATGTTATTGATGTGTACCTTACTAATGCTCGCAGTAGCACCTGGGTATTTGATACTGGTTCTGTTGCTAATATTTGCAACTCGAAACAGGGACTACGGATTAAGCGAAGATTGGCTAAGGACGAGGTGACGATGCGCGTGGGAAACGGTTCCAAAGTCGATGTGATCGCAGTCGGCACGCTACCTCTACATCTACCTTCGGGATTAATATTAGACCTAAATAATTGTTATTTGGTGCCAGCGTTAAGCATGAACATTATATCTGGATCTTGTTTGATACGAGACGGTTATTCATTTAAATCTGAGAATAATGGTTGTGCTATTTATATGAGTAATATCTTTTATGGTCATGCACCCTTAAAGAGTGGTCTATTTTTGTTGAATCTCGATAGTAGTGACACACATATTCATAGTGTTGAAGCCAAAAGATGCAGAGTTGATAATGATAGTGCAACTTATTTGTGGCACTGCCGTTTAGGTCATATCGGTGTAAAGCGCATGAAGAAACTCCATACTGATGGACTTTTGAAACCACTTGATTATGAATCACTTGGTACTTGCGAACCGTGCCTCATGGGCAAGATGACTAAAACACCGTTCTCCGGTACTATGGAGAGAGCAACAGATTTGTTGGAAATCATACATACAGATGTATGTGGTCCGATGAATATTGAGGCTCGTGGCGGATATCGTTATTTTCCCACCTTCACAGATGACTTAAGCAGATATGGGTATATCTACTTAATGAAACATAAGTCTGAAACGTTTGAAAAGTTCAAAGAATTTCAGAGTGAAGTTGAAAATCATCGTAAAAAGAAAATAAAGTTTCTACGATCTGATCGTGGAGGAGAATATTTGAGTTACGAGTTTGGTGTACATTTGAAACAATGCGGAATAGTTTCGCGACTCACGCCACCCGGAACACCACAGCGCAATGGTGTGTCTGAACGTCGTAATCGTACTTTACTAGATATGGTGCGATCTATGATGTCTCTTACTGATTTACCGCTATCGTTTTGGGGATACACTCTAGAGACGGCCGCATTCACGTTAAATAGGGCACCATCAAACTCCGTTGAGACGACGCCTTATGAACTGTGGTTTGGCAAGAAACCAAAGTTGTCGTTTCTGAAAGTTTGGGGCTGCGATGCTTATGTGAAAAAGCTTCAACCTGATAAGCTCGAACCCAAATCGGAGAAATATGTCTTCATAGGATATCCAAAGGAAACTATTGGATACACCTTCTATCACAGATCCGAAGGCAAGACTTTTGTTGCTAAATTCGGAAACTTTCTGGAGAAGGAGTTTCTCTCGAAAGAAGTGAGTGGGAGGAAAGTAGAACTTGACGAGGTAACTGTACCTGCTCCCTTATTGGAAAGTAGTGCACCACAGAAAACTATTTCAGTGACACCTACACCAGTTAGTGAGGAAGCTAATGATGATGATCATGAAACTTCAGAACAAGATACTACTGAACCTCGTAGATCAACCAGAGTGAGATCCGCGCTAGAGTGGTACGGTAATCCTGTTCTGGAAGTCATGCTACTAGATCATGATGAACCTACGAACTATGAAGAAGCGATGGTGAGCCCAGATTCCGCAAAATGGCTTGAAGCCATGAAATCTGAGATGGGATCCATGTATGAGAACAAAGTATGGACTTTTGTTGACTTGCCCGATGATCGGCAAGCAATTGAGAATAAATGGATCTTCAAGAAGAAGACTGACGCTGACGGTAATATTACTGTCTACAAAGCTCGACTTGTCGCAAAAGGTTTTCGGCAAGTTCAAGGGATTAACTATGATGAGACCTTCTCACCCGTAGCAATGCTTAAGTCTGTCCAAATCATGTTAGCAATTGCCGCATTTCATGATTATGAAATTTGGCAAATGGATGTCAAAACTGCATTCCTGAATGGATTTCTGGAAGAAGAGTTGTATATGATGCAACCAGAAGGTTTTGTCGATCCAAAGGGAGCTAACAAAGTGTGCAAGCTCCAGCGATCCATTTATGGACTGGTGCAAGCCTCTCGGAGTTGGAACAAACGCTTTGATAGTGTGATCAAAGCATTTGGTTTTATACAGACTTTTGGAGAAGCCTGTATTTACAAGAAAGTGAGTGGGAGCTCTGTAGCATTTCTGACATTATATGTGGATGACATATTACTAATTGGAAATGATATAGAATTTCTGGATAGCATAAAGGGATACTTGAATAAGAGTTTTTCAATGAAAGACCTCGGTGAGGCTGCTTACATATTAGGCATTAAGATCTATAGAGATAGATCAAGACGCTTAATTGGACTTTCACAAAGCACATACCTTGACAAAGTTTTGAAGAAGTTCAAAATGGATCAAGCAAAGAAAGGGTTCTTGCCTGTGTTACAAGGTGTGAAGTTGAGTAAGACTCAATGCCCAACCACTGCAGAAGATAGAGAGAAAGTGAAAGATGTTCCCTATGCTTCAGCCATAGGCTCTATCATGTATGCAATGCTGTGTACCAGACCTGATGTGTGCCTTGCTATAAGTCTAGCAGGGAGGTACCAAAGTGATCTAGGAGTGGATCACTGGACAGCGCTCAAGAACATCCTGAAATACCTAAAAAGGACTAAGGATATATTTCTCATATATGGAGGTGACAAAGAGCTCATCATAAAAGGTTACGTTGATGCAAGCTTTGACACTGATCCGGACGATTCTAAATCGCAAACCGGATACGTGTTTACATTAAACGGTGGAGCTGTCAGTTGGTGCAGTTCTAAACAAAGCGTTGTAGTGGGATCTACATGTGAAGCGGAGTACATAGCTGCTTCAGAAGCAGCAAATGAAGGAGTCTGGATGAAGGAGTTCATATCCGATCTAGGTGTCATACCTAGTGCATCCGGTCCAATGAAAATCTTTTGTGACAATACTGGTGCAATTGCCTTGGCAAAGGAATCTAGATTTCACAAGAGAACCAAGCACATCAAAAGACGCTTCAATTCCATTCGGGATCTAGTCCAGGTGGGAGACATAGAGATTTGCAAGATACATACGGATCTGAATGTTGCAGACCCGTTGACTAAGCCTTTTCCACGAGCAAAACATGATCAGCACCAAGGCTCCATGGGTGTTAGAATCATTAATGTGTAATCTAGATTATTGACTCTAGTGCAAGTGGGAGACTGAAGGAAATATGCCCTAGAGGCAATAATAAAGTTATTATTTATTTCCTTATATCATGATAAATGTTTATTATTCATGCTAGAATTGTATTAACCGGAAACATAATACATGTGTGAATACATAGACAAATAGAGTGTCACTAGTATGCCTCTACTTGACTAGCTCGTTAATCAAAGATGGTTATGTTTCCTAACCATAAACAAAGAGTTGTTATTTGATTAACGGGATCACATCATTAGGTGAATGATCTGATTGACATGACCCATTCCATTAGCTTAGCACCCGATCGTTTAGTATGTTGCTATTGCTTTCTTCATGACTTATACATGTTCCTATGACTATGAGATTATGCAACTCCCGTTTGCCGGAGGAACACTTTGTGTGCTACCAAACGTCACAACGTAAATGGGTGATTATAAAGGTGCTCTACAGGTGTCTCCAAAAGTACATGTTGGGTTGGCGTATTTCGAGATTAGGATTTGTCACTCCGATTGTCGGAGAGGTATCTCTGGGCCCTCTCGGTAATACACATCACATAAGCCTTGCAAGCATTGCAACTAATGAGTTAGTTGTGAGATGATGTATTATCGAACGAGTAAAGAGACTTGCCGGTAACGAGATTGAACTAGGTATGTGATACCAACGATCGAATCTCGGGTAAGTAACATACCGATGACAAAGGGAACAACGTATGTTGTTATGCGGTCTGACCGATAAAAGATCTTCGTAGAATATGTAGGAGCCAATATGAGCATCCAGGTTCCGCTATTGGTTATTGACCGGAGACGTGTCTCGGTCATGTCTACATTGTTCTCGAACCCGTAGGGTCCGCACGCTTAAGGTTTCGATGACAGTTATATTATGAGTTTATGAGTTTTGATGTACCGAAGTTAGTTCGGAGTCCCGGATGTGATCACGGACATGACGAGGAGTCTCGAAATGGTCGAGACATAAAGATTGATATATTGGACGGCTATATTCGGACACCGGAAGTGTTCCCGGGGAAGTTTCGGATAAAACTGGAGCACCGGGGGGTTAGCAGAACCCCCCGGGGGGTTAATGGGCCTCATGGGCCTAAAGTGGAGAAGAGGAGGGGCTGCCAGGGCAGGCCGCGCGCCCCCTCTCCCCCTAGTCCAAATTGGACAAGGAGGGAGGGGCGGCGCCCCCCCTTTTCCTTCTCTCCTTCCCCCTCTCCTACTTGGACAAGGAAAGGGAGGGGAGTCCTACTCCCGGTAGGAGTAGGACTCCTCCTGCGCGCCTCCTACTAGGGCCGGCCGCACCCCCCCTTGGATCCTTTATATACGGAGGCAAGGGGCACCCCTAGACACACAAGTTGATCCACGTGATCATATTCTTAGCCGTGTGCGGTGCCCCCTTCCACCATAGTCCTCGATAATATTGTAGCGGTGCTTAGGCGAAGCCCTGCGACGGTAGTGCATCAAGATTGTCACCACGCCGTCGTGCTGACAGAACTCTTCCCTGACACTTTGCTGGATCGGAGTCCGGGGATCGTCATCGAGCTGAACGTGTGCTAGAACTCGGAGGTGCCGTAGTTTCGGTGCTTGATCGGTCGGGCCGTGAAGACGTACGACTACATCAACCAAGTTAACGCTTCCGTTGTCGATCTACAAGGGTACGTAGATCACACTCTCCCCCTCTCGTTGCTATGCATCACCATGATCTTGCATGTGCATAGGAAATTTTTTGAAATTACTACGTTCCCCAACACACGGCGCGCAGGCCGGAGGGGAAAGACGACTACGACCAAACCGATAAAACCACCGCAACAGAGATCAGGCGTTAGGTCCCAGCCCGGAGAAGAAGGATGCCGAAGCCCGAATTTTGGCGATGAGCGCGTCCAGGGCATCCCGATCGTCTTCTTTAGTCAATAATCTCCACTGCTGCAATAAGATACAAGATTTGAAAAGAACGTCAACAGGTTTAGATGGAAAGATATGCTCGATAGTAAATATATTCCTAGTAGTCCAAAGGGACCAACATAAGGCACCCAAGCCAACCCAGAACACCCTCTTGGTGACCCCAACAAAAACCTTGGCAAGGGTTCTAAGCTCAGAGAAGGACGAGGGATTCCAAGAGACCTGAAGCCAAGATCTGACGCAACTCCAAACGAACTTAGCCAAGACACAATGGAAAAAGATGTGGTCCGTGTTTTCCAAAGCACCACAAAGGAGACAGAACTCTGATCCCGGACCATTGCGCTTGCGAATCTGATCAGCCGCAGGAAGGCGGCCTCTGAAGGCTTGCCAAAGAAATATCTTAATCTTAGGAGGCACTTTAGACTTCCAGATGTTAGTAAATCTATTCGAGGGGGTACCTCCGATAAGCCTAGAGTAAAAAGACTTGACCGAAAACCTGCCAAAAGACGAATGAGGCCAAATTACAGAATCCGGAGCCTCCGAGAGCACGGGGAAGAGGGCAGAAAGATTTTGCCAATCCTCCAACTCTTCAGGAGACAGGGAACGGCGAAAAGCCAGGTCCCAGTTATTATCCGCCACCTCCGCGATGGAGATGTCCGGCTTAGGACAGTAGGAAAACAAAACCGGGAATTGAGTAGCCAGAGGAGCATCTCCACACCACCAATCCCGCCAAAAACAAACAGAACTGCCATTGCCCACGATAAACTTAACATGCTCCAAAAAATTGGTCTAACTTTGACAAGGTTCTTCCAGAATTGAGACCCACGTCTAGCAGAAGCAAACAGGGGGCTAGATTGAGGGAAATACTTGGCCTTGAGGATAGAATACCAAAGAGAGTCGGCCCCAGTAGTCATAATTTTCCACCACCATTTAATTAATAAGCATTTGTTCATCACCAGCATATTAATAATGCCTAAACCCCCAAGGTTCTTAGGCCGACACATAAGCTGCCACTTGACTAATCTATATTTCCGCTTATTATCCGCCGCATTCCAATAGAAGGCACCCCTGTGTTTGTCAAAGCCGGCGTGAATACCAGCCGAAAGGAGATAGAAACCCATAAGGAACATCGGTAGGGCTGAGAGACAGGAGTTGATTAAGGCCACCTTGCCAGCATTAGTATTGTATCTACCGCACCATGGAAGGACCCTGTTACCCACTTTAGCTATAGCCGGGGCAAAATCCTTAGCAAGAAGTTTAAAAGGAGAAATTGGGAGGCCCGGATATTTGAATGGAAAGGAACCTAAAGAGCGGTTAAGAAGCCTGGCCACACGCAGGGCTTCCGCATCATTCACACCAGTAACTAGAACCTCACTCTTGGAGAAGTTAATCTTCAATCCAGAGACCGCTTCGAAGCAAAGAAGGATGAATTTCAAATTGGCAATACACGCATCATCCAATTCAACCATAATGATCGTATCGTCGGCATACTGAAGGTGAGAGACCCCTTCCGGAATGAGATGAGAGACCACCGGACTAATGTGACCACATTGAGTCGCCCTCACGAGAATACAGGAAAAGGCATCGGCCACAAAATTGAAAAGGACAGGGGAAGCCGGATCCCCTTGACAAAGTCCCCTGCCATTGGCAAAAAAATTACTAATATGCCTATTCACCGAAACGGCAGTGTGGCCCCCAGTGACCAACTGCATGATACGATGCACGTAAGCTCCATCAAAACCTTTCGCGAGCAAGACCTGCTTAAGAAAAGACCAGCTGACCGAGTCGTATGCTTTTTCAAAGTCTAACTTAAGAATAACTGCTTTAGAGCCCCGAGAATTTAGGTCATGCACAATTTCATGCAAAGAGAGGATACCATCTAAAATAAACCGACCCTTAATGAAAGCAGATTGGAAGGGACTAATAACTCTATGAGCAACCGGAGAAAGGCGGTTCGCGAAGCCCTTAGCCGGGAATTTGGCAAAATTATTAATCAGAGCAATAGGACGAAATTGAGAGATTAGTTCAGCCGCCTTGACCTTGGGAATCAGAGAAATGACAGCATAGTTCAAGCAGGAAATATCGATATAGCCAAGGCAAAATCCCTGTATGACATTGCAAACCAGCTGCTTTAACTGAGGCCAAAATTTTCGAAAAAAAGGAATAGAAAAGCCGTCAGGCCTAGAGGCCGCATTAGGGTTAGCGGAGTTAACTATTTCCCAGACTTCCTGATCAGACAGGGGGATCATCAACGCGGCGTTGTCCTCGACCAAAACTTTTAAACCCATGTTCCAGAGAGAAGGGGAGATCAAGAGGCCCGAAGGAGGTTTCGCGTCAAGCAAAGTAGAGAAGAAGTCCTGCACGTGATTCATAATAACAGATTGGTCTGAAGACCGCACCCCATTGATGATCAGATTGTTGATACCACAACGCCTCCTCCGACCGTTCGCAATGGCAAAAAAATATGCAGTGGGGGAATCGCCCTTTAGCGTCCAATTAAGCGTGCCCCGCTGTCGCCAATACATCTCAGCCTGATGGTGCAGCTGCAGTAAGGCAGCCTCGAGGTTATACCTCACAGACCAACCATCCTCGGAAAGCCCAGCAGAGTCAGCAGTCAAGTCTAGTGCCAAGATTTGGGTCTCAAGGAAATCTTTGGAGCGACGATCCTCCGCCACATGGTTGCGGGACCAGCCTCTAAGGAACTTACGCAGGTTGTAGGAGCAAGAATGCCAGTCATCCAGAGGACCTAAAGAGCGCGAATTAGAGGAGAGCAGATGAGATATCTTCACAGCAATCATATCACAAAAACCATCCACGAGCAACCAGGAGGCATCAAACTAAAATCTGGCCGGAGGTCTAAGGTTAACAGAACCGTCGTCAACAATGAGAGGGGTATGGTCAGAGCCAACAATACATTTGGCACCAAGGGAGGCCCTAGGAAAGAGGGAGTCCCACCTAGGACATATGAAAACTCTATCAAGCACAGATCTAATAGGATTAATCTGGTGATTAGACCAAGTAAAGCGGGCTCCAACCCGGGGAAGTTCACGAATAGCATTGAAGCTGATAAACTCATTAAAAGCATTCGCTAAAGGCCAGGAGAAGATATCGTTGCTTTTGTCAGAAGGGTGGCGAAGAAGGTTAAAATCACCCCCGATAACCATCGGGAGGTTACAAGATTCGATCTTCACAGAAAGTTCATTAAGAAACAGAGGAGCAATAGAATGATCAGCAGGCCCACAAACCACTATTACCTCCATTAGAATATTCCGCGCTTTAAAAAAGAGAACAGCACTAACCCAAAAGATCCCATGGTCATAAGCAACAACATCGAAGATGTCCTTATTCGAGCCTATCAAAATCCCACCCGAGTGGCCCGAGGAAGGTAAAACATGCCAATCAAATCTATCCATACCCACGATGGCAGAAAGTTCATTAGGGGAAAAGGACTCCTTAAAAGTTTCAACCAACCCCACGAAGTCAATATGGTTCGAGCGGATCAAATCTTTTATTTGGTCACGACGCCCCCTAGCGCCGAACCCTCTAATATTCCAAAATAAAGCTTTAATTTATAAGAAAGATTCTTAATGCGGAGACTAGACCTGCTAGGAGCCACGCAGGTTTTAACTCTTTTAGAAGTGCCCCTCCTGGAGGGACCAGGCTGGGGCTGGCCACTACCAACACCCAGACCCGCCTCCGGACCCAGAGGGTCAATAGACACAGTAGCGTCGGAGGCAACGGCCTACTTAGCTTTGGCAATGGCCGCCTGAGCAGCCTCGTTAGCCCGAATGATTGCAAGAAGAGAGCTAGGAGAGCCCACATTAGAATCAACCACCACTCCCACATCCGACATGATTTTAAAAAGATGATTATCCGACAAAGTAGGTAGAACCAGATGAACCGGAGAGGAAACATAGGAATGAGTGGGATGCATACCTGGGGTAGGAAGACCCTTCGCAGCAGCCCGTTTTTCCGCCCGTTCCAGAACAGAGCCACCCGAGTTGGCCACCCGCCATCCTTTGTGAGCCGTAGACGCCGGCGACCGAATCGCCTGTGACCGAGGCATGGGGGAAGCCGAAGATGGACCAGAGCGAGACATGGACCCGAGCTCCTTGTCGAGGCGACGGCAAACACCGGCAGTGGATTGTTTAGAGCCCAGAGAATTCCTGCTCTTAGCTGAGAATTTGCGCACCGAGGATTTGTTCTTCCGCATGGACTGGGCACCCACCCCAGCACGCTCAGGGGAGGCAGGGAGATCCTCAATCCTGGAGCGGGTGGGGGAGATCGGGCGGGCTGGGAGGTTGGAGCAGGCACCAGACATGGGGGTAACCGCCACAGACGGAATCTTCAGAGAAGCAGCACCAGGAACATCCGCCATAGGCTCAGTAGGAGGGATCGCCAAAGACTACCGAGGGCCAGCACCAGAGGGAGCTTGAGACTGGAACAATTCCCTTTCAGACTCAGCCAAGCCATCCCATTCAGATTGGGTGAAACGGAGATTGGAGCCACCACTCTGGTTGTTACCGCCCATCGATCCATCCCAATCCTTATCGTGTTTATCCGTGGGATTAGAAGGAGGAGAAGGGGAGGAGGGGGTTGATAGGCCGCCGCCCCCTCCACCCGCACCCTAAGCCTGATACCGTTGGGAGAGGGGAAAACGTCGATCGAACCATGAACACAACTCGGATCCAGGCACCAAATCTTCATCCTAGCGGGGCCAACCTTGGTCAGAGAATCCGAGTCCACCTCCACGGGCTTCCCAATTAGAACCCCCACCGCCATGAGAAAATCGGACGAGCGAAGACCAGCTGGTAAATCATAAATGAGCACCCAGACCTGAGAGAGAGGGCCAACCGCCGTACCATTGCAAGTTGCCGGCTTGACCGAGACAACCAGTTGGTTGAGGGGAAGGGTAAAGCTGGTACAGGAAGCAATCATCCGCAGGCACTCCTTGGAGGGGAACACCAATGAAAACTCATGGTCAGATATCTGGGCCACTTGCCAATCCCATCCAGCCTCATCCCAGATCCGGAGCCCATCGAGTAAGGTCTGGGGAGAGATCTTCTGGTCCCTCACATGAACAATAGCAGCATTCGAAAGCGAGGGGGGCACCTCCAGAGTAGGCAGATCAGAATCAAAAGCAAAAAAGGCACAACCAGGGAGACCCGTGCCAAACTGGAGGAGAGAGGGAGGTTTCAGTCTATTAGTGCAGTTGACCGTGAGGTGACCATCAGATCGGCAGATCAAACAGAAAGGGGGTTTGGTACAGCGAGATTGGAAGTGATTGGGCTTGTGGCAGGCGAAGCAGGTGAGCGCAACAGGGTTGCTATGGGAGGCAGCGGAGGGGCGAGGATGCGGGAGGGGAGGAGGAGGAGGCAGGATCCCATCCCCCATCACCGGAGAGGAGGAAGAGCCAGGTAAAGGACCGGGGGGCGCCGCGCCGGCCCCACGAAGGAATGAGGCGGCGGACGGGATCCCACCCCCGCACCAGCCGGACGAGGAGGAGGAGGGAAACGCCCCGGGGCGGGCGTGCCGCGCCCCGTGCCGGGCACAGGCAGAGAACCCGAGGAAGAAGAACCCCCACCACCAGAGGCCGCCGCCGCCTCCCATGGATCCACCACAGGAGGAGGAGAAGGGCCAAATCCAGGCCGCGGAGGCCCAGAGCCAGGGGCGCGCCCCTGCTCCACGCGCCACGACCAGTCTGGACCAGCAGCCCATGCCGCACGGTCCCGAGCCGCTTGCTCGCGGGCCGCCTGCTCCGACTCCAGCTTGGAGCGGAGCTCAGCCTCGAGCTCCAGGTCCACCGCCGATGAGGGCGACGCCTCGCGCGACCGCTTACAGCCCGACACGGCCTCGCACAACGAGCCCCAAGATTTGTCTATGGAGAGCACCGCGGCAAAGGAGAGGAGAAGGGGAGGAGGAGGGCTAGATCTGACGAGGCGATGGATGGGAAAGCGATGATGGCGCAGATCTGCAGCGGAAGCCGGAAACCCTAACAAAGGGGGAAGGGAGCCACGGGGGATCCATAAGTAGCCGGTCGAGGCCGAGCCCACCTGGGCCCGACGGGTTGAATGGGCCAACGAAGAGGGGGGAGGAGGCGGCACTGCGGGGGACCTAACCAGGCCAAAAGAAATTAGAGGGGGAAAGTCAAAGATAGACGAGAGAGGGGGAGGAGATGGCCCACCTGGAGGGGCAACAGCGAGAGGCCCAACAGGCCCCCAGAAGGTCCATCCAGCGGCCCAATAGCCAACGAAGCGGTTACCAGATCTAGGTCAAGCGGCACCGATGGCACCAACCGCCCCGGGAGCCCCGCCGCCGGTGGCGCAGCAGACGGGGAAGCACCACAGGAGGAAGATGAAGATGGGGAGCCACCAAGCTCCCCATCAGGGGCGGCACCCAGAAACCCAGAACCAGATGAAGCAGCCGAGCACATACCGGCCCTGCCCCGACGGCGAGAAACCCGGATCCAGCCAACACCAGGATCCGCACCAACTAGAGGCCGACCCCTCCCACCAGGAGCAAACTTGCGGGGACGGGGTGCAGGAGGGAGGGCCACTGGCCGTGCCGGAACTGCGGCGAGCAGCAGGGCGAGGGAGGAGCAGAACACAGTTCGTCATCATCGGAAGCGAAAGCCCAAAAACGAGATCCCAACGCGGGTAGAGGAGAGGGGGAAGGGGGGAGAGCACCGGCCCGCAGGCAGGGGAGCGGGGGAGGGGCACAACAGCGAGGGGAGGGGAGGACGCCCGGGCCGCCACCGGCGACGGGGAGGGGGAAGGAGGGGCGGAGAGCGCCACGGGCGGGAGGAGGGGGAGGGAGACAGGAGAGCCATCTCCTCACGAACTCCTTACCTCATAATCCTAGCCCTCATTGGTTGATTTTCATGATGTTGCTTAAATTTTATTGAGGTAGCCCTCCAAATAAAATGGCATGCATGCTTACAGAAGTACAATATGGTGGACAATCATGATTGATGGCAAGAGGTATGGTGTTAGTTAACTACACATTTAGCTTCTGATTATCTTGAACAGCGTGTTTCGAAATAAATTGACATAGTAACACACTATCTCGCCCTTCTCACTAATTCTATGGCCATAGATTATATCTATTTTGCCGGTCAGAATAGGTTGCAGCTATTTCAAAGCATGGTGTTCTATCCTTCATTTATTCTTAATTTTTTGGAATAGATCAAGACGACAATTCATGATGCTCCAGATTAAACATCTTTTATTTATTTGTGCTTACCAGGGAAGCAGGTTATATGTGGCACATAAAGTATTTTTTTTGTTTTAACCATTGGTGAAGTCATTTCTAGATCTTTTCACCCAGCTGGTGGAATCACTACAAGAAAGAAACAAAGGTACTTATTCGTACAAATGATATTATTGGAATGGAAGTGTATAGTAGCAAAACTCAAATTAGTTCTTTAATATTTGGGCACACAGTACAAATGTTCATGTAGAACATCTTGAACGGACGCGGAGTTTCTGCACCCGAGCTCAAATGAGCTCGGGTGAACAGTAAAATCAAAACTAAATCAAAAAAAATTTAAACAAATCCAAATTTTTTTTGAGAAAACATTGACAAAAGTTCTAAGTGCTTGCAAAAATTCGCCATGAAATCACATTTCTAGAAAGCGTGGCAAAAAAACAAAATCAGTACTCTGAAAAAGCTACTTTCAAAAGCATTTTGGAGCACTGAATTTGTTTTTTTGCCACGCTTTACAGGAATGTGATTTCATGATGAATTTTTGCAAGCACTTAGAACTTTTGTCAATGTTTCTCCCAAAAAAAATTTGGAACTTTTTGATTTTTTTTCAATTTTACTGTTCACCGAGCTCAAATGAGCTCGGGAGCAGAAAGGCACTTTCGATCTTGAACCCAAATCTTTTTGTAGAAAGTGGTTTGCTAATTTAACCAACCATTATTCAGGTATGTCCATGCATTTTTTTCATTAGGCTTGGACTTAGACCTGAAATTGAGCTTGGCCAAAGTTACATTAATAGAATGGAGCAAATATGTGATTTAAATATATTGGAAGAACAATTCACTTATTTTTCAGGGGTTAGCAACCTTTTTTTGCTGGTTCGTGTCAACATGGATAAATAGGTTCTTCAGTTGGTGCACTAGCATTTTATTTCAATTGAGATATATAATTTCAGATTGCTAGCTAACGAAAGTAACATGGCTGAATAGGTTCTTGGGTTGGTGCACTAACCATGTCGTATTATATATGAATGTAATCTTGTCTGGCTTTTGTCGTTATAATTTACTTACACTGGCACTAAATACTAAATGTATATGGCAATATCAGACATGCTTGTGAAGCGTCATCTATTATTGTGATTTACTATGAAACTATTGCTCTCCAATGTTGTGTGCAGACCAATGAGCAGCTTAATAACTTCGGAGAACAAAATCTTGGTGAAGACATTTCAGAGTAGATGCAACAGTGTTGTACAAGTGGATTTATTGTTTGGTTTCTGTATCACCTTTCCAGTTTATGATTATCCATTAGCACCTTGTTATAGAAGATATCTCACAATGAGATTTGAAGTGAGTCTAAGTAAGTCAAGAGATGGTTGGCCATTGTTGTCCAAAACATGATGTTCGATTTTCTCAACCACAATTGTCTTTATTTGTAGTCACATGTCTTTTTACCAATCGTTTATGTATTTTAAAATTTTAATACATATAATTCCTGCTCATAGTTTGTTTCACGAGCAAAATATGGACCCTTGGCCGATTGTTGATCTAACAATCGGTACTTTAAATGTATGTTTGTCATGGTTTACTTAGGCATGTGCAAATCAAGACGTGTGTTGCACGTGCAAGCTTACTAGTATATAAAAAAGGCACTTATGCCAAAGGGTATGTAGATGCCACCATGCCTGTGTATCACCTCTCTAAACTTGAAAGAGAAGGAAAGCACAATTCGAAACCTCAGGACAAAAATAACCCTTGCATACGCCAGTACAGAAGATGTATCACTAGTCAAGTAGAAGCAACAAGCATGCAAGGACTGCTCGGGAAGCTTAGCAGATGAAACAATGTATAGCACTATGCAGATGAACTAAAAGAACACCAAGTTACACATTACAGAAGTGAAAACGGCTATGAGCAATAAGAGAGGGGGGTCAAAAATATAATATGGTTGATCGGCAATTCCCTGTGTAGTTCACAAGTACACCCATGGGGTCACATTCTCACACCACAAGCATTTTGAAATTAAAGTTTTGTAAGACAAATTTATTAGGCAGAAATATATCTGTACATTGGCCAAGCGAACATCAACACATTCATAGATTGGCTGAAACAAAGAAAAGTTAAGAACCACACTAAAATATAAAATGATTACTAGACCATAGTAGCGCGCGTTGCCCGCCCGTCTATTTTGGCAATAAATTGATAGTCATTTACATAAATGTATATGCAGAGGCACTGAGTATGAAAGTAAAATTTTATTAAACCAACTTCTTTGTTAGTAGTAAAAAAAGTGTTTTGTTATTGTGCACTGAGAATGGATGGTAAAAATATTCAAGAACATTTGAACAGTATAGTGGACGACATCAGTGTTAAGGAAATTATTTAGATTCAAACCCGATCTGCCGACATGCAAATTCTTTGTATGTAACAAATAATGATGATGTTTCATTGAACCATCTCAAAATAAGAACTCCAATAAGCTTCTCTCCTTCGCTAGCTAGTGAACCCATATACATACATGAATTTCAGCATTTTCAGTATGTAGAATTTAATTGCAGAGCAGTGCTTATTTTGCCCTTCTTTTAGTTTTATCACATAACTCTTGAGCAAGAAGTACATTGTGCAATTTAGCTTCTTTTCCTATATAAGTTAGCAAGCTCTTTTAGTGTGATTAGTAAAAACTAAGCACGTCATCAAGTTGTAAGTGTTGAAATAACTAAGCAGAAGGAATAATATCACATAATAGCATGTTTATCGGAAACAAAATATGTGCCGCCTTGCAACATCATGTCAATATTGTACTTCTTCCTCAAAATGATAAGCATCATATAATTTATACATGCAATCCACTGTTGCTACCAGATCTAAATAACTTCACCTTCTATTGACCTAATTGAAAGCAATAGAAGACCGGGAAGGTGTAACTTGGAGGTTACATGGGATGAATTTTCAGATGTGAAACAATTACACAAATTTTTGCAAGAACCAGGAACAAGCATAAAGAAAATCATGCGCTGACAATGATACTCTCGATACATAATTAGAAAACAAAGACGTAGTAGATAAGTGTTCATACTGTGCTAATCTTTTTTTAAAGGAGGATATACCCCCGGCCTCTGCATCTTGATGATGCATGCAGCCATTTTATCAATTATTCACAAAGACCATACAATGTAATACATCAGTCAACCTGAAGCCACCATCTAGGCAACACCTGTTGCTACTCCTATTCCTTGATGATGGTGTGCCAAATATCCGTGCCAAATACCAAGCAAACATCGCACCAAAACCTAACATCTATAGCCGGATGCCCCAGCCCAGCCACACATCCGGACTGGGTCCCACACCGGTCCGACGCACTTTCAGAGGTTGTCGCCGACATCTTCCATCGGTCCATCTCTAGAGCAGGAACAGGCGCATCGACCTTGCCAGGCCTGTCGTCGACGCCACCACGGTGCCAGAGAACGCCACCATCCTGCGTGTATCCATCCACACGCGCCTGTTGCCGAACCTCTGCAACGCCATGCCGCCGGGATCCAGCGTCGAGCATGCGGTAGATGTAACACCGCTCCTCCTCTTGTCCCATCCAACCAACGCTTGCTCCAAAACCATGCCCCCGGGAGGAAAACAACTCCGAAGGTGCCATCATCGTCCGATCCGGTAGATCCAAATCTAGGGTTTCCCTCGAAGCATCACGAGTGGGATGCCACGACCTGCAACAAGATGCCTCGAGAAGGGAACGACATCATAGATGCTGCCATCATCCGCCATGACCGAAGTCGGCGCTATTTTCAATGAAAGTCGCTCCCCCACCCACCCCCCCACCCCCTCCCCGATATCGCAGTTGGCTGGAACCAAACGGAGCATGCCATGGAGACGAGAGCTGTCGTCAGCACACCGATGACAAGTTGAGCCATTGATCCTACTGTCGACGACACAGTGGAACTCTCAATGAAAGCACCAATGTCGGTGTCAAAACCGGCAGATCTCGGGTAGGGGGTCCTGAACTGTCTGTCTGAGGATTGATGGTAACAAGGGACAAGTGGGACACAATGTTTACCCAGGTTCGAGCCCTCTTAAAGGAGGTAAAACCCTACGTCCTGCTTGATTGTATTCGATGAGTATAGGGGTTACAAGAGTTGATCTACCTCGAGACCGTAATGTCTAAACCCTAGATGTCTACCCTATGAGAATTCTAATAGCCTCTACGGACTAGACCCTCCGGTTTATATATACACCGGAGGGACCTAGGGTTGTACAGAGTCGGTTGATGGGGAAGGAAATAACATATCCGGACACCAATCCTGCCATCCACGCATAGGGGAGTCCTACCCGGACACGGGGGGAAAGTCTTCTGCTTGTATTTTCACGGCCCATCAGTCCGGCCCATATCAAATAGCCCGGACACCCGAGGACCCCCTAATCCAGGACTCCCTCAGTAGCCCCTGAACCAGTCTTCGATGACGATGTGTTCGGCACGCGGATTGTCTTCGGCATTGCAAGGTGGGTTCCTTCTCTCAAACACTTTAGTATAGCTCCCTGCACAAAGGAATTGTATCCGGCTCTGTATAATTAATACAACCCATAGCCACGGGGGCAAGATGTCAAAATAAAACGATGTCTTTTACTAACAACTTTTTTGGTGAAGCGTCGGACTTGGCTCTTTATCATTTCGAACCATTCCCCCTCCCCCTGTTTCGCGTTTCGAGGCTTAGACTCCATCGGTATGTCTTATCAAAACAGAGTTCATGCCCGCCCATTGCGGGATTCTCATCAATACGGTTTTGGGTAATCCAACCACATCTTTCACACAATCCCTCTAGGAACAGGCGAGTTGTAAGGCTTGAGTGGGGGGCGTTTGGTATTTCACTGCCTATAAGAGGGTAAAAGATCCCTTCTTTTTTTTCCCACGCCTTCTTCTAGCTCCTGCCTTCCCACCTTTGAGCTCCAGCACCCAAAACTTCAATCTTTCTCACCACCAACAACCTCCCTAGCCATGTCTTGATCTAGTTCCAAGGGCAAGTGGGAGGCCTCCTCCGTCACCGAGAAGGACATCAAGGAGCTCCGGGGCGCGGGTTATCTGTCCGCGGATATCGCGCACAGGCTCCCAGCCAAAGATCAGGTCATCCCCACTCCAGAGCCCGGCAAGAGGGTCGTATTCATTCCTCACTTCCTCTGAGTGTTGGGGAACGTAACATGCAATTTCAAAAAAATTCCTACGCTCACACAAGATCTATCTAGGAGATGCATAGCAATGAGAGGGGGAGAGTGTGTCCACGTACCCTCATAGACCAAAAGCGGAAGCGTTAGTTTAACGCGGTTGATGTAGTCGAACGTCTTCTCGATTCAACCGATCAAGTACCGAACGTACGGCACTTCCAAGTTCTGCACACTTTCAGCATGATGATGTCCCTCGAACTCTTGATCCAGCAAAGTGTCAAGGGAGAGTTTCATCAGCACGATGGCATGGTGACGATGATGGTGAAGTGATCCGCCCAAGGCTTCGCCTAAGCACTACGAAAATATGACTGGAGGAGTAAACTGTGGAGGGGGCACCGCACACGGCTTGGAACAATTGATTTGTGTTAGAGGCGCCCCCACCCCCGTATATAAAGGAGGGAGAGGGGAGGAGGCTGGCCTAGGCTTGCCCCAAGTGGGAGGAGTCCCACTTGGGCTCCTAGTCCAATCCCCCCCTTCCTTTTACCGGAAGGGGAAAGGGGGAAGGAGAGAGAGAGAGAAGGAGAAGGAAAGGGGGGCGCCGCCCCCTCCCCTTGTCCAATTCGGACGCCTCCCTTGGGTGGTGCGTGCCACCTCTTGTGGGCTGGCCTTCCTCCCTCCTATGGCACATATCTTCCCCCGGGGAGTTCCGCTACCCCCCCCCCCCCCCCCGGTACTCCGATACGTACCCGATACATTTCGAAACACTTCCTGTGTCCGAATACTATCGTCCAATATATCAATATTTACCTCTCAACCATTTTGAGACTCCTCATCATGTTTGTGATCTCATCCGGGACTCCAAACAATCTTCGGTCACCAAAACACATAACTCATAATACAAATCGTCATCGAACATTAAGCGTGCGTACCCTACGAGTTTGAGAACTATGTAGACATGACCGAGACACCTCTTCGGTCAATTACCAATAGCGGAACCTGGATGCTCATATTGGTTCCCGCATATTCTACGAAGATCTTTATCGATCAAACCGTAATGACAACATACATCATTCCATTTGTCATCGGTATGTTACTTGCCTGAGATTTCGTTGTCGGTATCTCATACCTAGTTCAATCTCGTTACCGGCAAGTCTCTTTACTCGTTCCGTAATACATCATCCCGCAACTAACTCATTAGTCACATTGCTTGCAAGGCTTATCACGATGTGCGTTACCGAGAGGGCCCAGAGATACCTCTTTGATACTCAGAGTGACAAATCCTAATCTCGATCTATGTCAACCCAACAAACACCTTTGGAGATACTTTTAGAGCATCTTTATAATCACCCAATTACATTGTGACGTTTGATAGCACACAAGGTATTCCTCCGGTATTCAGGAGTTGCATAATCTCATAGTTAAAGGAATATGTATAAGTCATGAGAAAGCAATAGCAATAAAACTTAACAACCATTATGCTAAGCTAACGGATGGGTCTTGTCCATCACATCATTCTCCTAATGATGTGATCATGTTCATCAAATGACAACACATGTCTATGGTTAGGAAACTTGACCATCTTTGATTAACGAGCTAGTCTAGTAGAGGCATACTAGGGACACTATGTTTTGTATATGTATCCACACATGTATCAAGTTTCCGGTTAATACAATTCTAGCATGAATAATAAACATTTATCATGATATAAGGAACTATAAATAACAACTTTATTATTGCCTCTAGGGCATATTTCCTTCGTTTCCATCATGCTTTTATATCGATATTTATTGCATTATGGGCTGCTATTACACACTATGTCACAATACTTATGCCTATTCTCTCTTATTTTACAAGGTTTACATGAAGAGGGAGAATGCTGGCAGCTGGACTTCTGGGCTGGAAAAGGAGCAAATATTAGAGACCTATTCTGCACATCTCCATAAGTCCTGAAACTTCACGGGAGCACATTTTAGAATATATAAAAAATATTGGGCGAAAGAAGTACCAGAGGGGTGCCCCCCACCATCCACGAGGGTGGGGGCGTGCCCTACCCCCTGGGTGCACCCCTGCCTCGTGGGCCCACTAGCAGCCCTCTGGTGCCCATCTTCTGCTATATGAGATCTTTCATCGAGGAAAAAATCATAAGCTAGCTCACGGGACGAAACTCCACCGCCACGAGGCGGAACCTATGCGGAACCAATCTAGGGCTCCGACGGAGCTGTTCTGCTCGAGAAACTTCCCTCCGGGAGGAGGAAATCATCATCATCGTCATCACCATGGGTCCTCTCATCGGGAGGGGGTCAATCTCCATCAACATATTCACCATCACCATCTCATCTCAAACCCTAGTTCATCTCTTGTATCCAATATTTGTCCCAAAACCTCAGATTGGTACTTGTGGGTTGCTAGTAGTGTTGATTACTCATTGTAGTTTATGCTAGTTGGTTTATTCGGTGGAAGATCATTTGTTCAGATCCTTTATGCATATTAATACCCTCTGATTATGAACATGAATATGATTTGTGAGTAGTTACGTTTGTTCCTGAGGACATGGGAGAATATGAATATGATTTGCTATAAGTAGTCATGTGAATTTGGTATTCGTTCGATATTTTGATGAGATGTATGTTGTCTTTCCTCTAGTGGTGTCATGTGAACGTCGACTACATGACACTTCACCATTGTTTGGGCCTAGAGGAAGGCATTGGGAAGTAATTAGTAGATGATGGGTTTCTAGAGTGACAGAAGCTTAAACCCTAGTTTATGAGTTGCTTCGTGAGGGGCTGATTTGGATCCATATGTTTCATGCTATGGTTAGGTTTACCTTAATACTTCTTTTGTAGTTGCGGATGCTTGCAATAGGGGTTAATCATAAGTGGGATGCTTGTCCAAGGAAGGGCAGTACCCAAGTACCAGTCCACCCACATATCAAATTATCAAAGTACCGAGCATGAATCATATGAACGTGATGAAAACTAGCTTGACGATAATTCCCATGTGTCCTCGGGAGCGCTTTCCTTTATATAAGAGTTTGTCCAGGCTTGTCCTTTGCTACAAAAGGGATTGGGCCATCTTGTTGCACCTTATTTACTTTTATTACTTGTTACCCGTTACAAATTACCTTATCACAAAACTATCTGCTACCGATAATTTCAGTGCTTGCAGAGAATACCTTACTGAAAACTGCTTATCATTTCCTTCTGCTCCTTGTTGGGTTCAACACTCTTACTTATCAAAAGGACTATGATAGATCCCCTACACTTGTGGGTCGTCAAGACTCTTTTCTGGCGCCGTTGCCGGGGAGTGAAGCGCCTTTGGTAGGTGGAATTTGGTAAGGAAAAATTTATATAGTGTGCTAAAACTTACTGTCATTTGTTACTATGGAACATAATCCTTTGAGGGGCTTGTTCGGGGTATCTTCACCCCGACCAGTAGAGCAAAGAGTTGCTCCTCAACCTACTGAACCTACTGAAAATGTTTACTTTGAAATTCCTTCGGGTATGATAGAGAAACTGCTAGCTAATCCTTTTACAGGAGATGGAACATTGCATCTCGATTTGCTCCTAATCTATGTGGATGAAGTTTGTGGATTATTTAAGCTTGCAGGTATGCCCGAGGATGTTATCAAGAAGAAGGTCTTCCCTTTATCTTTGAAGGGAAATGCATTGACATGGTTTAGGCTATGTGATGATATGGGATCATGGAACTACACCCGATTGAAATTGGAATTTCATTAGAAGTTTTATCCTATGCATCTTGTTCATCATGATCGTAATTATATATATAATTTTTGGCCTCGCGAAGGAGAAAGCATCGCTCAAGCTTGGGGGAGGCTTAAGTAAATGTTATATTCGTGCCCCAATCATGAGCTCTCAAGAGAAATTATTATTCAAAATCTTTATGCTTGGCTTTCTCTCGATAATCGCTCCATGCTCGATACGTCTTGTACTGGCTATTTTATGATGAAGACTATTGAATTCAAATGGGATTTATTGGAAATAATTAAACGCAACTCTAAAGATTGGATCTCGACGAAGGTAAGGAGTCAGGTATAACACCTAAGTTTGATTTTTATAAATCTTTTATGGATACCGATGCTTTCCGTGAATTTAGCACTAAATATGGACTTGACTCTGAGATAGTAGCTTCTTTCTGTGAATCCTTTGCTACTCATGTTGATCTCCCTAAGGAGAAGTGGTTTAAATATAATACTCCCATTGAAGTAAAAGTAGTTGCACCTATTAAAGTTGAAGAAAAGACCGTCACAAATAATGATCATGTTGTTCCTACTTCTTATATTGAGAAACCACATTTCCCTGTTAGAATATAGGATCATGCTAAAGATTCAACTGTAGTTCGTCAGGGTAATACTAGAACAACTACTCCCTCTGAGCAAATTAAAGTTGAACCTAGTGTTGCTATGGTTAAAGGTCTCTTGGATTATAATATTGATGGGCATGTTATTTACTTTTGTGATGAAGCTGCTAGAATTGTTAGACCCGATATTAAAAATAAACATAGACCTGTTGTAGGCATGCCTGTTATTTCTGTTAAAATAGGAGATCATTGCTATCATGGCTTATGTGATATGGGTGCTAGTGCAAGTGCAATACCTCATTCCTTATACAAAGAAATTATGCATGATATTGCACCTGCTGAGATAGAGGAAATTGATGTTACAATTAAGCTGGTCAATAGAGACACTATTTCACTAGTTGGGATTGTTAGAGATGTTGAAGTCTTGTGTGGGAAAGTTAAATATCCTACTGATTTCCTTGTTCTTAATTCCCCACAAGACGACTTTTGTCCCATTATATTTGGTAGACCCTTCTTGAATACTGTCAATGCTATGATAGACTGCAAAAAGGATGTAGTTACTATTGGTTTGGGGGATATGTCTCACGAGTTTAATTTTGCTAAATTCTGTAGACAACCCCATGATAAAGAATTGCCTAGTAAAGATGAAATTATTGGTCTTGCTTCTATTGCCGTGCCTCCTAGTGATCCTTTAGAACAATATTTGCTAGATCATGAAAATGATATGTTTATGAATGAAAGAAGGGAAATAGATGAAGTATTCTTTAAACAGGGGCCTATTTTGAAACACAACTTGCCTGTTGAAATCCTAGGGGATCCTCCTCCACCCAAGGGTGATCCCGTGTTTGAGCTTAAACCATTGCCTGATACACTTAAATATGCTTATCTTGATGAGAAAGAGATATATCATGTTATTATTAGTGCTAACCTTTAAGAGCATGAAGAAAAGAAATTATTGAAAACTCTGAAGAAGCACCGTGCTGCTATTGGATATACTCTTGATGATCTTAAGGGCATTAGTCCCACTCTATGCCAGCACAAAATAAAATTGGAGAAAGACGCGAAACCGGTCGTTGATCACCAACGACGGTTAAATCCTAAGATGAAAGAAGTGGTAAGAAAAGAAATACTAAAGCTCCTGGAGGCAGGTATAATTTATCCCGTTGCTGATAGTCAGTGGGTAAGCCATGTCCACTATGTCCCTAAGAAGGGAGGTATTACTGTTGATCCCATAAAGAATTGTTACAGGTTATAGAATGGTAATTGATTTCCGCAAATTAAATAAAGCTACTAAAAACGATCATTACCCTTTACCTTTCATTGATCAAATGCTAGAAAGATTATCCAAACATACACATTTTTGCTTTCTAGATGGTTATTCTGGTTTCTCTCAAATACCTGTGTCAAAAGAGGAACAAGAAAAGACAACTTATACTTGCCCTTTCGGTACCTTTGCTTATAGACGTATGCCTTTTGGTTTATGCAATGCACCTACTACCTTTCAAAGATGTATGACTGCTACATTCTCTGACTTTTGTGAAAAGATTGTTGAGGTATTTGATACGTCTCCAACGTATCTATAATTTTTGATTGCTCCATGCTATATTATCTACTGTTTTGGACATTATTGGGCTTTATTATCCACTTTTATATTATTTTTGGGACTAACCTATTAACCGGAGGCCCAGCCCAGAATTGTTGTTTTTGCCTATTTTAGGGTTTCGAAGAAAAGGAATATCAAACGGAGTCCAAATGGGATGAAACCTTCGGGAACATGATTTTCTCACCGAACATGATCCAGGAGACTTGGACCCTACGTCAAGAAACAAAGGAGGAGGCCACGAGGTAGGGGCGCGCCTACCCCCCCCCCCCCAGGAATGCCCTCCACCCTCGTGGGCCCCCTGTTGCTCCACCGACATACTCCTTCCTCCTATATATACCTACGTACCCCCAAATGATCAGATACGGAGCCAAAACCCTAATTCCACCACCGTAACTTCCTGTATCCATGAGATCCCATCTTGGGGCCTGTTCCGGAGCTCCGCCGGAGGGGGCATCTATCACGGAGGGCTTCTACATCAACACCATAGCCTCTCCGATGAAGTGTGAGTAGTTTACCTCAGACCTTCGGGTCCATAGTTATTAGCTAGATGGCTTCTTCTCTCTTTTTGGATCTCAATAAAATGTTCTCCCCCTCTCTTGTGGAGATCTATTCGATGTAATCTTCTTTTTGCGGTGTGTTTGTTGAGACTGATGAATTGTGGGTTTATGATCAATATTATCTATGAACAATATTTGAATCTTCTCTGAATCCTTTTATGTATGATTGGTTATCTTTGCAAGTCACTTCGAATTATCAGTTTGGTTTAGCCTACTAGATTGATCTTTCTTGCAATGGGAGAAGTGCTTAGCTTTGGGTTCAATCTTTCGGTGTCCTTTCCCAATGATAGTAGGGGCAGCAAGGCATGTATTGTATTGTTGCCATCGAGGATAACAAGATGGGGTTTTCATCATATTGCATGAGTTTATCCCTCTACATCATGTCATCTTGCTTAAGGCGTTACTCTATTTTCATGAACTTAATACTCTAGATGCATGTTGGATAGCGGTCGATGAGTGGAGTAATAGTAGTAGATGCAGGCAGGAGTCGCTCTACTTGTCTTGGACGTGATGCCTGTATACATGATCATACGTAGATATTCTCATAACTATGCTCAATTCTGTCAATTGCTCAACAGTAATTCATTCACCCACCGTAAAATACTTATGCTCTTGAGAGAAGCCACTAGTGAAACCTATGGCCCCCGGGTCTATCTTCATCATATTAATCTTCCAATACTTAGTTATTTCATTTGCTTTTTACTTTGCTTTTATTTTACTTTGCATCTTTATCACAAAAATACCAAAAAATATTATCTTATCATATCTAGCAGATCTCACTCTTGTAAGTGACCGTGAAGGGATTGACAACCCCTTATCGCGTTGGTTGCGAGGAGTTATTTGCTTTGTGCAGGTACGAGGGACTCGCGCGTAGCCTCCTACTGGATTGATACCTTGGTTCTCAAAAACTGTGGGAAATACTTACGCTACTTTGCTGCATCATCCTTTCCTCTTCAAGGAAATTCAACGCAGTGCTCAAGGGTAGCAAGAAGATTTCTGGCGTCGTTGCCAGGGAGTCTACGCAAAAGTCAACATACCAAGTACCCATCACAACCCTTGTCTCCTGCATTACATTATTTGCCATTTGCCTCTCGTTTTCCTCTCCCCCACTTCACCCTTACCGTTTTACTCGCCCTCTCTCTCTCTATCCTCCCTCTCTTTCTCTGTTTGCCTCTTTTTCCCGCTTGTTTTTTGTTTGCTTGTGTGTTGGATTGCTTGCTTGTCACGATGGCTCAAGATAACACCAAATTGTGTGACTTTACCAATACCAACAACAATGATTTTATTAGCACTCCGATTGCTCCTCTTACCGATGCTGAATCTTGTGAAATTAATGCCGCTTTGCTGAATCTTGTTGTGAACGATCTGTTTTCCAGCCTTCCTAGTGAACATGCCGCTACCCATCTAAATAGCTTCGTTTATTTTTGTGATATGCAAAATAAGAAAGATGTGGATAATCATATTGTTAAATTAAAGCTATTTCCTTTTTCTCTTAGAGACTTGCTAAAGCTTGGTTTTTGTCTTTGCCTAAAAATAGTATTGATTCTTGGAACAAGTGCAAAGATGCTTTTATCTCTAAGTATTTTCCTCCCGCTAAGATCATCTCCATAGAAACGATATTATGAATTTTAAGCAACTTGATCATGAACATGTTGCACAAGCTTGGGAGAGGATGAAATTAATGATACATAATTGCCCTACTCATGGTTTGAATTTGTGGATGATTATGCAAAAAAATTATGCCGGATTGAATTTTGCTTCTAGAAATCTTTTAGATTCGGCCGCGGGAGGCACTTTTATGGAAATCACTTTAGGAGAAGCTACTAAACTCCTAGATAATATTATGGTTAATTATTCTCAATGGCATACTGAAAGATCTACTAATAAAAAGGTGCATGCGATAGAAGAAATTAATGTTTTGAGTGGAAAGATGGGTGAACTTATGAAATTATTTGCTAGTAAAAGTGTTTATTCTGATCCTAATGATATGCCCTTGTCTACCTTGATTGAGAATAATAATGAATCTATGGATGTGAATTTTGTTGGTAGGAACAATTTTGGTAACAACGCGTATAGAGGAAAATCCCTCTAATAATTATGGTAATTCCTACAACAATTCTTATGGAAATTATAATAAGATGCCCTCTGATTTTGAATCTAATATTAAAGAATTTATTACTTCGCAAAAGAATTTCAATGCTTTGATTGAAGAAAAATTGCTTAAGATTGATGAGTTGGCTAGGAACGTTGATAGAATTTCTCTTGATGTTGATTCTTTGAAACTTAGATCTATTCCTCCTAAGCATGATATCAATGAGTCTCTCAAAGCTATGAGAATTTCCATTGATGAGTGCAAAGAAAGAACCGCTAGGATGCGTGCTAAGAAAGATGCCTTTATAAGAGTGTGTTCTTCTAGTTCCTATGAAAATAAAGATGAAGATCTAAAAGTTATTAATGTGTCCCCTATTAAATCTTTGTTTTGCAATATGAATCTTGATAATGATGGGACTGAATATGATCCACCTTTACCTAGAAGGCGTTCCAAAAATTTGGAGTTTTTAGATCTTAATGCTAAATTTGATAAAACTGGGATTGAAGAAATTAAAACCCTAGATGTTGCTCAATCCACTATTTTGGATTTCAAGGAATTTAATTATGAAATTTGCTCTTTGATTGATTGTATTTCCTTGTTGCAATCCGTGCTAAATTCTCCTCATGCTTATAGTCAAAATAAAGCGTTTACTAAACATATCGTTGATGCCTTGATGCAATCTTATGAAGAAAAACTTGAGTTGGAAGTTTCTATCCCTAGAAAACTTTATGATGAGTGGGACCCAACTATTAAAATTAAGATTAAAGATCATGAGTTCTATGCTTTATGTGATTTGGGTGCCAGTGTTTCCACGATTCCAAAGACTTTGTGTGATTTGTTAGGTTTCCGTGATTTTGATGATTGCTCTTTAAACTTGCACCATGCGGATTCCACTATTAAGAAACCTATGGGAAGAATTAATGATGTTCTTATCATCGCAAATAGGAATTATGTGCCCGTAGATTTTATTTTGTTCTTGACATAGATTGCAATCCTTCATGTCCTATTATTCTTGGTAGACCTTTCCTTAGAACGATTGGTGCGATTATTGATATGAAGGAAGGAAATATTAGATTCAAATTTCTGTTAAGGAAAGGCATGGAACACTTTCCTAGAAATAAAATTAAATTACCTTATGAATCTATTATGAGAGCCACTTATGGATTGCCTACCAAAGATGGCAATACCTAGATCTATCCTTGCTTTTTATGCCTAGCTAGGGCCGTTAAACGATAGCGCTTGTTGTGAGGCAACCCAATTTTATTTTTATTCCTTGATTTTTGCTCCTGTTTAGTAATAAATAATTTACCTAGCCAATGTTTTGGTTGTGTTTTTTGTGTTTAATTAGTGTTTGTGCCAAGTAGAACCGTTGGGAAGACTTGCGGAAAGTCTTGTTAATCTTGCTGTAAAAAACAGAAACTTTAGTGCTCACGAGAACTGCTGTCATTTTTATTTGGAAAGTGCTATTTAGTTAATTATTTTTGAAGATGATTAATATATAAATTCCTCACGTCCAGGGATTTATTTTAGAATTTTTGGGGTTCCACATCTTGAGCTAGCTACAGATTACTACAGATTGTTCTGTTTTTGACAGATTCTGTTTTTCGTGTGTTGTTTGCTTATTTTGATGAATCTATGGCTAGTAAAATAGTTTATAAACCATAGAGAAGTTGGAATAAAGTAGGTTTAACACCAATATAAATAAAGAATGATTTCATTACAGTACCTTGAAGTGGTCTTTTGTTTTCTTTCGCTAACGGAGCTCACGAGATTTTCTACCTTAAGTTTTGTGTTGTGAAGTTTTCAAGTTTTGGGTAAAGATTTGATGGACTATGGAACAACGAGTGGCAAGAGACTAAGCTTGAGGATTCCCATGGCACCCCCAATATAATATAAGGACACCTAAAAGCCAAAGCTTGGGGATGCCCCGGAAGGCATCCCCTCTTTCGTCTACTCCGATCAGTAACTTTACTTGGAGCTATATTTTTATTCACCACATGATATGTGTTTTGCTTGGAGCATCTTGTATTATTTGAGTCTTTATTTTTTTAGTTTACCACAATCATCCTTGCTGTACACACCTTTATAGAGAGCCATACATGATTTAGAATTTGTTAGAATACTCTATGTGCTTTGCTTATATCATTTGAGTTATATAGTTTTGCTCTAGTACTTCACTTATATCTTTTAGAGCACGGTGGTGGAATTGTTTTATAGAAACTATTGATCTCTCATGCTTCACTTAGATTATTTTGAGAGTCTTAAATATCATGGTAATTTGCTTAAATAATCCAATATGCTTGGTATTCAAGAATAGTAAAAACTTTCTTATGAGGGTGTTGAATGCTATGAGAAGTTTGATGCTTGATAATTGTTTTGAGATATGAAGATGGTGATATTAAAGTTGTGCTAGTTGAGTAGTTGTGAATTTGAGAAATACTTGTGTTAAAGTTTGTGATTCCCGTAGCATGCACGTATGGTGAACCGTTATGTGATGAAGTCGGAGCATGATTTATAGTTTGATTGTCTTCCTTATGAGTGGCGGTCGGGGACGAGTGATGGTCTTTTCCTACCAATCTATCCCCCTAGGAGCATGCGCGTAATACTTTGCTTTGATAACTTGTAGAATTTTGCAATAAGTATATGAGTTCTTTATGACTAATGTTGAGTCCATGGATTATACGCACTTTTCTTCCTTCCACCATTGCTAGCCTCTCTAAAATACCGCGCACCTTTCGCCGGTATCATACACCCACCATATACCTTCCGCAAAACAGCCACCATACCTACCTATTATGGCATTTCCATAGCCATTCCGAGATATATTGCCATACAACTTTCCACCATTCCGTTCATCATGACACACTCCATCATTGTCATATTTCTTAGCATGATCATGTAGTTGACATCGTATTTGTGGCAAAGCCACCATTCATAATTCTTTCATACATGTCACTCTTGATTCATTGCATATCCCGGTACACCGCCGGAGGCATTCATATAGAGTCATATTTTGTTCTAAGTATCGAGTTGTAATTGTTGAGTTGTAAGAAAATAAAAGTGTGATGATCATGATTATTAGAGCATTGTCCCAGTGAGGAAAGGATGATGGAGACTATGATTCCCCCACAAGTAGGGATGAGACTCCGGACGAAAAATAAAAAAAGAAAGAAAAGAGGCCATAAAAAAGAGAAAAGGCCCAAATAAAAAAATGAGAGAAAAAGAGAGAAGGGACAATGTGGGAATTTTTCGTCACTTTCATATACTAGTGGGAATTTTTCATTATAGAACTTGGCTTGTATATTCCAATGATGGGCTTCCTCAAAATGCCCTAGGTCTTCATGAGCAAGCAAGTTGGATGCACACCCACTTAGTTTCTTTTGTTGAGCTTTCATATACTTATAGCTCTAGTGCATCTGTTGCATGGCAATCCCTACTCACTCACATCGATATCTATTGATGGGCATCTCCATAGCCCGTTGATACACCTAGTTGATGTGAGACTATCTTCTCCCTTTTTGTCTTCTCCACAACCACCATTCTATTCCACTTATAGTGCTATATCCATGGCTCACGCTCATGTATTGCGTGAAGATTGAAAAAGTTTGAGAATGTCAAAAGTATGAAACAATTGCTTAGCTTGTCATCGGGGTTGTGCATGATTTAAATACTTTGTGTGATGAATATAGAGCATAGCCAGACTATATGACTTTGTAGGGATAACTTTCTTTGGCCATGTTATTTTGAGAAGACATGATTGCTTTGTTAGTATGCTTGAAGTATTATTATTTTTACGTCAATATTAAAACTTTATCTTGAATCTTTTGGATCTAAATATTCATACCACAATTAAGAAGAATTACATTAAAATTATGCCAAGTAGCACTCCGCATCGAAAATTATGTTTTTATCATTTACCTACTCGAGGACGAGCAGGAATTAAGCTTGGGGATGCTTGATACGTCTCCAACGTATCTATAATTTTTGATTGCTCCATGCTATATTATCTACTATTTTGGACATTATTGGGCTTAATTATCCACTTTATATTATTTTTGGGACTAACCTATTAACCGGAGGCCCAGCCCAGAATTGCTGTTTTTGCCTATTTTAGGGTTTCGAAGAAAAGGAATATCAAACGGAGTCCAAACGGAATGAAACCTTCGGGAACGTGATTTTCTCACCAAACATGATCTAGGAGACTTGGACCCTACGTTAAGAAACAAAGGAGGAGGTCACGAGGCAGGGGGCGCGCCTACCCCCCCCCCCCAGGCGCGCCCTCCACCCTCGTGGGCCCCCTGTTGCTCCACCGACGTACTCCTTCCTCCTATATATACCTATGTACCCCCAAATGATTAGATACGGAGCCAAAACCCTAATTCCACCGCCGTAACTTCCTACATCCATGAGATCCCATCTTGGAGCCTATTCCGGAGCTCCGCCGGAGGGGGCATCTATCACGGAGGGCTTCTACATCAAGACCATAGCCTCTCCGATGAAGTGTGAGTAGTTTACCTCAGACCTTCGGGTCCATAGTTATTAGCTAGATGGCTTCTTCTCTCTTTTTGGAGCTCAATACAATGTTCTCCCCCTCTCTTGTGGACATCTATTCGAGGATAACAATGTTCTTTTTGCGGTGTGTTTGTTGAGACCGATGAATTGTGGGTTTATGATCAAGATTATCTATGCACAATATTTGAATCTTCTCTGAATCCTTTTATGTATGATTGGTTATCTTTGCAAGTCTCTTCGAATTATCAGTTTGGTTTTGCCTACTAGATTGATCTTTCTTGCAATGGGAGAAGTGCTTAGCTTTGGGTTCAATCTTGCGGTGTCCTTTCCCAGTGACAGTGGGGGCAGCAAGGCACGTATTGTATTGTTGCCATCGAGGATAACAAGATGGGGTTTTCATCATATTGCATGAGTTTATCCCTCTACATCATGTCATCTTGCTTAAGGCGTTACTTTGTTTTCATGAACTTAATACTCTAGATGCATGCTGGATAGCGGTCGATGAGTGGAGTAATAGTAGTAGATGCAGGCAGGAGTCGGTCTACTTGTCTTGGACGTGATGCCTATATACATGATCATACGTAGATATTCTCATAACTATGCTTAATTCTGTCAATTGCTCAACAGTAATTCGTTCACCCACCGTAAAATACTTATGCTCTTGAGAGAAGCCACTAGTGAAACCTATGGCCCCCGGGTCTACCTTCATCATATTAATCTTCCAATACTTAGTTATTTCCTTTGCTTTTTTACTTTGTTTTTATTTTACTTTGCATCTTTATCACAAAAATACCAAAAATATTATCTTATCATATCTATCAGATCTCACTCTCGTAAGTGACCGTGAAGGGATTGACAACCCCTTATCGCGTGGTTGTGAGGAGTTATTTGCTCTGTGCAGGTACGAGGGACTCGCGCGTAGCCTCCTACTGGATTGATACCTTGGTTCTCAAAAACTGAGGGAAATACTTATGCTACTTTGTTGCATCATCCTTTCCTCTTCAAGGAAATCCAACGCAGTTCTCAAGAGGTAGCAGTAGTCATGGATGATTTTTCTGTGTATGGGACTTCTTTTGATGATTTCTTAAGCAACCTTGATCGAGTTTTTCAAAGATGTGAAGAAACTAATCTTGTCTTGAATTGAGAGAAGTGTCACTTTATGGTTAATGAAGGTATTGTCTTGGGGCACAAAATTTCTGAAAGAGGTATTGAAGTCGATAAAGCTAAGGTTGATGCTATTGAAAAGATGTCGTGTCCTAAGGACATTAAGGGTATAAGAAGTTTCCTTGGTCAAGCCGGTTTTTATAGGAGGTTCATTAAGGACTTCTCTAAAATTTCTAGGCCCCTGACTAATCTCTTACAAAAATATGTTCCTTTTGTCTTTGATGATGATTGTGTAGAAGCATTTGAAATACTTAAGAAAGCTTTGATTTCTGCACCTATTGTTCAGCCTCTTAACTGGAATTTACCATTTGAAATTATGTGTTATGCTAGTGATTATGCTGTAGAGGCTATTCTAGGACAAAGGGTTGATAAGAAATTAAATGCTATCCAATATGCTAGTAAAACTCTAGACAGTGCCCAAAGAAATTATGCTACTACTGAAAAAGAGTTTTTAGCGGTTGTATTTGCTTGTGATAAGTTCAGACCTTATATAGTTGATTCTAAAGTAACTGTTCACACTGATCATGCTAATATTAAATATCTTATGGAAAAGAAAGATGCTAAACCTACACTTATTAGATGCGTTCTCTTGCTACAAGAATTTGATTTGCATATTATTGATAGGAAGGGAGCTGAGAACCCCGTGGCAGACAACTTGTCTAGGTTAGAGAATGTTCTTGATGACCCACTACCTATTGGTGATAGCTTTCCTGATGAACAATTAGCTGTCGTAAATGCCTCTCATATTTCTCCTTGGTATGCTGATTATGCTAATTACATTGTTGCTAAATTTATACCACCTAGTTTCACATACCAGTAGAAGAAAAAGTTCTTCTATGATTTAATACATTACTTTTGGGATGACCCACACCTTTATAAAGAAGGAGTAAATGGTGTCATTAGACGTTGTGTACCTGAGCATGAACAGGAACAGGTCCTATTCAAGTGTCACTCTGAGGCTTATGGAGGACACCATGCTGGAGATAGAACTGCACATAAGGTATTGCAATCCGGTTTTTATTGGCCTACTCTCTTCAAAGATGCCCATAAGTTTGTCTTATCTTGTGCTGAATGTCAAAGAATTGGTAACATTAGTAGACGTCAAGAAATGCCTATGAATTATTCACTTGTTATTGAACCATTTGATGTCTGGGGCTTTGATTATATGAGACCATTTCCTTCCTCTAATGCGTATACACATATTTTAGTTGCTATTGATTACATTACTAAGTGGGTAGAAGCTATTCCAACTAGTAGTGCTGATCATAACACCTCTATTAAGATGCTTAAAGAGGTTGTTTTTCCGAGGTTTGGAGTCCCTAGATATTTAATGACTGATGGTGGTTCACATTTTATTCATGGTGCTTTCCGTAAAATGCTTGCTAAGTATGATGTTAATCATGGAATTGCATCTCCATATCATCCACAATCTAGTGGTCAAGGAGAATTGAGTAATAGAGAGCTTAATTTTTTTTGCAAAAGACTATTAATAGATCTAGAAAGAATTGGTCCAAGAAACTTGATGATGCATTATGGGCTTATAGAACTGCATACAAAAATCCTATGGGTATGTCTCCATATAAAATGGTTTGTGGAAAAGCATGTCACTTACCTCTTGAACTGGAACATAAGGCATATTGGGCCATTAAAGAGCTCAACTATGATTTCAAACTTGCCGGTGAGAAGAGGCTTTTTAACATTAGCTCACTTGATGAATGGAGAACCCAAGCTTATGAGAATGCCAAACTGTTTAAAGAAAAAGTTAAAAGATGGCATGATAAAAGGATACAAAAATGTGAGTTTAATGTAGGTGATTATGTATTGTTATACAACTCTCTTTTAAGATTTTTTTGCAGGCACACTCCTCTCTAAATGGGAAGGTCCTTACATCATCGCGGAGGTCTATCGTTCCGGTGCCATAAAAATCAACAAGTTCGAAGGCAAAAATCCGAGGGTGGTGAACGAGGCGTCCACGAGGGTGGAGGGAGCCCCCTGCCTCGTGGGCACCTCGTGTGCTCTCCGGACTCTGTTTTCTTGCATGATACTTCTTTTGGCCAGTAAAATTCATTATATAATCTCCCGAAGGTTTTGACCACCGTACCACGCAAACATCCTCTGTTTTTGTTTCGAGCTGTTTCTGCTGCAGATTAGAGCAATATGTCATCCCAAGATTCGGAGGGAGAAAGCTATGTGGTTGATTTCCTTGCAGATCATAAGGACTATGGGGACTTGGAGCATTGTGGTTGGACCACGGAGGAAGAAGAAGACTGTCGGTGTCAAAACCGGCGGATCTCGGGTAGGGGGTCCCGAACTATGCGTCTAGGCGGATGGTAACAAGAGGCAGGGGACACAATGTTTTACCTAGGTTCGGGCCCTCTTGATGGAGGTAAAACCCTACATCCTGCTTGATTAATATTGATGATATGGGTAGTACAAGAGTAGATCTACCACGAGATCAGAGAGGCTAAACCCTAGAAACTAGCCTATGGTATGATTGTTGTTCCTACGGACTAAAACCCTCCAGTTTATATAGACACTGGAGAGGGCTAGGGTTACACAGAGTCGGTTACAATGGTAGGAAATCTACATATCCGTATCGCCAAGCTTGCCTTCCACGCCAAGGAAAGTCCCTTCCGGACACGGGACGAAGTCTTCAATCTTGTATCTTCATAGTCCAGGAGTCCGGCCGAAGGTATAGTCCGGCTATCCGGACACCCCCTAATCCAGGACTCCCTCAGTAGCCCCTGAACCAGGCTTCAATGACGACGAGTCCGGCGCGCAAATTGTCTTCGGCATTGCAAGGCGGGTTCTCCTCCAAATTCTGTGTACTTGTTGAATAGTGTCCGGTTTCTTGTAAATGTAGTGCTCCTTGGCTTCTATGCCCAATAATGGTCGTCTTCCACGTGTCAAACGAATACGAAAAGTCAGGGTGTTTTCTTTATATTTACACCCCTAGTCGCATGAATGAGCCGCCTATTTAAGGGGACGAGGATTTAGATCCAAACCACACCTTCTCCCCTCCGCGAGTATTCATCAGAGCGTATCCGACAGAGGTCCATTCTATCATGGCCGGCCGCCGCAGCTCCTCCTCTCGCCCTTCCAGCCCTCAACCTGGAGATTGGAAGAGGTGCTCCATCCCGCACAGCGAGCTAGCGACGCTCCAGACCAAGGGATTTCTCCCCCCGGCCTATATGGTCCCGGTTCGAGCCGGACTTGCCACCTATAATGGCGGAGAGCAAGCGGAGAGCGCCCCCAATCCCTCCAAAGGAGAGCGGGTATGCCTTGTCCCTTACTTAATAAGAGGGATCGGATTTCCAATTCATCTGTTTCTCCAGGGGCTCTTGGAGTTCTATGGCCTCCAGCTGCACAACCTCATGTCTGCCTCCATATTGCATATCGCGGGCTTCGTAGCCCTTTGCGAGCTGTTTTTGGGCTGCGAGGCTCATTTTGCGTTGTGGAAAAGGCTATTCTGCCTTGTGCCCCGTTCTCAGAAGGGGTCAATATATCAAGTGGGCGGAGCCGAAGTGTGGCGCATCGCCGGGACCGGATATCTATCCGGAACCCCAAAGAAGGTGTCTGAGGACTGGCCTTCGGAATGGTTTTATATAGAGGACGTCCCGCTGTCGGATCCTGTCCGGATCGGCCTCCCTGAGTTCGACAGTGCTCCCCTAAAGAAGCGCCTAAGCTGGCGTCCACGGAGCCCTCAGAGGGAAAGCGACAAGGACGTTCTTTACCTGATGGGTCGGATAAGATTGTTAGCCCATTCCGGACTGACCATGATCGGGGTCATGGCCGCATGCATCATGCGAGGGGTGCAGCCTCTCCAGTATAGAGGCCACCCCATGTGGGACTTCAACGGGGAGGACGAGGCCACCCGCCACGGCCGTAAGGGGCCGGATTCGGCTGCCGCTCTAATAAAGACCTTGTCCGCTTTGTACAAGGGAGAAAAGGAGGAATTTCTCCGCGTCAACCCACAGGGTGGATTTTCTATGTATAATCCCCCAAGTTGGGTAAGTGGACACTTTTACTTGCCCATCCGTTTTATATTCCCATCGTTAAATATTCAGTCTAACGACTTCAACGCAGGAACTGCGCTAGGCTGTTAAAGAAATAAACAACCCTCCTCCACAACCCGAGGATCCGGGATGGTCCCTTGACCTGGCCTCTCAAGAGGATCCGGACTTATCTGTGGAGCTGATTGATGGGGTGTTTCATCAATTAAGCAAGGACAACGCCTTGGTGGCCATCACGGCCGATTACCCAGGGCTACTCCCAGCCTCACAGGTAACTGAGACCGAAGTCCTAGCACTTTGAAAAGGGATCTATCCTCGCGTATTTTCGATTGCCGTATGACAACCGTGTTTTGCAGGGGAGGTCCTTGAGACGGGAGGCCGAGCCTGCGGCGACTAGACAACGAGGGGCGGCAAGGCCCCGCGGGCTGAAAAGAAGTGCGGTCCGGACTGAGACACCGGCGCAAAGGTATAGCGCGCCATCTTATTCCCAGGTGTTATTCCTTCAAGGCATACTGACGCTCGTGCTCTCTTTAGGACGAAGAGACCTCGCCGGACTATATCCGGAGAGGTTGCCAATCGCGCCTCCACCAGCCAGGCTCCAAAGCCTGGTCCGGAAGCGGAGGCAAACACGAGGCGTGCACCGGACGCTCCTCCGACAGAGGATGCGGACAGGCTGTCTGCCACCAATTCCGAGGTGGAGAGTGCCATGAACCACAGGCGTCGCTGGGCAGTTCTTCGCGACGCTTGTTTCTCCCAAGAGGCATTGGATGCCTTCAATTCGGGAGATGCGTACCTCCGTGCCACTCAAAATGGTCTAGCCAGAGCCACGGAGCAATATGTAAAAGACATATGGGTAAGAAAATTTTGGTAATTATATATATACCAGTAGCCCTCAAGACTTGAAACAGTTAGAATAACTGATTTAAGGATCATTTGTTATGCAGGTTCTTACAGAAAAGAATACCCTACTGTCCCAGGAGCTGGAAGAGTGCAAAGCCCAACTTGAGGCCGCACTAGCCGCGGCAGGGGAGCCCAAGGAGACCCCCTCTGGTAATATACGCTTTGAAAGATAAATATTTTGCAAAGTGTGGCGTGGGTGCAAATCTGACAAATGAAATTGCAGATGGCGCCGGATTAAATACAGAAGAGCAACAACTCTGGCACCAGCTGAAGGCTGGTGAGAGCGTGCTGACAAAGGTGAGGCGGGAGAAGAATGATCTCCAAGAGCCAACACCAAGCTGGGCGTTGAACTGAAGGATGTTCGTGCCCAGCTGTTGGACTCTGTGAAGGAGAATCAGCGGCTTCGACGCGGCATATATAGTAAGTGCTTAAACGAACTTTGAAAAAAGAGTTTGGCGAGGAAGTCGACTAACAGAGTAATGTCTGTAGGTATGCTAACAGGTCGTCCTGCAGAGGAAATGCCCGGTTCTATGGGTGACCTTCTTCCCGAGCTCTCACAACTGCACGAGCGAGTTCGGCAGGTGATGCAAAGCGTCGCCCAGGCCTTGTGGCCATCTGTCTCCATGCCCGAAGTCCTTGGAGAGCTTGTAGAGAAGCTGAAGGGAGCGCGGCGGTGCTTCCGATTGTGGAAGATGCCGTCCTGCCATCAAGGCGCCAGGGAGGCCTGGGCCATGGTGAAGACGCGGTACACGAAGGCTGACCCGAACCACATGGCCGAGGTCGGACCCGTGGGGCCCGATGGGAAGGAGTTCCCTGTGAGCTTAGTATACGGCCAAGTAGAATTGGCCGGAAAGTATTCCCAACAGGACTGTAAACTAGACAGCCTGTTAGATGGTATTGAAGAGGAATACAATCAGTCAGATTGACTATGTAATTATAATTGACATGTGTAATGCCTTCTAGCCGGATTGTAGATCGTTTGTCATGGCCGACCTTTTCGCTTAAACCTCGGGACCTGACGGTCCGGAGTGTGTCCGAATACCCTCGCGGTTATATAAGAACTGGGGTATGCATGGAGACTAGGCGTAGGGGTCATTAGTGCTTGAACAGACAAGTGCCCAACTAGTTATGTTATATTACATGGTTAGTAAGAAACATCTTCCAGGGAGAATAGTTCCATTAGGGGTTCCTTTCCCTGGGAGGCATGCCCTAAAGTGCATGTCCATTCTGCGAAAAGAGACGCAGGAAAAACATCTGGGGGCGTATAGATAAATAGGTGGAAAAAAAGATCATCTTTAGTTCACCGACCGAATATTCCCTTAAGAACGCTAGCTTTCGGCTTCACCCAGTCTGAGGTACACATCCGGCTGACCCGGCAGTAACAATCGCAGAGGTGCTCCCTTTACCACCTAGCCGAACAATCAGGAACGTAGGGGTAAGCACAGGAGCCAGGCAACCCAGCTTGGCCAAAACTTAAGTCATATCGATGCATATAATGGTGAATAAAAGGTACATGCGGAAGTGTGACACATGTGTTGGGCATGAAGCCCGTATAAATAAGCTTCTGTTTAAAGAAGCCCCCAAGTTTAATGAGCACGGATAGCGCATCACTGTATGAGCCTTTAAAGGCTATAAGAGAGAGAGAGAGAGAGAGAGAGGAGAAGGAGAGAAATGTAAGACAGAAAGTATATAAAAATGGACAGAGGAAGGAGACGAACACAGAGTCCGGCGCTAGCCGTAGAATCTTCAGAGACGGGCTGCGTTCCATGGGTTCGGCTCAAGTCGGTTATCCGATGCATCTCGCAGGCGGTACGCTCCACCAGTCAGGACTTGGTCAATTATGAAGGGACCTTCCCACTTGGGCTTGAGTTTGTCCTTTTTCTTGTCCGGCAGGCGTAGAACTAATTCGCCAACGTTGTAATTTTTGGCCCGTACTTCTCTGCTTTGGTATCTTCGAGTCTGCTGTTGATAGAATGCGGAACGGGCTTTTGCCACGTCACGCTCTTCCTCCAAGGCGTCCAAACTGTCCTGTCGATTGAGCTCGGCTTCTCTTTCTTCGTACATGCGCACTCGAGGCGAGTCATGAATTATGTCGCAGGGAAAAACTGCCTCTGCGCCACACACATGAAGAATGGTGTGTATCCGGTGGTGCGATTCGGCGTGGTCCGCAGCCCCCAGAGTACGGAGTCGAGCTCCTCTACCCAGTGCATATTAGATTCCTTAAGGGACCGCACTAATCTGGGTTTGATGCCGCTCATGATAAGACCATTTGCACGTTCGACCTGGCCGTTAGTTTGTGGGTGATAGACGGAAGCATAATCGAGCTTGATGCCCATGTTTTTGCATCAGAGTTTTACCTCGTCGGCCGTAAAGTTCGTGCCGTTATCAGTGATGATTCTATGGGGGACGTCGTAACGGTGTACAACCCCAGATATAAAGTCTATCACCGGTCCGGATTCGGCCGTCTTAACAGGCTTGGCTTCTATCCATTTGGTGAACTTATCCACCATGACCAGTAAGTATTTTTTCTTGTGGGTTCCGCCTTTAAGGGTTCCAACCATGTCAAGCCCCCAGACTGCGAAGGGCCAAGTGATGGGGATAGTTTGGAGGGCGGTGGGTGGCATATGGCTTTGGTTCGCAAAAAGCTGGCAACCGACGCATCGTTGGACTAAGTCCTGGGCGTCTGCCCGGGCCGTCGGCCAATAAAAGCCTGTACTGAAGGCCTTGCTTACAAGGGACCGAGCTGCATCGTGATGACCGCCGAGTCCGGCATGAATTTCAGCCAGGAGGTTCCGCCCTTCCTCTTCGGAGATGCACCTTTGAAGGACTCCGGTAGTGCTTTTCTTATAAAGCTCTCCCTCATGGACTTTATAGGCTTTAGATCGCCGCACTATGCAGCGTGCCTCATTTTGGTCCTCGTGGAGTTCCTGCCTGGTAAGGTAGGCGAGGAATGGTTCTGTCCACGGGGCGATGACGGCCATTATTACGTGGGTTGAAGGTGTTATTTCATTGGCAGAGCCTCCAATTATGTCAGAGTGTTCGGTGTCGGGCAGTGCGGTTGGGTCCGGGCTGTTATTGCCAGGTTCCCCTTCCCATACTACGGACGGCTTGAACAGCCTTTCCAAGAAGATGTTGGGGGGGACTACATAGCATTTTGCGCCAATGCGTGCCAGGACATCTGCCGCCTGATTATTTTCCAGGGCTATATGGTGAAATTCGAGCCCTTCGAACCGAGCTGACATTTTTAGGACGGCGTTGCGATAAGCTGCCATTTTTGGATCCTTGGCATCAAAATCTCCATTTATTTGGGATATTGCGAGGTTCGAGTCCCCGCGCACCTCTAGGCGTTGAATGCCCATGGATACTGCCATCCGGAGACCATGTAAAAGGGCCTCATATTCGGCTGCGTTGTTGGAGTCTGTGTACATTATCTGGAGTACATATTGAACTATGTCTTCTGTGGGGGACATCAAAACGACGCCAGCCCCTAGACCGGCCAACATTTTGGAGCCATCGAAGTGCATGACCCAGTTTGAATATGTGACGTACTCTTTAGGGAGTTTGGCCTCTGTCCATTCTGTGACGAAGTCGGCCAAGACTTGCGACTTGATAGCTTGTCGTGGCTTGTAAGTTATGTCAAACGGGAGGAGCTCAATGGCCCATTTTGCAATCCGGCCCGTCACGTCGCGGTTGTTTATAATATCATTAAGTGGCACTTCTGAGGCTACTGTTATTGAACACTCTTGAAAGTAGTGTCGCAGCTTCCGGGATGCCATAAATACCGCATATGCAATCTTTTGATAATGCGGGTACCGTGACTTGCACGGAGTAAGGACAGTGGACACATAGTAGACCGGCTTTTGAAGGGGGAATTTGTGTCCGTCCGTTTCTCATTCGACGACGAGCACTGCGCTTACGACCTGATGGGTTGCTGCAATGTATAATAGCATTGGTTCACCAATGTTTGGCGCAGCCAGGACTGGGTTTGTTGCCAAGATGGCTTTTATTTCGTCGAGTCCGGCCGTGGCTGCATCCATCCACTTGAAGTGTTCGGTGCGCCGAAGCAGGCGGTAAAGGGGTAGGGCCTTTTCTCCCAAGCGGGATATAAAGCGGCTTAGAGCCACCACGCATCCGGTTAATTTTTGTATTTGTTTGAGGTCCTTCGGGATATCCAATTGTGACAGAGCTCGGATCTTGGCTGGATTTGCTTCAATTCCTCTACCGGATACAATGAAGCCCAAGAGCTTTCCGGCTGGAACACCGAAAACGCATTTTTCCGGGTTGAGCTTGATGTCGTATGTTCGGAGGTTACCGAATGTTAGCCTCAAGTCGTCTACTAGAGATTCGACATGTCTTGTTTTAATGACCACATCATCTACGTATGCCTCCACCATTTTGCCGATCTGGTTTTCCAGACATGTCTGAATCATGCGCTGATATGTTGCGCCAGCGTTTTTGAGCCCGAAGGGCATTGTGTTGAAGCAGAACGGGTCGTATGGTGTGATAAATGTCGTTGCGGCATGGTCTGACTCTGCCATCTTTATTTGATGGTAGACGGAGTATGTGTCGAGGAAACACAACAAATCGTGTCCTGCGGTAGCGTCGATAATTTGATTGATGCGGGGGAGAGGGAAGGGATCCTTTGGGCAAGCCTTGTTAAGGTCTTTAAAATCAACGCACAGGCGCCAGGATTTGTCCTTCTTTGGTACCATCACCAGGTTTGCTAGCCAGTCCGGGTGTTTTATATCTTTGATGAATCCGGCCTCCAATAGCTTGGCTAGTTCCTCTCCCATGGCCTGTCTCTTAGGTTCAGAAAAACGCCGAAGAGCCTGTTTGACTGGCTTGAATCCTTTTAGGATATTTAAGCTGTGTTCGGCCAGCCTGCGTGGGATTCCTGGCATGTCTGAAGGGTGCTGGGCGAAAATGTCCCAGTTCTCTCGTAGGAACTCTCGCAGTGCGGCGTCTACATCAGGGTTTAACTGTGCCCCGATGGAAGCTGTTTTATTGGGGTCCGTTGGATGGACCTGGAATTTGACTATTTCGTCCGCCGGTTTAAAGGAGGTGGACTTGGATCTTTTGTCAAGTATCACATCGTCCCTATTCACCGTGGAGCGCAGTGCAGTCAGTTCCTCAGCCGCTAGGGCTTCGGATAGCGCCTCGAGGGCCAGTGCGACTGTCTTGTTTTCGCGCGGAGTGCTATGTCCGGATCACTAGCGAGAGTGATGATTCCTTTAGGCCCGGGCATCTTGAGCTTCATGTACCCGTAATGGGGTATTGCTTGGAAGATTGTAAACGCTTCCCGCCCGAGCATACCGTGATATCCTCTACTGAACGGGGCCACTTGGAACGTGACCTCTTCGGACCTGTAATTATCCGGCGTGCTGAACACCACATCTAGTGTGATTTTTCCTGTACAGCGCGCTTCCCAACTGGGGATTATTCCTCTAAAGGTTGTGCTACTTCGCTCAATGCGGTTCTAGTCTATTTCCATTTTTTGAAGGGTTTCCTCATAAATGAGGTTCAATCCGCTGCCGCCATCCATGAGTACCTTGGTAAGACGAAAGCCGTCCACTATTGGACTGAGGACCAATGTGGCTGGTGCTCGGGCTATTCGGAATTTAGGTTCATCACTGGCGTTAAAAGTAATAGTCGTGTCACTCCATGGGTTTATTGTTGCTACTTGGTAGACTTCGGCAAGGCTGCGGAGTGTTCTTTTTCGCATATTATTTGATGCGAAAGTCTCGAAGACTGTTAATACCATACTGGTGTCTCTTGGGTGGCTTTCTGTCGCTTCTGGAATTAGAAGATCTTCGCCAATTTTTGCCACCTGCCGGAGTATCCAACATGCTCTAAGGCTATGAGTTGGTGTGGCGCCCTCTGCACTGTGAATTTTACAGGGTCCATTAAGCCATCTTTCCAGCACGGTTCCGTGCCCTGTAGAGGGCTTTTGCTTTTTGGTATTGAACCTGGGTGTCTGGCGATGATGCACCCTTTTATTTCGGACTGGGTTTGAATTCAAGGCCGGATTGTCACAAAATTTTATTTCGGTTTTCCAGGCGCTTTCCATCGCATAGTACTTTCGTACTATGGACGCCAAGTCAGCCAAGCGTGTAATATCACGGCGACTTATGGTGTTGAGGATTCCCTTGTCCGTGCAATTATTGTAGAAGAATGAAATTGCGTCTTCCTCGCGGCAGTCCTTTATCATGTTCATAACCAGGAGGAATTTGGCCCAGTAATGATGTACTGTTTCTTCGGGCTCTTGCCTAATTTGGGATAGATCTTATGTACGGGTGGGTGGGTGGAATCAAATCCGAAACCTCACCCAATCCAAGACCCAGGGGCCAAGGAGTTTCCGAACTCGGAAGTTTGGATTCTTGGATGCTGTCCAATGAATCTGGCCCGTCGCCTGACTTTAAGTTCAGTTCTTGAGTGATGTCCTCCCCTCCACGGGTATCCGGCTTGGAGAGATCGGGAATCCGGACATAGCTAGTCCTTAAGATAGATGAAGGGTCGCCACACTGTCCCTCTACCACGGCAACGTGATGGGTGACCTAGGGAGAGTTAATCTCTCTCAGATCAGGTTTAGGCCCAATCTGGTCATAATCTGTAGCGACTCCCAGGGCGGCGAAGCGATCCAAGAGCTCGTTTACGGAAGAGATCTCCATTGGATCTAGCTGCTTCGCGAATTCCGAGCTGACGTGAAGATTGCTTTCGATGACCCGAGAGGTCATCGTCGGTGCAGCAGCCGAACGGGCGGTCATAAGGAAACCACCTAGCCTGAGAGTCTGGCCGACAGCCAAAGCTCCTTTAGCAACGGTGCCGTCTTTAAAGACGGGATGAGGCATCCTTCCTGATGGCGAAGGCACAGAGGAACTCTCAATGAAAGCACCAATGTCGGTGTCAAAACCGGCGGATCTCGGGTAAGGGGTCCCGAACTGTGCGTCTAGGCGGATGGTAATAGGAGGCAGGGGACACAATGTTTTACCCAGGTTCGGGCCCTCTTGATGGAGGTAAAACCCTATGTCCTGCTTGATTAATATTGATGATATGGGTAGTACAAGAGTAGATCTACCACGAGATCAGAGAAGCTAAACCCTAGAAGCTAGCCTATGGTATGATTGTTGTTCCTACGGACTAAAACCCTCCGGTTTATATAGACACCGGAGAGGGCTAGGGTTACACAGAGTCGGTTACAATGGTAGGAAATCTACAGATCGGTATCGCCAAGCTTGCCTTCCACGCCAAGGAAAGTCCCTTCCGGACACGGGACGAAGTCTTCAATCTTGTATCTTCATAGTCCAGGAGTTCGGCCGAAGGTATAGTCCGGCTATCCGGACACCCCCTAATCCAGGACTCCCTCAAAGACTATGAGCCTAGGGGAAAGGAGGAGATGAGCTTAGATGATGAAGTCCCATTACCTCAACCTGGGGACATGCATGTGGAGTTCAAAAAGTGAAGCCTCCCCGATAGAGCAAAGAAACCTAAGATCGAGTTTATCCCTTTTTGCCTCTTGCAGGAAAACAAATAGGAACTATGCAAAAAGGTATTAAGCCTCCGAAGAAGCACATGCCACCAACAACTCCATCATCACCACCTCCGAAGAAGGAGACATAAACACATGGGTATGGGCACTCCCCTTGGCAACTGCCAAGCTTGGGGGAGTGCCCCGGTATCGTATCACCATCACACTTTTATCTTTACCATTTTTCCTAGTCCGATCCTTTTGGTAATATCTTGATCTAGTAGAATAAAGTTTTAGTATGATCTAGTTTTGAGTTTTGCTTTATGATCCTTCTATGTAATCGAGTCCATGAGCTATATATAATAAATATTAGTGTTGAGTAAAGGGCTTGATTATCTTGCTATGATTTTGAGGGAATAGAATAGAAGAGAAAGAATAAAAATAAATAAAGAGATCATATGGATCCTATGGAGAGTAATGACTTCACATATAAAGAGTATGATGAATAAAAATTGTTGAGAGTTGACAAGCATAGTTTTGGTCATCGTTGCAATTAATAGGAAGTAATAAAGAAAGAGAGGTTTTCACATATAAATATACTATCTTGGACATCTTTTATGATTGTGAGCACTCACTACAATATGACATGCTAAAAGGTTGAGGTTGGACAAGGAAGACAACGTAATGGGTTATGTTTTCTTACATCTGAAATAAATTATATTGTCATGGATCATCCAACATGTTGAGCTTGCCTTTCCCTCTCTTTCTAGTATCAAGTTTAGCAATTCTAGCAGCTTCATCGCAGAAGTAAATAACATGCCCATCAATATTATCAACCAAGAGATCTTTAACCATAGCAACACTAGGTACAACTTTAATTTGCTCAGAGGGTTTGGGTGTTCTAATATTACTTTTGTTGACCACAGTTGAAGCTTTAGCATGATCCTTTATTCTAATAGGGAAAGGTTGTTTCTCAATATAAGCGGTAGGAACAATAGGATCAACATTATAAGTGATAGTCTTTTCTTCAGCTTTAATAGGTTCAACTACTTTTACTTCAATGGGAGGATGATATTTAAGCCACTTCTCCTTGGGGAGATCAACATGAGTAGCAAAGGATTCACAGAAAGAAGCTACTATCTCAGAGTCAAGTCCATATTTAGTACTAAATTCACGAAAAGCATCGGTATCCATAAAAGATTTAACACAATCAAATTTAGGTGTTATACCTGTTGGGGAACGTAGTAATTTCAAAATTTTCCTACGCACACGCAAGATCATGGTGATGCATAGCAACGAGAGGGGAGAGTGTTGTCTACGTACCCTCGTAGACCGGCAACGGAAGCGTTGACACAACGTAGAGGAAGTAGTCGTACGTCTTCCCGATCCGACCGGTCCAAGTACCGAACACACGGCACCTCCGAGTTCAGCACACGTTCATCTCGATGACGTTCCGCGAACTCCGATCTAGCAGAGCTTCACAGGAGAGTTCCGTCAGCACAACGGCGTGATGACGGTGATGATGTTGCTACCGACGCAGGGCTTCGCCTAAGCACCGCTATGATATGACCGAGGTGGAATATGGTGGAGGGGGGCACCGCACACGGCTGGGAGAGATCAACAGATCAACTTGTGTGTCTATGGGGTGCCCCCTAGCCACGTATATAAAGGAGTGGAGGAGGGGGAGGGCCGGCCCTCTCTATGGCGCGCCCTAGGGGAGTCCTACTCCCACTGGGAGTAGGATTCCCCCTTTCCTAGTAGAACTAGGAGCCCTTCCAAGTAGTAGGAGTAGGAGGGAAGGAAAGGGAAGGGAAAAGGAGAAGGAAGGAAGGGGGCGCCCCCCCTCCCTAGTCCAATTCGGACCAGACCATGGGGAGGGGTGCGGCCACCCTTTGAGGCCTTTCTCTCCTTTCCCGTATGGCCCATTAAGGCCCAATACAAATTCCCGTAACTCCCCGGTACTCCTAAAAATACCCGAATCACTTGGAACCTTTCCGATGTCCGAATATAGTCGTCCAATATATCCATCTTTACGTATCGACCATTTCGAGACTCCTCGTCATGTCCCCGATCTCATCCGGGACTCCGAACTACCTTCGGCACATCAAATCACGTAAACTCATAATACAATCGTCACCGAAACTTTAAGCATGCGGACTATACGGGTTCGAGAACAATGTAGACATGACCGAGACACGTCTCCGGCCAATAACCAGTAGCGGAACCTGGATGCTCATATTGGCTCCCACATATTCTACGAAGATCTTTATCGGTCAAACCGCATAACAACATACGGTGTTCCCTTTGTCATCGGTATGTTACTTGCCCGAGATTCAATCGTCGGTATCTCAATACCTAGTTCAATCTCGTTACCAGCAAGTCTCTTTACTCGTTCCGTAATACATCATCCTGCAACTAACTTATTAGTTGCAATGCTTGCAAGGCTTTAAGTGATGTGCATTACCGAGAGGGCCCAGAGATACCTCTCCGACAATCGGAGTGACAAATCCTAATCTCGAAATACGCCAACCCAACAAGTACCTTTGGAGACACATGTAGAGCGCCTTTATAATCACCCAGTTACGTTGTGATGTTTGTTAGCACACAAAGTGTTCCTCCGGTAAACGGGAGTTGCATAATCTCATAGTCATAGGAACATGTATAAGTCATGAAGAAAGCAATAGCAACAAACTAAACGATCAAGTGCTATGCTAACGGAATGGGTCAAGTCAATCACATCATTCTCCTAATGATGTGATCCCGTTAATCAAATGACAACTCTTTGTCTATGGCTAGGAAACATAACCATCTTTGATCAACGAGCTAGTCAAGTAGAGGCATACTAATGACACTCTGTTTGTCTATGTATTCACACATGTATCATGTTTCCGGTTAATACAATTCTAGCATTAATAATAAACATTTATCATGATATAAGGAAATAAATAATAACTTTATTATTGCCTATAGGGCATATTTCCTTCAGTCTCCCACTTGCACTAGAGTCAATAATCTAGTTCACATCGCCATGTGATTTAACACCAATAGTTCACATCACCATGTGATTAACACCCATAGTTCACATTGTCATGTGACCAACACCCAAAGGGTTTACTAGAGTCAATAATCTAGTTCACATTGCTATGTGATTAACACCCAAAGAGTACTAAGGTGTGATCATGTTTTGCTTGTGAGAGAAGTTTAGTCAACGGGTCTGCCACATTCAGATCTGTAAGTATTTTGCAAATATCTATGTCAACAATGCTCTGCACGGAGCTATTCTAGCTAATTGCTCTCACTTTCAATATGTATCCAGATTGAGATTTAGAGTCATCTGGACCAGTGTCGAAATTTGCATCGACGTAACCCTTTAGACGAACCTTTTTGTCACCTCCATAATCGAGAAACATATCCTTATTCCACTAAGGATAATTTGACCGATGTCCAGTGATCTACTCCTAGATCACTATTGTACTCCCTTGCCAAAACAGTGTACGATATACAATAGATCTGGTACACAGCATGGCATATTTTATAGAACCTATGGCCAAGGCATAGGCAATGATTTCATTCTCTCTCTATCTTCTGTTGTGGTCGGGTTTTGAGTCTTACTCAACTTCACACCTTGTAACATAGGCAAGAACTCTTTGTTTGACTGTTCCATTTTGAACTACTTCAAAATCTTGTCAAGGTATGTACTCATTGAAAAACTTATCAAGCGTCTTGATCTATCTCTATAGATCTTGTTGCTCAATATGTAAGCAGCTTCACCGAGGTCTTTCTTTGAAAAACTCCTTTCAAACACTCCTTTATGCTTTGCAGAATAATTCTACATTATCTCCGATCAACAATATGTCATTCACATATACTTATCAGAAATGCTGTAGTGCTCCCACTCACTTTCTTGTGAATACAGGCTTCACTTCAAGTCTGTATAAAACTATATGCTTTGATCAACTTATCAAAGCGTATATTCGACTCCGAGATGCTTGCACCAGTCCATAGATGGATCGCTGGAGCTTGCATATTTTGTTAGCACCTTTAGGACTGACAAAACTTTCTTGTTGCATCATATACAACTCTTCTTTAATAAATCCATTAAGGAATGTAGTTTTGTTTATCCATTTGCCAGATTTCATAAAATGTGGCAATTGCTAACATGATTCAGACAGACTTAAGCATAGATACGAGTGAGAAACTCTCATCGTAGTCAACACCTTGAACTTGTCGAAAACCTTTTGCAACAATTCTAGCTTTGTAGATAGTAACACTACTATCAGCGTCCGTCTTCCTCTTGAAGATCCATTTAATCTCAATGGCTCGCCGATCTTTGGGCAAGTCAATAAAAGTCCATACTTTGTTCTTATACATGGATATCATCTCAGATTTCATGGCCTCAAGCCATTTCCCAGAATCTGGGCTCATCATCGCTTCCTCATAGTTCATAGGTTCGTCATGGTCAAGTAACATGACCTCCAGAACAGGATTACCGTACCACTCTGGTGCGGATCTCACTCTGGTTTACCTACGAGGTTCGGTAGTAACTTGATCTGAAGTTACATGATCATCATCATTAGCTTCCTCACTAATTGGTGTAGTAGTCACAGGAACAGATTTCTGTGATGAACTACTTTCCAATAAGGGAGCAGGTACAGTTACCTCATCAAGTTCTACTTTCCTCCCACTCACTTCTTTCGAGAGAAACTCCTTCTCTAGAAAGGATCCATTCTCAGCAACGAATATCTTGCATGCGGATCTGTGATAGAAGTTGTACCCAACAGTTTCTTTTGGGTATCCTATGAAGATTTACTTCTCCGATTTGGGTTCGAGCTTATCATGTTGAAACTTTTTCACATAAGCATCGCAGTCCCAAACTTTAAGAAATGACAGCTTAGGTTTCTCGCCAAACCACAGTTCATACAGTGTCATCTCCACGGATTTAGATGGTGCCCTATTTAACGTGAATGTAGCTGTCTCTAATGCATAACCCCAAAACGATAGTGGTAGATCGGTAAGAGACATCATAGATCGCACTATATCTAATAAAGTACGGTTATGACGTTTGGACACACCATTACACTGTGGTGTTCCAAGTGGCGTGAGTAGTGAAACTATTTCACATTGTTTAACTGAAGGCCAAACTCGTAACTCAAATATTTTACTTCTGCGATCATATCGTAGAAACTTTTATTTTTGTTACGATGATTCTCCACTTCACTCTGAAATTCTATCAACTTTTCAAATATTTCAGACTTATGTTTCATCAAGTAGATATACTCATATCTGCTCAAATCATCTGTGAAGATCAGAAAATAATGATACCTACCGCGAGCCTCAATATTCATCGGAACACATACATCAGTATGTATGATTTCCAACAAATCTGTTGCTCGCTCCATTGTTCTGGAGAACGAAGTTTTAGTCATCTTTCCCAACGGGCATGGTTCGCAAGCATCAACTGATCCATAATCAAGTGATTCCAAAAGCCCATCAACATGGAGTTTCTTCATGCGCTTTACACCAATATGACCTAAACGGCAGTGCCACAAATAAGTTGCACTATCATTATTAACTTTGCATCTTTTGGCTTCAATATTATGAATATGTGTATCACTACGATCGAGATCCAATGAACCATTTTCATTGGGTGTATAACCATAGAAGGTTTTATTCATGTAAACAGAAAAAAAATTATTCCCTAACTTAAATGAATAACCGTATTGCAAAAAATGATCAAATCATATTAATGCTCAATGCAAACACCAAATAACATTTATTTAGGTTCAACACTAATCCCGAAAGTATAGGGAGTGTGCGGTGATGATCATATCAATCTTGGAACCACTTCCAACACACATCGTCACTTCACCCTTGACTAGTCTCTGTTCATTCTGCAACTCCCGTTTCGAGTTACTACTCTTAGCAACTGAACCAGTATCAAATACCGAGGGGTTGCTATGAACACTAGTTAAATACACATCAATAATCTGTATATCAAATATACCTTTGTTCACTTTGCCATCCTTCTTATCCGCCAAATACTTGGGGCAGTTCCGCTTGCAGTGACCAGTCCCTTTGCAATAGAAGCACTTAGTCTCAGGCTTAGGTACAGACTTGGGTTTCTTCTCCTGAGCAGCAACTTGCTTGCTTTTCTTCTTGAAGTTCCCCTTCTTCCCTTTGCCCTTTTCTTGAAACTAGTGGTCTTGTCAACCATCAACACTTGATGCTTTTCTTGATTTCTACCTTCGTTGATTTCAGCATCACGAAGAGCTTGGGAATTGTTTTCTTCATCCCTTGCATACTATAGTTCATCACGAAGTTCTACTAACTTGGTGACGGTGACTAGAGAATTCTGTCAATCACTATTTTATCTGGAAGATTAACTTCCACTTGATTCAAGCGATTGTAGTACCCAGACAATCTAAGCACATGCTCACTGCTTGAGCTATTCTCCTCCATCTTTTAGCTATAGAACTTGTTAGAGACTTCATATCTCTCAACTCGGGTATTTGCTTGAAATATTAACTTCAACTCCTAGAACATCTCATATGGTCCATGACGTTCAAAACGTCTTTGAAGTCCCGATTCTAAGCCGTTTAAGCATGGTGCACTAAACTATCAAGTAGTCATCATATTGAGCTAGCCAAATGTTCATAACGTCTGTATCTGCTCCTGCAATAGGTCTGTCACCTAGCAGTGCATCAAGGACATAATTCTTCTGTGCAGCAATGAGGATAAACCTTAGATCACGGATCCAATCCGCATCATTGCCACTAACATCTTTCAACTTAGTTTTCTCTAGGAACATATAAAAATTAAACGGGGAGCAACATCGCGAGCTATTGATCTACAACATAGATATGCTAATACTACCAGGACTAAGTTCATGATAAATTAAAGTTCAATTAATCATATTACTTAAGAACTCACAGTTAGATAGACATCCCTCTAATCATCTAAGTAATCACGTGATCCAAATCAACTAAACCATAACCGATCATCACGTGAAATGGAGTAGCTTTCAATGGTGAACATCACTATGTTGACCATATCTACTATATGATTCACGCTTGACCTTTCGGTCTTAGTGTTACGAGGCCATATATGCATATGCTAGGCTCGTCAAGTTTAACCTGAGTATTCTGCGTGTGCAAAACTGGCTTGCACCCATTGTAGATGGACGTAGAGCTTATCACACCCGATCATCACATGGTGTCTGGGCACGACGAACTTTGGCAACGGTGCATACTCAGGGAGAACACTTTTTATCTTGAAATTTAGTGAGAGATCATCTTATAATGCTACCGTCAATCAAAGCAAAATAAGATGCATAAAAGATAAACATCACATGCAATCAAAATATGTGACATGACATGGCCATCATCATCTTGTGCCTTTGATCTCCATCTCCAAAGCATCGTCATGATTTCCATCGTCACCGGCATGACACCATGATCTCCATCATCTTGATCTATATCAATGTGTCGTCACATGGTCGTCTCGCCAACTATTGCTCTTGCAACTATTGCTATCGCATAGCGATAAATTAAAGCAATTATTTGGCGCTTGCATCTTATGCAATCTTATGCAATAAAGATACAACCATAAGGCTTCTGCCAGTTGCCGATAACTTCAACAAAACATGATCATCTTATACAACAACTTATATCTCATCACGTCTTGACCATATCACATCACAACATGCCCTGCAAAAACAAGTTAGACGTCCTCTACTTTGTTGTTGCAAGTTTTACGTGGCTGCTACGGGCTTAGCAAGAACCGTTCTTACCTACGCATCAAAACCACAATGATAGTTTGTCAAGTTGGTGTTGTTTTAACCTTCTCAAGGACCGGGCGTAGCCACACTCGGTTCAACTAAAGTTGGAGAAACTGACACCCGCTAGTCACCTGTGTGCATAGCACGGCGGTAAAACCAGTCTTGCGTAAGCGTAACGTAATGTCGGTCCGGGCCCCTTCATCCAACAATACCGCCGAACCAAAGTGTGACATGCTGGTAAGTAGTATGACTTATATCGCCCACAACTCACTTGTGTTCTACTCGTGCATATTACATCAACGCATAAAACCTGCCTCAGATGCCACTGTTGGGGAACGTAGTAATTTCAGAATTTTCCTACGCACACGCAAGATCATGGTGATGCATAGCAACGAGAGGGGAGAGTGTTGTCTACGTACCCTCGTAGACCGGCAACGGAAGCATTGACACAACGTAGAGGAAGTAGTTGTACGTCTTCCCGATCCGACCGGTCCAAGTACTGAATGCACGGCACCTCCGAGTTCAGCACACGTTCAGCTCGATGACGTTCCGCGAACTCCGATCCAGCAGAGCTTCATGGGAGAGTTCCTTCAGCACAACGGCGTGATGACGGTGATGATGTTGCTACCGACGCAGGGCTTCGCCTAAGCACCGCTACGATATGACCGAGGTGGAATATGGTGGAGGGGGGCACCGCACACGGCTGGGAGAGATCAACAGATCAACTTGTGTGTCTATGGGGTGCCCCCTGGCCACGTATATAAAGGAGTGGAGGAGGGGGAGGGCCGGCCCTCTCTATGGCGCGCCCTAGGGGAGTCCTAATCCCACTGGGAGTAGGACTCGCCCTTTCGTAGTAGAACTAGGAGCCCTTCCAAGTAGTAGGAGTAGGAGGGAAGGAAAGGGAAGGGAAAAGGAGAAGGAAGGAAGCGGGCGCCCCCCTCCCTAGTCCAATTCGGACCAGACCATGGGGAGGGGTGCGGCCACCCTTTGAGGCCTTTCTCTCCTTTCCCATATGGCCCATTAAGGCCCAATACGAATTCCCGTAACTCCCCGGTACTCCCGAAAATACCCGAATCACTCGGAACCTTTCCGATGTCCGAATATAGTCGTCCAATATATCGATCTTTACATCTCGACCATTTTGAGACTCCTCATCATGTCCCTGATCTCATCCGGGACTCCGAAATACCTTCGGTACATCAAATCACATAAACTCATAATACAATCGTCACCGAAACTTTAAGCGTGCGGACCCTACGGGTTCAAGAACTATGTAGACATGACCGAGACACGTCTCCGTCCAGTAACCAATAGCGGAACCTGGATGCTCATATTGGCTCCCACATATTCTACGAAGATCTTTATCGGGCAAACCGCATAACAACATACGGTGTTCCCTTTGTCATTGGTATGTTACTTGCCCGAGATTCGATCGTCGGTATCTCAATACCTAGTTCAATCTCGTTACCGGCAAGTCTCTTTACTCATTTCGTAATACATCATCCCTCAACTAACTTATTAGTTGCAATGCTTGCAAGGCTTTAAGTGATGTGCATTACTGAGAGGGCCCAGGGATACCTCTCCGACAATCGGAGTGACAAATCCTAATCTCGAAATACGCCAACCCAACACGTACCTTTGGAGACACCTGTAGAGCACCTTTATAATCACCCAGTTACATTGTGACGTTTGGTAGCACACAAAGTGTTCCTCCGGTAAACGGGAGTTGCATAATCTCATAGTCATAGGAACATGTATAAGTCATGAAGAAAGCAATAGCTACAAAATAAACGATCAAGTGCTATGCTAACGGAATGGGTCAAGTCAATCACATCATTCTCCTAATGATGTGATCTCGTTAATCAAATGACAACTCTTTGTCTATGGCTAGGAAACATAACCATCTTTGATCAACGAGCTAGTCAAGTAGAGGCATACTAGTGACACTCTGTTTGTCTATGTATTCACACATGTATCATGTTTCCGGTTAATACAATTCTAGCATGAATAATAAACATTTATCATGATATAAGGAAATAAATAATAACTTTATTATTTCCTCTAGGGAATATTTCCTTCAATACCTGACTCCTTACCTTCGTCGAGTTCCCAATCTTCAGAGTTGCTTTTAATTCTTTCCAATAAATCCCATCTGAATTCAATAGTCTTCATCATCAAAGAACCGGTACAGGAAGTATCGAGCATGGAGCGATTATTGAGAGAAAGTCGAGCATAAAAATAATAATAATTTCTCTTGAGAGCTCATGATTGGGGCATGAATATAACATTGAATTAAGCCTCCCCCAAGCTTGAGCGATGCTTTCTCCTTCGCGAGGCCAAAAATTATATATATAATTACGATCACGATGAACCAGATGCATAGGATAAAACTTCTGATGAAATTCCAATTTCAATCGGTCGTAGTTCCATGATCCAATATCATCGCATAGCCTAAACCATGTCAATGCCTTTCCCTTCAAATATAAAGGGAAGAACTTCTTCTTGATAACATCCTCGGGCATACCTGCAAGCTTAAATAATCCACAAACTCCATCCACATAGATTAGGTGCAAATCGGGATGCAATGTTCCATCTCCTATAAAAGGATTAGCTAGCAGTTTCTCTATCATACCCGAAGGAATTTCAAAGTAAACATTTTCAGTAGGTTTAGTAGGTTGAGGAGCAACTCTTTGATCTACTGGTCGGGGTGAACATACCCCGAACAAGCCCCTCAAAGGATTACTTTCCATAGTAACAACTGACAGTAAATTTCAGCACACTATATAAATTTTTGAAGGAAATATGCCCTAAAGGCAATAATAAAGTTATTATTTATTTCCTTATATCATGATAAATGTTTATTATTCATGCTAGGATTGTATTATCCGAAAACATAATACTTGTGTGAATACATAGACAAACTAAACGTCACTAGTATGCCTCTACTTGACTAGCTCATTAATCGAAGATGGTTATGTTTCCTAACCATAGACATGTGTTGTCATTTGATTAACGGGATCACATCATTAGGAGAATGATGTGATTGACATGACCCATTCCATTAGCTTAGCACCCGATCGTTTAGTATGTTGCTATTGCTTTCTTCATGACTTATACATGTTCCTATGACTATGAGATTATGCAACTCCCCTTTGCCGGAGGAACACTTTGTGTGCTACCAAACATCACAATGTAACTGGGTGACTATAAAGGAGCACTACAGGTGTCTCCAAAGGTACATGTTGGGTTGGCGTATTTCGAGATTAGGATTCGTCACTCCAATTGTCGGAGAGGTATCTCTGGGCCCTCTTGGTAATGCACATCATATAAGCCTTGCAAGCATTGCAACTAATGAGTTAGTTGCGAGATGATGTATTATGAAACGAGTAAAGAGACTTGCCGGTAATGAGATTGAACTAGGTATTGAGATACCGACGATCGAATCTCGGGCAAGTAACATACCGATGACAAAGGGAACAACGTATGTTGTTATGCGGTCTGACCGATAAAGATCTTCGTAGAATATGTAGGAGCCAATATGAGCATCTAGGTTCCGCTACTGATTATTGATCGGAGACGTGTTTCGGTCATGTCTACATTGTTCTCGAACCCGTAGGGTCCGCACGCTTAACGTTACGATGACTTTTTCATTATGAGTTTATATATTTTGATGTACCGAAGTTTGTTCGGAGTCCCGGATGTGATCACGGACATGACGAGGAGTCTCGAAATGGTCGAGACATAAAGATTGATATATTGGAAGCCTATGTTTGGACATGGGAAGTGTTCCGGGTGAAATCGGCATTTTACCGGAGTACCGGGAGGTTACCGGAACCCCCGGTAACCTAATGGGCCTTAATGGGCCTAGTGGAGGAAGAGGAGAGGAGGCCTAGGGGCAGCCGCGCGCCCCTTCCCCCCCAAGTCCGAATTGGACAAGGAGGGGGGCGGCGCCCCCCTTTCCTTTCTTCCCTCTCCTCCTTCCCCCCAAGTCCTAATCCAACTAGGGAAAGGGGGGAGTCCTACTCACGGTAGGAGTAGGACTCCTCCAGCGCGCCTCCTCCTAGGGCCGGCCGCACCCCCCTTGCTCCTTTATATACGGGGGCAGGGGGCACCTCTAAACACACAAGTTGATCTTCAAGATCGTTCTCTTACCGTGTGCGGTGCCCCCCTCCACCATAGTCCTCAATATGTCATAGCCCTAGAATTGGTTGTAACTAGTTGCACAAGCATTCATGCATCATGTATATATTTATGAAAGTTGAATTGGGGAAAGTGGGAAGCCTCAGAAGTCTTTTACAAAAATGATCAACATTAAAAAAATTGTTTCAAATAAACCCAAGAAAATGTTCCTGTTAAGCTATAAAAATATTGGCAAGAGGTAAAACTCAAACCAATATTTTTGGAGTCTCAGAAATATTTATTTTGGGCCTTTGAATTAATTCAACAACTATTTGCATTGGATACATATTCTTTATATAATTAATATATGTCCAATAATTCTGGAACATTTTATGTGGTTTTGTATATTTTAGTTCTAGCCACATAATTATTTTCAGGATTTTATAAAATGGTTTGGTGTTAAAACTAAAACCAAAACAAATCGCAGAAAGAAAATAGAAAACAGAGAACAGAGGCTCACCTGGAACTTACCTGGCGGCCCAAGTGGCCGGCGCAGCCCACCTGGCCCCCCTCCCCTGTCGTCTTCCTCCTTTGCCAGGAGGATGGGTGTGTGCCCGCGGTGCGCCAACACGCGCACGGCCACCGACGGCCACCTCCTGCTTGCCGTTTCGCCCAGGATGCCTCCATGCGTCGCCACGCCCCCCCCCCCCGACCTCTTTATCTCACGCCCGCAGCTCCTCCCCTCCTCTGGCTCCCTCTCCCTCTCTTCCCGAGCGCACCAGAGGGCGCCGCCGTGCTCTACCACGGCCACCGGCCACCCCACGCCTCGCCGACGCGCCAAGAAGCCCCGCCTCGTTCCCCTCTTCCTCCTCACCAAGGCGGAAGGCGCCGGAAGCCCCGCGATGCCGCCAACATCATCTTCTTCCTTGCCGGTTGCCGGAGATCCTCCTTGCCGCCCTGACTGCTCCGGACCGTCTCCGAGCTCGATGACCCCCTCGTCCGACTCGCCGTGAGCCTCCGACCCTGCCCATCCCTCTCTTCTTCCCCGTAGGCCTCCGTAGCCACCGGACCGCCTACGCCCAAACCCGCCGCCGCCTGCGCTCGCCGCCGACGCGACTCCGACGACCAAATGGTCCGCCCGACGCGTCCAACCCACTCACCGCATCGCGTAGGCCCCTGCTAGCGCCTCAGCTCGCTAGCTCGCGCACTGCAGCCCCGTAGCCACAAACGCCCGAACGCCAGCGCCGCCCCGAGCTCGTTTCCGGCGAGCTCCGGCCGTCCCTGCTGCTGCCGCATGCCGCCCTGGATGCGGGCGAGCCCCAGCTCCCCGTGCATGCCCTCCGCTGCTCGTTTGGGCGCCGAAGGAGCAATCCCGCGCCCTCCGCTGCGTTTGCTGCCGCCGGCGGCTAAACGCCGGTGCGTTAGCCCAGTTGACCAAGGGGTTTAACCTCCCCTGGCTCAATGACAGGTGGGGCCATGTCGTTGTCATGCATCATGTTGTGCATTGCATTGATTGTGTTCCTTCTCTGTTTCCGGTGGTTGTCCCCTCTTGATAGACGCTGTACCGACGCTGTGATCGTTGACACTGATGAAGACCCAATGATATCTTTAGAAGTGCCAGGCAAGCAAAAACCCCTTGTTCATTCTGATACAACCCCACTCTCTCGCTCCTGCTCTCTTTTACTGCATTAGGACAACAACGATTCATCTGTTACTTGTTGCGGTAGTTGAACCCCTTATCCTCTGCATGACCTGTCATTGCCACAGTAAATAGATGAAACCCACTAGCATGAGTAGGAGTTGTTTGAGCCCTAATGTGCCTACTCATTCATGCTTGTTTGTCATGCCTGCTATTGCATAGAGTTGCGTCAGGTCTGATTCATCGGGAATGAATCGGAGGTGTGTGAACATGTCCTACCGTGTGTGAGCTAAGTGTGTGAATACGTTTTTGGTAAAGGTAGCGGTGAGAGGCCATGTAGGAGTACATGGTGGGTTGTCTCATTGCAGTCGTCCTCGGGAACTGAGTTCTGTGTCTCTGATCCATGAACAACTACTACCACTCATTGGGATCCTTAATTGACCCTCTCGGCTTCTTAATCACCCTAGTACTCTGTCCAGGAGTTCCAACTAGTTTCTGGTGTTTGTAGGTTATGTGTTGGTGGCCGTGCGTAGTGCTGACCCTAGGGGTGGGCTATGTTCCGGTAGATACACCGTGGCACGGTGTACCGGGCGCCCGTTTGGTGTCTCGGGAACCCTGTTCACATCGTTCGGGGCCGTATGTGGAAACCTCGGCCGGACTCCCTGCGGATGGAACCTGGATAGGCGATAAACCTGGACTAGAGACTTAAGTGTTTAGGTAGGCCGTGGCCGACACCCTCGCCAGGCTTCCGCTTGAAGGTTGCCGAGATACATGACGTGTATATGGTGGTAAGTGGTGGGAGCGTGTGTGAAGAAGTACACCCCTGCAGGGTTATCATTATCTATTCGAATAGCCGGATTCCTTGGATATGGAAACTTGGACCCCTTGCATAGTTCATAGACAAGTGAAAGTGGATACCCTAAAACTCGCAAGATAAGTGTGAGTGCTATGGATGGCCTTCTCGTAGGGAGACGGGAGCAGTTCCATAGTGGTGTATTGAATGGTGAATATGTGGACTCATGTGCGCCACCTCAAAAGAGTTGCTTGCAGTCGTAGTTCAGGTTAGCCACTGAGTCAAAGCTGGCTTGCTGTAGTTAAACTCCACCCCCCCCCCCTTGTTGATACCGATGCATATGTAGCTAGTTCTGATGTAAGTCTTGCTGAGTACCTTTGTACTCACGTTTGCTTAATTTATGTTTTGCAGAGAGAGACTTCAGTCTCGCTAGTAGTTCTGCGTGGACTTCGACGTTTAGCTTGATACCTCAGCTACGATCTTGTGCCATCGGCAGGATTTGGTAGATAGTCGGGCTTCTTAGCCTTTTTAATTTGTAGATGTCTGTACTCAGACATGTTAAGCTTCCGCATGTGCTTTGCATTGTATGCTATGATTGTTGGGTCATGAGACCCATGTTTGTAATATCTCGCTCCTCGGAGCCTAATGAATAAATACTTGAGTTGCAGAGTTATGTTGTGATGCCATGTTGTATTTACACATATCGAGCATATTGTGTATATGATTGAAATGCTTGGTATGTGTGGGATCCGACAATCTAGTTGTTTATCCTTGGCAGCCTCTCTTATGGGGAAATGTAGTCTAGTGCTTCCATGAGCCATAGTAGTCCGCTACAGCCCGGTTCACCGGAGTCCTGCTAGCCCAGCACTACTGCTCAGGACACTTGACTGGCCGGCATGTGTTTCACTTCGTTCTTGTGTCTGTCCCTTCGGGGAAATGTCACGCGGTGACGTCCGGAGTCCTGCCTAGCCTGCTACAGCCCGGGTTCCCGGAGTCCTGTTAGCCCAGTGCTACAGCCCGGATTCACACGCTGCTGACCCACATGCTCGATGTGATTCATGTATGCCTGTCCCCATAGGTTAGTGTCGCTTTGGGTTCATGACTAGCCATGTCGGCCCGGGTTCTCTATCATATGGATGCTAGCGACACTATCATATACGTGAGCCAAAAGGCGCAAACGGTCCCGGGCCATGGTAAGGCGACACCCGTGGGAATACCGTGCGTGAGGCCGCAAAGTGATATGAGGTGTTACCGGCTAGATCGATGTGACTTGGAATTGGGGTCCTGACAGCTTTGGTATCAGAGCCTGACTGTCTGTAGTTTTACCAAGCCAACTGGTCGAAGTTGAGTCTAGAAATGCTTTAGTTATATAAGGGAATTGATTGTGGAAGGGAACGTAAGGCTCTTTTTACTCCTTATATCTTATGCCCTTCTGATCTGAGTCATCCTGTTCTCTTCTACAGGGATTAAGAACTAGGCCTTCTCATCTATCTATCAGGATGACGTGTTACTAATCCGTGACTTATAGGATTGTTGGATTCGAGTTTCAGTTCAGTTTCTACTACTTTTAGTATGTTGTCAGTCAAATCAGACCCTTGATATGATGATGTTAAGTGGTTACGCCACTATTTTGCAGGATGTCTCAAATCTTTTTGAGCATTTACAGCCGTTATGCTGTCCGAGTCATTCCAGGTTTCTAAATAGTCTGATGCATTTGCAAACCCCTTCCTCCTGTTCCTGATGTCCATTTGGGCCAGATTAATCACACTAATCGGTGAGTTGAGGTACTCTGTTGTCTCGACATATATGTTGGAGCTATTATTATGACCCTAGGTGTTTTAGGGAGTCACCTAGTAATCTAGCCATGTTTTGTGTTCCGGTGTGATGATTCTGGCCACCATTCTTGGAAGCATTCCATGATGCCATGTAGTGGTAGGTATTCTATTCATGGGTTCTTGAACCCGAGATTCACCAACTTATCTCATGTTGATAGTGTTGCTAGTTCCTTTAGGATATTAGTAACCTTTGCGATAGTCCTCGAGGTTCGTGGTACATCCTTCTTCCAATTATCATGGACCATTCTTGGCAGGAGTTCTTTCGAACGAAAAGGTCACGACAGAGTGCTCCTGATGAGTTCTCCATTCTATATTGTGACTCTGCCAGTTCAACATTTCTGCATGGGTTATCCGGAAGAAATAACATGCTAATCCATGCATCCATAACTCAGAAAATTATGTGTTCCTTTGAGTTGTTCCCCTTCCGTTATATTCCGACCTTCATCTATCAATTGATAGTCAAGAGTATGTGAGCATTTGTTCATCGGTGCCTATTATTCATGTGATCCGTCAAGCCATTCCATTCTGGAATGACTAGGAGAAACAAACTCTAGTACCTCATCCATATCCAGGATTGGGTCAAAGCAGTTGTATTCCGCAGATCAAAGTGCCAGTCCAGCTTTTGATTCTGTTCAACCCTTAAGTATTGCCCTCTTTATGCCAAGAATATCATAGGAATTGCACCCTCCCTTATGAGTTCTTGACGTAGTGATACTACTCGCCATCATTATTCATTCCTCGGCGTCGTGCTGTCGCAACCGGAATACCGACAAGTAAATCGTGATGTGTGAAATCAATACTCCTAGCAACCCTTTGCTTGGTAGTTAATGGACATTAATATCATTCTTAGTGTGCTGATTATTGAATCATCACCCTAAGGTTGAACGTGCTACCTAGTCCTTATTTCCTGGTGCACTCTTCGATCAACGGGTTAGGATTTTGCCAAACCCTTGCTCTTTTGATCATATCGTTTTGCCCTGAAAAGCAAGATTATTCTCGAGCTTAGTAACATATCGGTGGTTCGTGATTTTCCGTAGATCTTCTCGGAAGTATTACCTGGCTGTCACTTGACCGCTATGTTGAGTTCGTGATCAAGTTGGTTTTCTTATAAATCACCCCTTCTCCAAGAATCTGTGTTGGATATCCCTGAGCTAGTTGGTTGAGCTAGACAACCACTTGGAGAGTTGGAAGATAAAAGCTCGTCTGACTTAGTTCGTGTTAAGGGATATCTTTGTGTGTGTGTGTGTTGAAGAAAGATGATATCTTCATTGATTGTTCCTCGTGACCGGTTGTTGGATCTATTGTATTGTCAAAACTTTGACTCGAGTATGGGCTATTGTCAAGTCAAATCAGAACCAACGATGTTCGTAATGTTGTTTTGCTTGTGGCTGATTCCTCGAGCATACACCATTACATCCTTTGGTCTGACCAACACTATCACTGTGTTCACATGATGGTGGAAGTCCAGTGATATGGAAATTCCGATGAGTTGTTGTTGAGCCCATTAGCAACATTTTGTCTCCCCCATGATTCATGTTGAACATCAACCTAGTGTTGGAAACTTTATAAGCAATGCCTTCGTATTCCGTTCATGAAGCTTATGCTTGGATGGAAGAAGTGACTTCCTCGAATTTATGTGCATTTGGTGCAAGTTACCGCCGTGAGTTCGAGAAAGATTGTTTTTGTTTTTCGTGGTACCAGCCCAAGTCAGTTATGCATGTGTGAATGTATTCTATGGTTTGGTAGATTAATTACCTCCACTCCATATGAATTCCCTAGCACACCAAGCCACTGATTGAATTGTTTAAGGCAAAGAAGTCTATGCTTGGGATCTAATCCATGGACTTGCATAAGACTTCAAAATCCTTGATGATGGTTCCCCACCTGAACTCGATAGTGTTTTATTATAAGACTACTATGTGGTCATGCTCATCTTGGATAGCATGTTCACAGGTTTGTAGCAGAACCAGCTCATGTTTTGGAGCTTGCTATCTTAGTTCATTCCTCGAGAATCTCGCAACGCCATCTCATCGACTTGTGGAAACTCTTCTTTTCAGACATGTGAGTCTGAAGTATCCTGTTTCTAACCAAATCTGAATCTTAGGCAAATATGATGGTTGGTACATTCCTGACATTTGCATTTTGTTCCCAACTTGCACTGCCTTCTGTCAATCTCCCATGGACTGCCCTTCTCAGCAAATTTTGTCCAGGATCATCCTCAAAGTGGTCCTGTCATGGGTCCCCTCCATCTCCGGTGATAAGCAAAAATCATCCATTGTGTTGTCTTCAACAAGGTAGTCCACATCATCCATTCTAGTCTGAGTATGTCATTATTTCAAACTCCTTCAAAAGATCGATTGTGATTGCCTTAGGCTGGTATAAAGAGTTTCAATGATCTATGGGTCAAAAGTTATTCTTTTTTCCACTTAAGGGAATAGCTCTATGAGTCACCTTCACTAAGGTGCCTCATTATGGTATTATGGGCAACATAACTTCTCGCTACTTTGAAACCCCCTCACCATCTATTTAGGTGTGGAATTGTTGTCCACAAAATCAAACCCTGTCGTTATTCTTCCATCCCTCTCGATGTGTTTTGTGTCTCAACTTGAGATGTTTCAACATCTCATTCCGCGAGTTGATATTGTTTAGCTCGACCTTTGAGAAGATCAATCCTAGTTGAGTTTCTTTCCGTCGTCATCGCGTGGATGAAGATCTCAAAAGCGAGGATGTCAAGATCGACATGATGCAATGAATCAACATCTTCGAGAAGGGAAATTGGTTCGTCAAGATTCTTTATTGATGTTCCCTCTCTCTTCTCACCTCACGTCTTGAATCTCGGGACGAGATTCTTGTTTAGTGGGGGTGAGTTGTCACAGCCCTAGAATTGGTTGTAACTAGTTGCACAAGCATTCATGCATCATGTATATATTTATGAAAGTTGAATTGGGGAAAGTGGGAAGCCTCAGAAGTCTTTTACAAAAATGATCAACATTAAAAAAATTGTTTCAAATAAACCCAAGAAAATGTTCCTGTCAAGCTATAAAAATATTGGCAAGAGGTAAAACTCAAACCAATATTTTTGGAGTCTCAGAAATATTTATTTTGGGCCTTTGAATTAATTCAACAACTATTTGCATTGGATATATATTCTTTATATAATTAATATATGTCCAATAATTCTGGAACATTTTATGTGGTTTTGTATATTTTAGTTCTAGCCACATAATTATTTTCAGGATTTTATAAAATGGTTTGGTGTTAAAACTAAAACCCAAACAAATCGCAGAAAGAAAATAGAAAACAGAGAACAGAGGCTCACCTGGAACTTACCTGGCGGCCCAAGTGGCCGGCCCAGCCCACCTGGCCCCCCTCCCCTGTCGTCTTCCTCCTTTGCCAGGAGGATGGGCGTGTGCCTGCGGTGCGCCAGCACGCGCACGGCCACCGACGGCCACCTCCTGCTTGCCGTTTCGCCCTGGACGCCTCCATGCATCGCCACGCCCCCCCCCCCCCCCCGACCTCTTTCTCTCACGCCCGCAGCTCCTCCCCTCCTCTGGCTCCCTCTCCCTCTCTTCCCGAGCGCACCAGAGGGCGCCACCGTGCTCTACCACGGCCACCGGCCACCCCACGCCTCACCGACGCGCCAAGAAGCCCCGCCTCGTTCCCCTCTTCCTCCTCACCAAGGCGGAAGGCGCCGGAAGCCCTGTGATGCCGCCAACATCATCTTCTTCCTCGCCGGTCGCCGGAGATCCTCCTTGCCGCCCCGACTGCTCCGAACCGTCTCCGAGCTCGCTGACCCCCTCGTCCGACTCACCGTGAGCCTCCGACCCTGCCCATCCCTCTCTTCTTCCCCATAGGCCTCCGTAGCCACCGGACCGCCTATGCCCGAACCCGCCGCCGCCTGCGCTCGCCGCCGACACGACTCCGGCGACCAAATGGTCCGCCCGACGCGTCCAACCCACTCACCGCATCGCGTAGGCCCCCGCTAGCGCCTCAGCTCGCTAGCTCGCGCACTGCAGCCCCATAGCCACAAACGCCCAAACACCGGCGCCGCCCCGAGCTTGTTTCCGGTGAGCTCCGGCCGTCCCCGCTGCTGCCGCATGCCGCCCTGGATGTGGGCGAGCCCCAGCTCCCCGCGCGTGCCCTCCGCTGCTCGTTTGGGCGCCGGAGGAACAATCTCGTGCCCTCCGCCGCGTCTGCTGCCGCCGGCGGCTAAACGACGGCACATTAGCCCAGTTGACCAAGGGGTTTGACCTCCCCTGGCTCAATGACAGGTGGGGCCGCCCTGCTAACTAACCTAGATTAGGATTAACTAATCCTAGCTAATTTCGCTTAGCTACTGACATGTGGGCCCATGCCCCACTGACACTTTAGTTAGGACTAAATTAGCACTAACAGTCTCTGTTAATTAGCCTAGTCACTGACCAGTGGGTCCCAGCGTCAGGTTTGACCTGGGCTGACGCTGTTGACTTGATGACATCATTCTGACGTCAGGCTGACGCAGTAATGCTTTCTGGATTTTAAATAAATTAGAAATGATTTATTTAATTCAGAAAATGTCCAAAACTTCCAAACATCATAGAATTCAACCGTAACTCCAAATGAAATAAATTATATATGAAAAATTATCAGAAAAATTCAAGGAATCCATCTGTACCATTTTCATGCATGTTAGAACAACTTAAGGCCACTGTTTAGGACAAATCAAATGAATGGTATTTAAATAACCACATGTGGAGTTTGAATTTGAACTTTGGGTTCAAACCAACTTCATTTAATTGTGTTGCTAGTTGCATTAGCTCAATCAACAGCATATTGCCATGTCGTTGTCATGCATCATGTTGTGCATTGCATTGATTGTGTTCCTTCTCTGTTGCCGGTGGTTGTCCCCTCTTGATAGACGCTGTACCGACGCTGTGATCGTTGACACTGATGAAGACCCAATGATATCTTCAGAAGTGCCAGGCAAGCAAAACCCCCTTGTTCATTCTGATACAACCCCACTCTCTCGCTCCTGCTCTCTTTTACTGCATTAGGACAACAACGATTCATCTGTTACTTGTTGCGGTAGTTGAGCCCCTTATCCTCTGCATGACCTGTCATTGCCACAGTAAATAGATGAAACCCACTAGCATGAGTAGGAGTTGTTTGAGCCCTGATGTGCCTACTCATTCATGCTTGTTTGTCATGCCTGCTATTGCATAGAGTTGCGTCAGGTCTGATTCATCGGGAATGAATCGGAGGTGTGTGAACATGTCCTACCGTGTGTGAGCTAAGTGTGTGAATACGTTTTTGGTAAAGGTAGAGGTGAGAGGTCATGTAGGAGTACATGGTGGGTTGTCTCATCGCAGTCATCCTCGGGAACTGAGTTCTGTGTCTGTGATCCATGAACAACTACTACCACTCATTGGGATCCTTAATTGACCCTCTCGGCTTCTTAATCACCCTAGTACTCTGTCCAGGAGTTCCAACTAGTTTCTGGTGTTTGTAGGTTATGTGTTGGCGGCCGTGCGTAGTGCTGACCCTAGGGGTGGGCTATGTTCCAGTAGATACACCGTGGCACGGTGTACCGGGCGCCCGTTTGGTGTCTCAGGAACCCTGTTCACATCGTTCGGGGCCGTATGTGGAAACCTCGGCCGGACTCCCTGCGGATGGAACCTGGATAGGCGATAAACCTGGACTAGAGACTTAAGTGTTTAGGTAGGCCGTGGCCGACACCCTCGCCAGGCTTCCGCTTGAAGGTTGCCGAGATACATGACGTGTATATGGTGGTAAGTGGTGGGAGCGTGTGTGAAGAAGTACACCCCTGCAGGGTTATCATTATCTATTCGAATAGCCGGATTCCTCGGATATGGAAACTTGGACCCCTTGCATAGTTCATAGACAAGTGAAAGTGGATACTCTAAAACTCGCAAGATAAGTGTGAGTGCTATGGATGGCCTTCTCGTAGGGAGACGGGAGCAGTTCCATAGTGGTGTATTGAATGGTGAATATGTGGACCCGTGTGCGCCACCTCAAAAGAGTTGCTTGCAGTCGTAGTTCAGGTTAGCCACTGAGTCAAAGCTGGCTTGCTGCAGTTAAAATCCACCACCACCACCCCCCTCTTGTTGATACCGATGCATATGTAGCTAGTTCTGATGTAAGTCTTGCTGAGTACCTTTGTACTCACGTTTGCTTAATTTATGTTTTGCAGAGAGAGACTTCAGTCTCGCTAGTAGTTCCGCATGGACTTCGATGTTTAGCTTGATACCTCAGCTACGATCTTGTGCCCTCGGCAGGATCTGGTAGATAGTCGGGCTTCTTAGCCTTTTTCATTTGTAGATGTCTGTACTCAGACATGTTAAGCTTCCGCATGTGCTTTGCATTGTATGCTATGATTGTTGGGTCATGAGACCCATGTTTGTAATATCTCGCTCCTCGGAGCCTAATGAATAAATACTTGAGTTGTAGAGTTATGTTGTGATGCCATGTTGTATTTACACATATCGAGCATATTGTGTATATGATTGAAATGCTTGGTATGTGTGGGATCCGACAATCTAGTTGTTTATCCTTGGCAGCCTCTCTTATGGGGAAATGTAGTCTAGTGCTTCCATGAGCCATAGTAGTCCGCTACAGCCCGGTTCACCGGAGTCCTGCTAGCCCAGCACTACTGCTCAGGACACTTGACTGGCCGGCATGTGTTTCACTTCGTTCCTATGTCTGTCCCTTCGGGGAAATATCACGCGGTGACATCCGGAGTCCTGCCTAGCTCGCTACAGCCCGGGTTCCCGGAGTCCTGTTAGCCCAGTGCTACAGCCCGTATTCACACGCTGCTGACCCACATGCTCGATGTAATTCATGTATGCCTGTCCCCATAGGTTAGTGCCGCTTTGGGTTCGCCATGTCGGCCCGGATTCTCTATCATATGGATGCTAGCGACACTATCATATACGTGAGCCAAAAGGCGCAAACGGTCCCGGGCCATGGTAAGGCGACACCCGTGGGAATACCGTGCGTGAGGCCGCAAAGTGATATGAGGTGTTACCGGCTAGATCGATGTGACTTGGAATCGGGGTCCTGACACAATAATATTGTAGTGGTGCTTAGGCGAAGCCCTGCGACAGTAGAACATCAAGATCGTCACCACGCCGTCGTGCTGATGGAACTCTTTCCCGACACTTTACTGGATCGGAGTCCGGGGATCGTCATCGAGCTGAACGTGTGCTAGAACTCGGAGGCGCCGTAGTGTCGGTGCTTGATCGGTCGGGTCGTGAACACGTACGACTACATCAACCGCGTTGTCATAACGCTTCCGCTGTCGGTCTACGAGGGTATGTAGACAACACTCTCCCCTCTCATTGCTATGCATCACCATGATCTTGCGTGTGCGTAGGAAAATTTTGAAATTACTACGTTCCCCAACAGTGGCATCCGAGCCTAGGTTTTATGTGTTGATGCTATTTGCACGAGTAGAACACAAGTGAGTTGTGGGCGATATAAGTCATACTGCTTACCAGCATGTCATACTTTGGTTCGGCGGTATTGTTGGATGAAGCGGCCCGGACCGACATTACGCGTATGCTTACGCGAGACTGGTTCTACCAACGTGCTTTGCACACAGGTGGCTGGCGGGTGTCAGTTTCTCCAACTTTAGTTGAACCAAGTGTGGCTACGCCCGGTCCTTGCGATGGTTAAAATAGCACCAACTTGACAAACTATCATTGTGGTTTTGATGCGTAGGTAAGATTGGTTCTTGCTTAAGCCCATAGCAGCCACGTAAAACTTGCAACAACAAAGTAGAGGACGTCTAACTTGTTTTTGCAGGGCATGTTGTGATGTGATATGGTCAAGACATGATGCTAAATTTTATTGTATGAGATGATCATGTTTTGTAACCGAGTTATCGGCAACTGGCAGGAGCCATATGGTTGTCGCTTTATTGTATGCAATGCAATTGCGCTGTAATGCTTTACTTTATCACTAAGCGGTAGCGATAGTCGTGGAACCATAAGATTGGCGAGACGACAACGATGCTACGATGGTGATCAAGGTGTCGCGCCGGTGACGATGGTGATCATGACGGTGCTTCGAAGATGGAGATCACAAGCACAAAGATGATGATGGCCATATCATATCACTTATATTGATTGCATGTGATGTTTATCTTTTATGCATCTTATCTTGCTTTGATTGACGGTAGCATTTTAAGATGATCTCTCACTAATTATCAAGAAGTGTTCTCCCTGAGTATGCACCGTTGCGAAAGTTCTTTGTGCTGAGACACCACGTGATGATCGGGTGTGATAGGCTCTACGTTCAAATACAACGGGTGCAAAACAGTTGCACACGCGGAATACTCAGGTTATACTTGACGAGCCAAGCATATACAGATATGGCCTCGGAACACGGAGACCAAAAGGTCGAGCGTGAATCATATAGTAGATATGATCAACATAGTGATGTTCACCAATGAAACTACTCCATCTCACGTGATGATCGGACATGGTTTAGTTGATTTGGATCACGTGATCACTTAGAGGATTAGAGGGATGTCTATCTAAGTGGGAGTTCTTTAGTAATATGATTAATTGAACTTAAATTTATCATGAACTTAGTACCTGATAGTATCTTGCTTGTTTATGTTTGATTGTAGATAGATGGCCCGTGCTATTGTTCCGTTGAATTTTAATGCGTTCCTTGAGAAAGCAAAGTTGAAAGATGATGGTAGCAATTACACGGACTGGGTCCGTAACTTGAGGGTTATCCTCATTGCTGCACAGAAGAATTGCGTCCTGGAAGCACCGCTGGGTGCCAGGCCTGCTGCTGGAGCAACACCAGATGTTATGAACGTCTGGCAGAGCAAAGCTGATGACTACTCAATAGTTCAGTGTGTCATGCTTTACGGCTTAGAATCAGGACTTCAACGATGTTTTGAACGTCATGGAGCATATGAGATGTTCCAGGAGTTGAAGTTAATATTTCAAGCAAATACCCGAATTGAGAGATATGAAGTCTCCAATAAGTTCTATAGCTGCAAGATGGAGGAGAACAGTTCTGACATTGAGCATATACTCAAAATGTCTGGGTATAATAATCACTTGATTCAATTGGGAGTTAATCTTCTAGATGATTGCGTCATTCGCAGAATTCTCCAATCACTTCCACCTAGCTACAAGACCTTCGTGATGAACTATAATATGCAAGGGATGGTTAAGACAATTCTCGAGCTCTTCGCAATGCTGAAAGCTACGGAGGTAGAAATCAAGAAGGAGCATCAAGTGTTGATGGTCAACAAGACCACTAGTTTCAAGAAAAAGGGCAAAGGGAAGAAGAAGGGGAACTTCAAAAAGAACAGCAAGCAAGTTGCTTCTCAGGAGAAGAAACCCAAATCTGGACCTAAGCCTGAAACTGAGAGCTTCTACTGCAAGCAGACTGGTCACTGGAAGCGGAACTGCCCCAAGTATTTGGCAGATAAGAAGGATGGCAAGGTGAACAAAGGTATATATGATATACATGTTATTGATGTGTACCTTACTAATGCTCGCAGTAGCACCTGGGTATTTGATACTGGTTCTGTTGCTAATATTTGCAACTCGAAACAGGGACTACGGATTAAGCGAAGATTGGCTAAGGACGAGGTGACGATGCGCGTGGGAAATGGTTCCAAAGTCGATGTGATCGCGGTCGGCACGCTACCTCTACATCTACCTTCGGGATTAGTATTAGACCTAAATAATTGTTATTTGGTTCCAGCGTTGAGCATGAACATTATATCTGGATCTTGTTTGATGCGAGATGGTTATTCATTTAAATCAGAGAATAATGGTTGTTCTATTTATATGAGTAATATCTTTTATGGTCATGCACCCTTGAAGAGTGGTCTATTCTTATTAAATCTCGATAGTAGTGACACACATATTCATAATGTTGAAGCCAAAATATGCAGAGTTGATAATGATAGTGCAACTTATTGTGGCACTGCCGTTTAGGTCATATCGGTATAAAGCGCATGAAGAAACTCCATACTGATGGACTTTTGGAACCACTTGATTATGAATCACTTGGTACTTGCGAACCGTGCCTTATGGGCAAGATGACCAAAACACCGTTCTCTGGAACTATGGAGAGAGCAACAGATTTGTTCGAAATCATACATACAGATGTATGTGGTCCGATGAATGTTGAGGCTCGTGGCGGATATCGTTATTTTCTCACCTTCACAGATGACTTAAGCAGATATGGGTATATCTACTTAATGAAACATAAGTCTGAAACATTTGAAAAGTTCAAAGAATTTCAGAGGGAAGTTGAAAATCATCGTAACAAGAAAATAAAATTCCTACGATCTGATCGTGGAGGAGAATATTTGAGTTACGAGTTTGGTGTACATTTGAAACAATGCGGAATAGTTTCGCAATGCACGCCACCCAGAACACCACAGCGTAATGGTGTGTCCGAACATCGTAATCGTACTTTACTAGATATGGTGCGATCTATGATGTCTCTTACTGATTTACCGCTATCGTTTTGGGGTTATGCTTTAGAGACGGCCGCATTCACGTTAAATAGGGCACCATCAAAATCCATTGCGACGACGCCTTATGAACTGTGGTTTGGCAAGAAACCAAAGTTGTCGTTTCTGAAAGTTTGGGGCTGCGATGCTTATGTGAAAAAGCTTCAACCTGATAAGCTCGAACCCAAATCAGAGAAATGTGTCTTCATAGGATATCCAAAAGAAACTATTGGATACACCTTCTATCACAGATCCGAAGGCAAGACTTTTGTTGCTAAATTCGGAAACTTTCTAGAGAAGGAGTTTCTCTCGAAAGAAGTGAGTGGGAGGAAAGTAGAACTTGATGAGGTAACTGTACCCGTTCCCTTATTGGAAAGTAGTACATCACAGAAACCGGTTTCTGTGACACCTACACCAATTAGTGAGGAAGCTAATGATGATGATCATGAAACTTCAGAACAAGTTACTACTGAACCTCGTAGATCAACCAGAGTAAGATCCACACCAGAGTGGTACGGTAATCCTGTTTTGGAAGTCATGCTACTAGATCATGATGAACCTACGAACTATGAAGAAGCGATGGTGAGCCTAGATTCCGCAAAATGGCTTGAAGCCATGAAATCTGAGATGGGATCCATGTATGAGAACAAAGTATGGACTTTCGTTGACTTGCCCAAAGATCGGCAAGCAATTGAGAATAAATGGATCTTCAAGAAGAAGACTGACGCTGACGGTAATGTTACTGTCTACAAAGCTCGACTTGTCGCAAAAGGTTTTCGACAAGTTCAAGGGATTGACTACGATGAGACCTTCTCACCCGTAGTGATGCTTAAGTCTGTCCGAATCATGTTAGCAATTGCCGCATTTTATGATTATGAAATTTGGCAGATGGATGTCAAAACTGCATTCCTGAATGGATTTCTGGAAGAAGAGTTGTATATGATGCAGCCGGAAGGTTTTGTCGATCCAAAGGGAGCTAACAAAGTGTGCAAGCTCCAGCGATCCATTTATGGACTGGTGCAAGCCTCCCGGAGTTGGAATAAACGCTTTGATAATGTGATCAAAGCATTTGGTTTTGTACAGACTTTTGGAGAAGCCTGTATTTACAAGAAAGTGAGTGGGAGCTCTGTAGCATTTCTGATATTATATGTAGATGACATATTACTAATCGGAAATGATATAGAATTTCTGGATAGCATAAAGGGATACTTGAATAAGAGTTTTTCAATGAAAGACCTCGGTGAAGCTGCTTACATATTGGGCATTAAGATCTATAGAGATAGATCAAGACGCTTAATTGGACTTTCACAAAGCACATACCTTGACAAAATTTTGAAGAAGTTCAAAATGGATCAAGCAAAGAAAGGATTCTTGCCTGTGTTACAAGGTGTGAAATTGAGTAAGACTCAATGCCCGACCACTGCAGAAGATAGAGAGAAAATGAAAGATGTTCCCTATGCTTCAGCCATAGGCTCTATCATGTATGCAATGCTATGTACCAGACCTGATGTATGTCTTGCTATAAGTCTAGCAGGGAGGTACCAAAGTAATCCAGGAGTGGATCACTGGACAGCGGTCAAGAACATCCTGAAATACCTGAAAAGGACTAAGGATATGTTTCTCATATATGGAGGTGACAAAGAGCTCATGGTAAATGGTTATGTTGATGCAAGCTTTGACACTGATCCGGACGATTCTAAATCGCAAACCGGATACGTGTTTACATTAAATGGTGGAGCTGTTAGTTGGTGCAGTTCTAAACAAAGCGTTGTGGCGGGATCTACATGTGAAGTGGAGTACATAGCTGCTTCGGAAGCAGCAAACGAAGGAGTCTGGATGAAGGAGTTCATATCCAATCTAGGTGCCATACCTAGTGCATCGGGTCCAATGAAAATCTTTTGTGACAATACTGGTGCAATTGCCTTGGCAAAGGAATCCAGATTTCACAAGAGAACCAAACACATCAAGAGACGCTTCAATTCCATCCAGGATTTGGTCCAGGTGGGATACATAGAGATTTGCAAGATACATACGGATCTGAATGTAGCAGACCCGTTGACTAAGCCTCTTCCACGAGCAAAACATGATCAGCACCAAAGCTCCATGGGTGTTAGAATCATTACTGTGTAATCTAGATTATTGACTCTAGTGCAAGTGGGAGACTGAAGGAAATATGCCCTAGAGGCAATAATAAAGTTATTATTTATTTCCTTATATCATGATAAATGTTTATTATTCATGCTAGAATTGTATTATCCGGAAACATAATACTTGTGTGAATACATAGACAAACTAAACATCACTAGTATGCCTCTACTTGACTAGCTCGTTAATCGAAGATGGTTATGTTTCCTAGCCATAGACATGTGTTGTCATTTGATTAACAGGATCACATCATTAGGAGAGTGATGTGATTGACATGACCCATTCCATTAGCTTAGCACCCGATCGTTTAGTATGTTGCTATTGCTTTCTTCATGACTTATACATGTTCCTATGACTATGAGATTATGCAACTCCCGTTTGCCGGAGGAACACTTTGTGTGCTACCAAACGTCACAATGTAACTGGGTGATTATAAAGGAGCTCTACAGGTGTCTCCAAAGGTACATGTTGGGTTGACGTATTTCGAGATTAGGATTTGTCACTCCGATTGTCGGAGAGGTATCTCTGGGCCCTCTCGGTAATGCACATCACATAAGCCTTGCAAGCATTGCAACTAATGAGTTAGTTGCGAGATGATGTATTACGAAACGAGTAAAGAGACTTGCCGGTAACGAGATTGAACTAGGTATTGAGATACCGACGATCGAATCTCGGGCAAGTAACATACCAATGACAAAGGGAACAACATATGTTGTTATGCGGTCTGACTGGTAAAGATCTTCGTAGAATATGTAGGAGCCAATATGAGCAACCAGGTTCCGCTATTGGTTATTGACCGAAGACGTGTCTCAGTCATGTCTACATTGTTCTCGAACCCGTAGGGTCCGCACGCTTAACGTTACGATGACTTTTTCGTTATGAGTTTATATATTTTGATGTACCGAAGTTTGTTCGGAGTCCCGGATGTGATCACGGACATGACGAGGAGTCTCGAAATGGTTGAGACAAAAGATTGATATATTGGAAGCCTATGTTTGGACATCGGAAGTGTTCCGGGTGAAATCGGCATTTTACCGGAGTACCGGGAGGTTACCGGAACCCCCCGGTAACCTAATGGGCCTAGTGGAGGAAGAGGAGAGGAGGCCTAGGGGCAGCCGCGCGCCCCTTCCCCCCCAAGTCCGAATTGGACAAGGAGGGGGGGCGGCGCCCCCCCCCCCTTTCCTTTCTTCCCTCTCCTCCTTCCCCCCAAGTCCTAATCCAACTAGGGAAAGGGGGGAGTCCTACTCCCGGTAGGAGTCCTACTCCCGGTAGGAGTAGGACTCCTCCGGCGCGCCTCCTCCTAGGGCCGTCCGCACCCCCCCCCCCTTGCTCCTTTATATACGGGGGCAGGGGGCACCTCTAAACACACAAGTTGATCTTCAAGATCATTCTCTTAGCCGTGTGCGGTGCCCCCCTCCACCATAGTCCTCGATAATATTGTAGTGGTGCTTAGGCGAAGCCCCGCGATAGTAGAACATCAAGATCGTCACCACGCCGTCGTGCTGACGGAACTCTTCCCCGACACTTTGTTGGATCGGAGTCCGGGGATCGTCATCGAGCTGAACGTGTGCTAGAACTCGGAGGCGTCGTAGTTTCGGTGCTTGATCGGTTGGGCCGTGAAGACGTGTGACTACATCAACCGCGTTGTCATAATGCTTCCTCTGTCGGTCTATGAGGGTACATAGACAACACTCTCCCCTCTTGTTGCTATGCATCACCATGATCTTGCGTGTGCATAGGAAAATTTTGAAATTACCACGTCCCCCAACAATTTTTCCTTACCAAATTCCACCTACCAAAGGCGCTTCACTCCCCGGCAACGGTGCCAGAAAAGAGTCTTGATGACCCACAAGTATAGGGGATCTATTGTAGTCCTTTCGATAAGTAAGAGTGTTAAACCCAAGGAGGAGCCGAAGGAAATGACAAGCGGTTTTCAGTAAGGTATTCTCTGCAAGCACTGAAATTATCAGTAACAGATAGTTTTGTGATAAGGTAATTCATAACGGGTAACAAGTAACAAAAGTAAACAAGGTGCAGCAAGGTAGACCAATCCTTTTTGTAGCAAAGGACAAGCCTGGACAAACTCTTATATAAAGGAAAGCGCTCCCGAGGACACATGTGAATTATCATCAAGCTAGTTTTCATCATGCTCATATGATTTGCGTTCGTTACTTTGATAATTTGATATGTGGGTGGACCGGTGCTTGGGTACTGCCCTTCCTTGGACAAGAATCCCACTTATGATTAACCCCTCTTGCAAGCATCCGCAACTACAAAAGAAGTATTAGGGTAAACGCAACCATAGCATGAAACATATGGATCCAAATCAGCCCCTTACAAAGCAACACATAAACTAGGGTTTAAGCTTCTGTCAGTCTAGCAACTCATCATCTACTTATTACTTCCCAATGCCTTCCCATAGGCCCAAACAATGGTGAAGTGTCATGTAGTCGACGTTCACATGACACCACTAGAGGAGAGACAACATACATCTCATCAAGATATCGAACGAATACCAAATTCACATGACTACTTATAGCAAGACTTCTCCCATGTCCTCAAGAACAAACATAACTACTCACAAATCATATTCATGTTCATAATCAGAGGGGTATTAATATGCGTAAAGGATCTGAACATATGATCTTCCACCAAATAAACCAACAAGCATCAACTACAAGGAGTAGTCAACACTACTAGCAACCCACAGGTACCAATCTGAGGTTTTGAGACAAAGATTGAATACAAGAGATGAACTAGGGTTTGAAATGAGATGGTGCTGGTGAAGATGTTGATGGATATTGACCCCCTCCCAATGAGAGGATCGATGGTGATGACGGTGGTGATGATTTCCCCCTCCCAGAGGGATGTTTCCTCGGCAGAACAGCTCCGTCGGAGCCCTAGATTGGTTCCACCAAGGTTCCGCCTTGAGACGGCGGTGCTTCGTCCCGAAAGCTTCCTCCTGATTTTTTTCCAGGGCGACAGACTTCATACAGCAAAAGATGGGCACTGGAGGCCTGCCAGGGGGGCCAAGGGACAGGGGGCGCGCCCCCACCCTCATGGATGGTGGGTGGCCCCCCTCTGGTGCTTTCTTCGCCCAATATTTTTTTTATTCCAAAACTGACTTCCGTGGAGTTTCAGGACTTTTGGAGTTGTGCAGAATAGGTCTCTAATATTTGCTCCTTTTCAAGCCCAGAATTCCAGCTGCCGGCATTCTCCCTCTTCGTGCAAACCTTATAAAATAAGAGAGAAAAGGCATAAGTATTGTGACATAATGTGTAATAACATCCCATAATGCAATAAATATCGATATAAAAGCATGATGCAAAATGGACGTATCAGCCCACCTTTCTCTATGTTTGACCGAGGAAGCAGCCATCATTTCACTCCTCGTTGAATATCCATCCACTGCTACCTCCGCGGATAAATAAAAATCTGCTTGTACCTCCGTAGCATGGTTAATAATATAGACATGTCAATCACGACGTAGAAATATCATTCAATGATACAATAGGGCTGGATCTAAGGCTAGTGATTTTTTTTTACTTTGTCTCTTTCTCTTTTGTCTCATTTATTCATTTTACATAGGAGCACGTGTAGAGGATGGCTATACCTTTCGATGGGACTTCTTCATGGGGTTTAAGACTAAGCAGCTCCGAATTATGCCTGCTGCCCACCACTCTGAATCGTGCCATCTATGATAGGGAGTAGTCCCATTGCAACAATGAGGTCCACTAGGTCTAGCACATCCTGTAAAAAGAGACTGTCACACAAAACATACATCTTGTTGCCTTATTCATCATACAGTACGTACTACTAGTACTACTACTACTCGTTCTCCTATAAACCTTGCACTTGGAATCTCCAAAATATTAACCTTGCGCTTGGCTCTTCGCCTCTTCGAGAAGTCGAGCAATAATGGTACTGCAGTATATATCGTTCTGGCTATTTGAGACCGAATGAATTGCTACACGTCCACCACGTGGGCGAGGGTCGGGCGAGGGTCGAGGGGCGAGGGAGTACATACGAAGCAAAATGAGTGAATCTACACTCTAAAATACGTCTATATGCATCAGTTTTTGGAGTATGTACTAGTAGTTCATATTGAAATCTACTAAAGGACGTATATTTCAAACAATACGATAATCTCTCTAACCAAGGTAGGGATGAGGAGTAAACAGAGGGAGTAGTAAAATTTTCTCCTCGTCCTGCGAGACACCGTGCGCGTGGGCGAGGGAGCGGGCGTAAGGCGTAGTAAGCAAGTTTCACCTCATCCTGCGAGCTACCGCGCCCGTGAGCGGGGGAGATGGCGTACTAAGCAAGCTTTTCCTCATCCTGCAAGTTGACGGGGCACATCAAAAGTAATACGTACAGAGCATCTCCAGTGTATAGAGCCTTGCCTCTAAGGTAGGCCCCACATGGTTTGCCTCTTTTTTAACATAATGCGTCAAGTCGCAATTTGTTTGTTCACCCGTGGTAGACGATCCTCCATCAAGTGGACAACCAGTACACATGTCAACTTACCAAGTGGGCTGCCTTTTCGTACAGAAATGAGCTCCACCGTGTACCCGCACGGGTGTGGTTGGGAAAGAGACGGGAGTACGTGCGTCGTGTGTGCGCCTCTTCTCTTCGTGCACATCCCCCACCTACGTGGGTGTGTGTGAGAGATATACAAACCTAGACAGATGGCGTGTGTGTTCATGAGTGTTTTTTGTTGGGAGGGAGGGGGTGTGATTTCGTGAATGTATTTGTGGGAATATGTGTCGATGATATCTCAAACAAAAATTTGACACATGCAATGTGTGTGAAACAGAGGCCTATCTATATCATATATAGAGGGGGCGATCCACGAGAAGAGAGGGAGGGGTCATAGATATCGATAGAGTCGAAGAGAGGATCAAGTGGGTGGGTGCAAGATCGATGAAGAGAGCCATCGAAATTGTGTGTGTGCAAGTCAAAGATATAGGGTGACTAACCTACCGGAACGTCATAGGGCACAGGGCAAGTTTGTGTGTGGCAGGGAGACATGACTAGAGCGCTCGATGTATCGGTGTGTGTGTGTGGTGGGGGAGGGGGGAGGCAGAGACCTAACTAGAGAGGTAGAACGACTCGTGTGTGTGTGTGTGTATATATATATGTGTGTGTGTGTGTGTGTGTGTGTGTGTGTGTGTGTGTTGAGAAGGAGAGACCTAGCTATGTATTGAGGGAGATCGGTCGACATCCATACATAAGTGAAGGACAGGAAATAGGTTGGGACAGAGAGAGAGAGAAGAGGGAGAGGGGGGGAGAGGGGTAGGGTGTTGGATGGGTGATGGAGTTGCTTCTCAAAGATGGTGGGAGAAGCCTACTAGACAAACTGAGGGTAGAACTGCAATATTATCAATAAGAGTGAGGATGTGTTTCTGTGTGTGCGTGTGCGTCATAGATGTGTCGGGACGCATGCATGGATGATGAAGGGGAACCATGTGTTTGGTAAGCAAACCTAACTAGATCGGTAGATCAATTGTTGTTTGTCGGAAGAAGGGAGAGACATAACTAATGAGGTAGATTGATCGACGCGTGGGAAAACGAGTTATAACGACCTAGCTAGCTAGCTATACGTATAGCGGGAGATCGATCGGTGTACATCCATTTGTTAGAGGCAAATAAGGCCCAGCGAGACGGATAGATAGAGAGAATGGAGCTAGGAGGTGGTGCGAGAGGCCTAGCTACTAGCTAGATAGGGGGAGGAGTGTGCGATTGTGAGATCGATGAAAAGATGGGCGAGAGTTTACATGTGTGTGGGACCGTATGAGAGACACAAGGCATGGACACAGAAAGAGGAGATGGAAGGTGCATGTGTATGTTGTAGGCAGACATCATTGGAGAGGTTTATCGATCGGTGTGTGTCGGAAAGGAGTTGTGGAGACTATGGGAGAACGACCTAAAGAAAAAATGAATGTAGACGATGGATAGAATGATGAGGGAGGGGGCAGGGAGGGCGTGCGCATGCACGAGAGAAAGTTAGTGCTAGATACAAAGGTTAGAGGATTGTGTAGGTGTAAGAGACTAACAAAGATCATAATTTGGTATGAAAGTGGATTCATATATTTGAATAGGAGATCATAGTGTTATAAACATATGCATGCATGAATATAGCGGTGATACGCGTGATGTGGTTTTGCACATGTTATACCATACTGTGATAATGCATGGTGTTTGCAACTCACAGCTAAATATCGAACAATCTAAACCATACTGTACATCGAACAATCTCACATTTTATTTGAATTTGTGATAATGTCTGGCATTTGCAGCTTACAACTAAATATCAAACAATCTAAACAATACTATATATGGAACAATCTTACATTTTATTTGAATTTGTGGTAATGTGTGGCGTTTGCAACTCACATCTAAATACTTGTAGGCATAGGGGGCGGGGCACCATACATTATGTGATAAACACATTATACATATGAGACATGGTTTAGATTATGAAGATCTAGCTAGAGCTTGAAATGTACTGTGATTTGAAATCAACATAAAGTGGATTCAAAAAATCGAGTTCGAGTTCATATAGTACACATAGTTCATATCTAACTCGACGGTAATCATATGGTGTGCTGTGAAGATAATACACAAACGATGGTTTAACTTGACAATAATGATAATTGTAGATCTTTTAAAATAGAGAATCAAATTCAAATGGTCTGATTTCACAGCAATCATGATTGTAGATCTTATTCAAATAGAGAAACAAATTCAAATTTAGTTCATATTGAAGCAGTAGTATATGCATTTGGAATGCAATAAAACATTCATTTGAGTAGCAGGTTGCATGCATTATACACGTAGCGAAATATTTTAATTGATCATAACATGAATTCAAAGTTTTGAATGACATTTGTAGTGCGAATTGATTTGATATAGTACACGGGACTAGACTCTCTTGTGTGGTGCGAATTGATTTCTTTTTGTTTTTTCATCGACGGAAGTGTGAATTGATTTGGTACAGTACACGTTAGGCTTGTTCGGAAATTTCAACCCGCGCCTTGTTACCCCGAAATATTTAGGATATATCTTTGTCTCGTTGTGCTCCGAAAACTCCCTCCATCTCAACCCGCGCCTTGCTATCCCAAAATTACAACGCGCGCGAAAACTCCCACCTCCTGCGAAATTCCGACACGCGAAATGCCCGTGATACCCCTGAACCGAAAGAACCTCCTAGCTCAAATCGGTGGGGGTACTTTCGTAACTTACCCCATATTTCGGACAAGCGCGTCCCTAAGCCATGGTTCCCCACTCCCATCCCATTCGCCCACCCATTCGTACACCGAGGCCGCGAAATCCCGCGAAGCCCCACACCCTCCTCCGTCTGCCACCTAGCCGGAGCCTCTTCCCCGATGATGACGTCCATAGCAACACCTCGACGTCCCTCATCCACCGTACCGGATGAGGAACTGTCGTCGATCTCGTCGTCCCGCCGGTTCAGCCACCCCGTCCTCCACCTCCAAGGAGTTGCCCCGACGTTCCCCTCATCTTTCATGCCACCTCCATTCCCACACTGTCGTCTTCACCTGCACCACTGGAAGAGTAGTGATACGTCTCCAATGTATCTATAACTTTTTGTTGTTCCATGCTGTTATATTATCAATCTTGGATGTTTTATAATCATTTTATAGTCATTTTATATCATTTTATGGTACTAACCTATTGACATAGTGCCAAGTGCCAGTTTCTGTTTTTCCATGTTTTTTACAACGCAGAAAATCAATATCAAACGGAGTCCAAATGCCACAAAACTTTACGGAGAATTTTTATGGGCCAAAACGAACACAACGAGCCCTGGCTGCGTCTGGGGGGTGCCCCGAGGGAGGCACAACCCACCAGGGCGCGTCAGGAGGCCCAGGCGCGCCCTGGTGGGTTGTGCCCACCTCGGGTGCCCCCCGGGCCACCTCTTTGCTCTATAAATACCCCAATATTTCTAGAAGCTAGGGGAGTTGACAAAATATTCATCCAGCCGCCACAGAGTCCAGAACCACCAGATCTAATCTAGACACCATCTCGGATGGGGTTCACCACCTCCATTGGTGCTCTCCGATGATGCGTGAGTAGTTCTTTGTAGACCTTCGGGTTCGTAGTTAGTAGCTAGATGGCTTCATGTCTCTCTCTTGATCCTCAATACAATCGTCTCTTGGAGATCCATATGATGTAACTCTTTTACGGTGTGTTTGTTGGGATCGATGAACTTTAAGTTTATGATCAGATCTATCTTTTTATATCCATGAAAGTATTTGAATTTCTTTGATCTCGTTTATGCATGATCTCTTATAGCCTCGTATTTCTTCTCCAATATTTGGGTTTTGTTTGGCCAACTTGATCTATTTATCTTGCAATGGGAAGAGGTGCTTTGTAGTGGGATCAATCTTGCGGTGCTTGATCCCAGTGACAGAAAGAGAACCGGCACGTATGTATCGTTGCTACTAAGAATAAAACGATGGGGTCTATCTCTACATAGGTAGATCGTGTCTACATCATGTCATCGTTCTTATTGCATTACTCCGTTTCTCCATGAACTTAATACACTAGATGCATGCTGGATATCGGTCGATATGTGGAGTAATAGTAGTAGATGCAGGTAGGAGTCGGTCTACTAATCTTGGATGTGATGCCTATATAATGATCATTGCCTGGATATCGTCATGATTATGAAGTTATATCAATTTCCCAACAATAATTTGTTCACCCACCGTTTGCTATTTTTCTCAAGAGAAGCCACTAGTGAAACCTACGACCCCCGGGTCTCTTTCTCATATTATTTGCCTTTGCGATCTACTTTTATTTGCTTTTATTTTCAGATCTATTAATCCAAACACCAAAAAATACTTTGCTGCACTTTATTTTATTTGCGATCTATTTATTCAATCTATTACAACTTTTTCCCGTCATGCACCAATTTGAGGCACCGTACCCGGAAGGGATTGACAACCCCTTTAACACGTCGGGTTGCGAGGATTTGTTATCTGTGTGCATGTGCTATTTATGTTGTGTTGCTTGGTTCTCCTACTGGTTCGATAACCTTGGTTTCATATCTGAGGGAAATACCTATGGCCAATGTGCTGCATCATCCCTTCCCTCTTTGGGGAAATACCGACATAGCTTCAAGCGACATCAAGTAGCAGCATCGCCGTTTCCTCGGATGAAGCTGAGGCCTAATCGGCACCACCAAAGATGTTGTACACTAATCGTCGCATTTTCTTCTTGATTCGATCTCACGGTGCTGTGGGAGCTCGGTCTCGAGCCGACATGGCGCGGATCCATCCATGGCGGTGTCGCCGGCCACTTCCTCCACGACGTCGCTCCCTCGGTGGCGACGTCCACATCAGTAGGAGCTCCTGCTACTTTAGCTCTCGCTCGCGCTGCTGCTCTGCTCTTGCTCTCGGTCCCCTGCCTGGTCTGCTCTTGCTCTTGCTCGCACTGCTGTTGTCGCTCTTGCTCTTGCTTGCGCTGCTGCTCTCGCTCTTGCTCTTGCTTGCGCTGCAGCTCTACTTTTGCATGTGCTGCTGCTGCTCTACTCTTGCGCACGCTGCTGCTGCACGACTAGCAGATCCTGCTCTCCCTCGATCCCCTACAGCTGCTACCCGAGATACTGCGAAAGGACCAGCTGCCCCGGCTCTCGCATGTGCTGCTGTTGCTACTGCTTTTCTGCTACTAGTGCATTCAGTTTCGAAAGTAAAATTCAGTTTCGACAGCAAAATTCAGTTTCGACAGTTAAATTCAGTTTCGACAGTTAAGTTCATATATGAGCGGCTGATGTATTTTACATCTAGCACTTTGTGGTTATGTATTTTACGTCATCTATTGGAGATGCTATTAGAATTCCACTCAGGTTAACGTTGTCTCTCTTGTCCTGCTTCAGCCTCGCCGTCATACAACTCACCGGAGCTGCTCCAACGACGAAACCCTCCATCACAGTGGAGCAGTACCCCGGGCTCCATCTCTAGACGCCTAAGATCTTCTTGTTGGGTTTCGTAGTAATTTCAAAAAAATTCCTACGCTCACGCAAGATCATGGTGATGCATAGCAACGAGAGGGGAGAGTATGATCTACGTACCCTTGTAGATCGACAACGGAAGCATTTGGTTGATGTAGTCGTACGTCTCCATGGCCCGACCGATCAAGCACCAAAACTATGGCACCTCCGAGTTCTAGCACACGTTCAGCTCGATGACGATCCCCGGACTCCGATCCAGCAAAGTGTCGGGGAAGAGTTCCGTCAGCACGACGGCGTGGTGACGATCTTGATGTACTACCGTCGCAGGGCTTCGCCTAAGCACCGCTACAATATTATCGAGGACTATGGTGGAAGGGGGCACCGCACACGGCTAAGAATATGATCACGTGGATCAACTTGTGTCTCTAGGGGTGCCCCTGCCTCCGTATATAAAGGTTCAAGGGAGGGGGGAAAGAGGAGAGAGAGGAGGAAGGGGGGCCGGCCCCCTCTCCTTGTCCAATTCGGACCAAGGGGGGGAGCGGCGCGCAGCCCATCTCTGGCCACCTCTCCTCTCTTCCACTAAGGCCCACTAAGGCCCATATACCTCCTGGTGGGTTCCGGTAACCTCCCGGTACTCCGGTAAAATCCCGATTTCACCCGGAACACTTCCGATATCCAAACATAGGCTTCCAATATATCAATATTTATGTCTCGACCATTTCGAGACTCCTCGTCATGTCCCCGATCTCATCCGGGACTCCGAACTCCTTTGGTACATCAAAACTCATAAACTCATAATATAACTGTCATCGAAACCTTAAGCGTGCGGACCCTACGGTTCGAGAACAATGTAGACATGACCGAGACATGTCTCCAGTCAGTAACCAATAGCGGAACCTGGATGCTCATATTGGCTCCTACATATTCTACGAAGATCTTTATCGGTCAGACCGCAGAACAACATACGTTGTTCCCTTTGTCATCGGTATGTTACTTGCCCGAGATTCGATCGTCGGTATCCCATACCTAGTTGAATCTCGTTACCGGCAAGTCTCTTTACTCGTTCCGTAATACATCATCTCACAACTAACTCATCAGTTGCAATGCTTGCAAGGCTTTATGTGATGTGCATTACCGAGAGGGCCCAGAGATACCTCTCCGACAATCGGAGTGACAAATCCTAATCTCGAAATACGCCAACCCAACATGTACCTTTGGAGACACCTGTAGAGCACCTTTATAATCACCCAGTTACGTTGTGACATTTGGTAGCACACAAAGTGTTCCTCCGGCAAACGGGAGTTGCATAATCTCATAGTCATAGGAACATGTATAAGTCATGAAGAAAGCAATAGCAACATACTAAACGATCGGGTGCTAAGCTAATGGAATGGGTCATGTCAATCAGATCATTCACCTAATGATGTGATCCCGTTAATCAAATAACAACTCTTTGTCCATGGTTAGGAAACATAACCATCTTTGATTAACGAGCTAGTCAAGTAGAGGCATACTAGTGACACTCTGTTTGTCTATGTATTCACACATGTACTAAGTTTCCAGTTAATACAATTCTAGCATGAATAATAAACATTTATCATGATATAAGGAAATAAATAATAACTTTATTATTGCCTCTAGGGCATATTTCCTTCAGTCTCCCACTTGCACTAGAGTCAATAATCTAGTTCACATCACCATGTGATTTAACACTAATAGTTCACATCTTTATGTGATTAGTTCACATCTTCATGTGACCAACACCCAAAGGGTTTACTAGATTCAGTAATCTAGTTCACATCGCTATGCGATTAACACCCAAAGAGTACTAAGGTGTGATCATGTTTTGCTTGTGAGAGAAGTTTAGTCAACGGGTCTGCCACATTCAGATCCGTATGTATTTTGCAAATTTCTATGTCAACAATGCTCTACACAGAGCTACTCTAGCTAATTGCTCCCACTTTCAATATGTATCCAGATTGAGACTTAGAGTTATCTGGATTAGTGTCAAAACTTGCATCGACGTAACCCTTTACGACGAACCTTTTTGTCACCTCCATAATCGAGAAACATATCCTTATTCCACTAAGGATAATTTTGACCGCTGTCCAGTGATCTACTCCTAGATCACTATTGTACTACCTTGCCAAAATCAGTGTAGGGTATACAATAGATCTGGTACATAGCATGACATACTTTATAGAACCTATGGCTGAGGCATAGGGAATGACTTTCATTCTCTTTCTATCTTCTGTTGTGGACTGGTTTTGAGTCTTACTCAATTTCACACCTTGTAACACAGACAAGAACTCTTTCTTTGACTGTTCTATTTTGAACTACTTCAAAATCTTGTCAAGGTATGTACTCATTGAAAAAAACTTATCAAGCGTCTTGATCTATCTCTATAGATCTTGATGTTCAATATGTCAGCAGCTTCACCGAGGTCTTTCTTTGGAAAATTCCTTTCAAACACTCCTTTATGCTTTGCAGAATAATTCTACATTATTTCCGATCAACAATATGTCATTCACATATACTTATCAGAAATGTTGTAGTGCTCCCACTCACTTTCTTGTAAATACAGGCTTCATCGCAAGTCTGTATAAAACTATATGCTTTGATCAACTTATCAAAGCGTATATTCCAACTCCGAGATGCTTGCACCAGTCCATAGATGGATCGCTGGAGCTTGCATATTTTGTTAGCACCTTTAGGATTGACAAAACCTTCTGGTTGTATCATATACAACTCTTCTTTAATAAATCTATTAAGGAATGCAGTTTTGTTTATCCATTTGCCAGATTTCATAAAATGCGGCAATTGCTAACATGATTCGGACAGACTTAAGCATAGATACGAGTGAGAAACTCTCATCGTAGTCAACACCTTGAACTTCTCGAAAACCTTTTGCGACAATTCTAGCTTTGTAGATAGTAACACTACTATCAGTGTCCGTCTTCCTCTTGAAGATCCATTTATTCTCAATTGCTTGCCGATCATCGGGCAAGTCAACCAAAGTCCATACTTTGTTCTCATACATGGATCCCATCTCAGATTTCATGGCCTCAAGCCATTTTGCGGAATCTGGGCTCACCATCGCTTCTTCATAGTTCATAGGTTCGTCATGGTCAAGTAGCATGACCTCCAGAACAGGATTACCGTACCACTCTGGTGCGGATCTCACTCTGGTTTACCTACGAGATTCGGTAGTAACTTGATCTGAAGTTACATGATCATCATCATTAGCTTCCTCTCTAATTGGTCTAGTAGTCACAGGAACAGATTTCTGTGATGAACTACTTTCCAATAAGGGAGAAGGTACAGTTACCTTATCAAGTTCTACTTTCCTCCCACTCACTTCTTTCGAGAGAACCTCCTTCTCTAGAAAGGATCCATTCTTAGCAACGAATGTCTTGCCTTTGGATCTGTGATAGAAGGTGTACCCAACAGTAATTTTTGGGTATCCTATGAAGACACACTTTTCCGATTTGGGTTTGAGCTTATCAGGATGAAACTTTTTCACATAAGCATTGCAACCCCAAACTTTAAGAAACGACAACTTTGGTTTCTTGCCAAACCACAGTTCATACGGTGTCGTCTCAACAGATTTAGATGGTGCCCTTTTAACGTGAATGCAGCTGTCTCTAATGCATAACCCCAAAATGATAGTGGTAGATCGGTAAGAGACATCATAGATTGCACTATATCCAATAAAGTACGATTATGACGTTCGGACACACCATTATGCTGTGGTGTTCCATGTGGCATGAGTTTGTGAAACTATTCCACATTGTTTTAATTGAAGACCAAACTCGTAACTCAAATATTTGTCTCCGCGATCAGATCGTAGAAACTTTATTTTCTTGTCACGATGATTTTCCACTTCACTCTGAAATTCTTTGAACTTTTCAAATGTTTCAGACTTATGTTTCATCAAGTAGATATACCCATATCTGCTCAAATCATCTGTGAAGTTCAGAAAATAATGATACTTGCCGTGAGCCTTAACACTCATCGGACCGCATACATCAGTATGTATTATTTCCAATAAGTCAGTTGCTCGCTCCGGAGAACGGAGTCTTAGTCATCTTGCCCATGAGGCATGGTTCGCAAGCATCAAGTGATTCATAATCAAGTGATTCCAAAATCCCATCAGCATGGAGTTTCTTCATGCGCTTTACACCAATATGACCTAAACGGCAGTGCTACAAATAAGTTGCACTATCATTATTAACTTTGCATCTTTTGGTTTCAATATTATGATTATGTGTATCATTACGATCGAGATCCAACGAACTATTTTCATTGGGTGTGTAACCATATAAGGCTTTATTCATGTAAACAGAACAACAATTTATTCTCTTACTTACATGAATAACCGTATTACAATAAACATGATCAAATCATATTCATGCTTAACGCAAACACCAAATAACACTTATTCAGGTTCAACACTAATCCTGAAAGTATAGGGAGTGTGCGATGATGATCATATCAATCTTGGAACCACTTCCAACACACATCGTCACTTCACCCTTAACTAGTCTCTGTTTATTCTGCAACTCCCGTTTCGAGTTACTAATCTTAGCAACTGAACTAGTATCAAATACTGAGGGGTTGCTATAAACACTAGTAAAGTACACATCAATAACATGTATATCAAATATACTTATGTTCACTTTGCCATCCTTCTTATCTGCCAATCACTTGGGGTAGTTTCCGCTTCCAGTGACCAGTCCCTTTGCAGTAGAAACACTTAGTCTCAGGCTTAGGACCAGACTTGGGATTCTTCACTTGAGCAGCAACCTGCTTGCTGTTCTTCTTGAAGTTCCCCTTCTTCCCTCTGCCCTTTTCTTGAAACTAGTGGTCTTGTCTACCATCAACACTTGATGTTTTTCTCGATTTCTACCTTCGTCAATTTCCGCATTACGAAGAGCTTGGGAATCGTTTCTGTTATCCCTTGCATATCATAGTTCATCACAAAGTTCTACTAACTTGGTGATGGTGACTAGAGAATTCTGTCAATCACTATCTTATCTGGAAGATTAACTCCCACTTGATTCAAGCGATTGTAGTACTCAGACAATCTGGGCACATGCTCACTAGTTGAGCGATTCTCCTCCATCTTTTAGCTATAGAACTTGTTGGAGACTTCATATCTCTCAACTCGGGTATTTGCTTGAAATATTAACTTCAACTCCTGGAACATCTCATATGCTCCATGACGTTCAAAACGTCTTTGAAGTCCCGATTCTAAGCCATTAAGCATGGTGCACTAAACTATCAAGTAGTCATCATATTGAGCTAGCCAAACGTTCATAACGTCTGCATCTGCTCCTGCAATAGGTCCGTCACCTAGCGGTGCATCAAGGACATAATTCTTTTGTGCAGCAATGAGGATAAACCTCAGATCACGGATCCAATCCGCATCATTGCTACTACATCTTTCAACACAATTTTCTCTAGGAACATATCAAAATAAACACAGGGAAGCAACAACGCGAGCTATTGATCTACAACATAATTTGCAAAATACTACCAGGACTAAGTTCATGATAAATTTAAGTTCAGTTAATCATATTACTTAAGAACTCTCACTTAGATAGACATCCCTCTAATCCTCTAAGTGATTACGTGATCCAAATCAACTAAACCATGTCCGATCATCACGTGAGATGGAGTAGTTTCATTGGTGAACATCACTATGTTGATCATATCTACTATATGATTCACGCTCGACCTTTCGGTCTCCGTGTTCCGAGGCCATATCTGTATATGCTTGGCTCGTCAAGTATAACCTGAGTATTCCGCGTGTGCAACTGTTTTGCACCCGTTGTATTTGAACGTAGAGCCTATCACACCCGATCGTCACGTGGTGTCTCAGCACGAAGAACTTTCGCAACGGTGCATACTCAGGGAGAACACTTCTTGATAATTTAGTGAGAGATCATCTTATAATGCTACCGTCAATCAAAGCAAGATAAGATGCATAAAAGATAAACATCACATGCAATCAATATAAGTGATATGATATGGCCATCATCATCTTGTGCTTGTGATCTCCATCTCTGAAGCACCGTCATGATCACCATCGTCACCGGCGCGACACCTTGATCTCCATCATAGCATCGTTGTCGTCTCGCCAATCTTATGCTTCCACGACTATCGCTACCGCTTAGTGATAAAGTAAAGCATTACAGCGCGATTGCATTGCATACAATAAAGCGACAACCATATGGCTCCTACCAGCTGCCGATAACTCGGTTACAAAACATGATCATCTCATACAATAAAATTTAGCATCATGTCTTGACCATATCATATCACAACATGCCCTGCAAAAACAAGTTAGACGTCCTCTACTTTGTTGTTGCATGTTTTACGTGGCTGCTACGGGCTTAAGCAAGAACCAATCTTACCTACGCTTCAAAACCACAACGATAGTTTGTCAAGTTGGTGCTGTTTTAACCTTCGCAAGGACCGGGCGTAGCCACACTCGGTTCAACTAAAGTTGGAGAAACTGTCACCCGCAAGCCACCTATGTGCAAAGCACGTCGGGAGAACCGGTCTCGCGTAAGCGTACGCGTAATGTTGGTCTGGGCCGCTTCGTCCAACAATACCGCCGAACCAAAGTATGACATGCTGGTAAGCAGTATGACTTATATCGCCCACAACTCACTTGTGTTCTACTCGTGCATATAACATCAACATATAAAACCTAGGCTCGGATGCCACTGTTGGGTTTCGTAGTAATTTCAAAAAAAATCCTACGCTCACGCAAGATCATGGTGATGCATAGCAACGAGAGGGGAGAGTATGATCTACGTACCCTTGTAGATCGACAACGGAAGCGTTTGGTTGATGTAGTCATACGTCTCCACGGCCCGACCGATCAAGCACCGAAACTACGGCACCTCCGAGTTCTAGCACACGTTTAGCTCGATGACGATCCCCGGACTCCGATCCAGCAAAGTGTCGGGGAAGAGTTCCGTCAGCACGACGGCGTGGTGACGATCTTGATGTACTACCGTCGCAGGGCTTCGCCTAAGCACCGCTACAATATTATCGAGGACTATGGTGGAAGGGGGCACCGCACACGGCTAAGAATATGATCACGTGAATCAACTTGTGTCTCTAGGGGTGCCCCTGCCTCCGTATATAAAGGTTCAAGGGAGGGGGAAAGAGGAGAGAGAGGAGGAAGGGGGGCCGGCCCCCTCTCCTTGTCCAATTCGGACCAAGGGGGGAGGGGCGCGCGGCCCATCTCTGGCCACCTCTCCTCTCTTCCACTAAGGCCCACTAAGGCCCATATACCTCCCGGGGGGTTCCGGTAACCTCCCAGTACTCCGGTAAAATCTCGATTTCACCCGGAACACTTCCGATATCCAAACATAGGCTTCCAATATATCAATCTTTATGTATCGACCATTTCGAGACTCCTCGTCATGTCCCCGATCTCATCCGGGACTCCGAACTCCTTTGGTACATCAAAACTCATAAACTCATAATATAACTGTCATCGAAACCTTAAGCGTGCGGACCCTACGGTTCGAGAACAATGTAGACATGACCGAGACATGTCTCCGGTCAATAACCAATAGCGGAACCTGGATGCTCATATTGGCTCCTACATATTCTACGAAGATCTTTATCGGTCAGACCGCAGAACAACATACGTTGTTCCCTTTGTCATCGGTATGTTACTTGCCCGAGATTCGATCGTCGGTATCCCATACCTAGTTGAATCTCGTTACTGGCAAGTCTCTTTACTCGTTCCGTAATACATCATCTCACAACTAACTCATCAGTTGCAATGCTTGCAAGGCTTTATGTGATGTGCATTAACGAGAGGGCCCAGAGATACCTCTCCGACAATCGGAGTGACAAATCCTAATCTCGAAATACGCCAACCCTACATGTACCTTTGGAGACACCTGTAGAGCACCTTTATAATCACCCAGTTACGTTGTGACGTTTGGTAGCACACAAAGTGTTCCTCCGGCAAACGGGAGTTGCATAATCTCATAGTCATAGGAACATGTATAAGTCATGAAGAAAGCAATAGCAACATACTAAACGATCGGGTGCTAAGCTAATGGAATGGGTCATGTCAATCAGATCATTCACCTAATGATGTGATCACGTTAATCAAATAACAACTCTTTGTCCATGGTTAGGAAACATAACCATCTTTGATTAACGAGCTAGTCAAGTAGAGGCAAGTAGTGACACTCTGTTTGTCTATGTATTCACACATGTATTATGTTTCCGGTTAATACAATTCTAGCATGAATAATAAACATTTATCATGATATAAGGAAATAAATAATAACTTTATTATTGCCTCTAGGGCATATTTCCTTCACTTCTTCCCCTCCTCCGACAGCCAAATCAGTCGGAGCATCCTCACCGACCAACCCAATCATGCTGAGATCGACATGGCTTCGCCAAAGAGGTTGTACACTTCTTGCATCGCTTTTTTACTCTACATGTTATATATATATATATATATATATATATATATATATATATATATTGTCCACTGAGCACACGTAGTAACGTGAAATACGGTTAGTTTCTCCTACTATATGACAAGCAGTGAGGTACCAGGCAACTTAGCTATCTGTGATGGACTCTCTTGAATGCCATCATTATTTATCTCTGCGTGTTTGAGCTGCGCATTTGTAGATGAGCCTGGAGTTGAGCTAGTAGGGCAGTGGCCTGAGTTCAAATTAGTAGAAGTAGCATAGAAACTTTTTTTGAGTGTAGGCTTTTCCCTTCTCATGTATGCCTACTAGAATCACCAGTGCTTGAAAGGAAAACTGAAGGAAAACATCGGTATTCGAAAGTTTCCTATGCTACTACTATTTATGCATTTGGTTCAAAGGAATGGAGCAAAGGAAAACTGTAGGATTTGTTTCTTTAGTGTCTCCTTGAAAGAAAAACCATAGGAATTTTAATATCCACTTGTCCTCCTTTTCAAATTCCTATTCATGAAACCGGGCCCGATAGCTTAACGGCGACCCGTTACAGTGGATGCCATGTGTCGGTCACCCTTGACGAAAACACTTCCATGACGCGTCATTTATCGTCATGGAAGTGGACACTTCCGTGATGATAATTTTGGTAATGTCATGGAACACTTCTACGACAGCACATGTATGACTATCTTGATTCTGTCATAAAATCGTCATGGATGTACATGCATGACAGAAAACGTGACCTACTGTGACAAACACGTATCATCACGGAAGTGTATTTTTTTTGTAGTGAAAACAAAAACATCCCCCCTAGCCCCCTACCGAATTCAAGTTTTTTTTTAAGAAAATACCTCGTCTCTGCTTTTCTTCACACGTTTCGGCTGCCTCCCTTCTTCATCACGAGGAGCGGAATCAGTGGCCCGTTTCCCAGCCCGTCCACCCCGGACAGGATTCTCATTCGTTCGCCCACGCTTGCGTCGAACATTGCTTGTCGTTTGGACCAGCTCCTCGTTTCCCTCATTTCCAGCTTCACCATTAGTCCTCCTCGCAATCCTCTTGCTTTTTCGGGCCATTCTGTAAAACAAAATGTGTAACAGAAAAAAAATGAAAAAAATTGTCATTTGGGTGGGAAAAATACAAGACTTAGAAGAACAATTATACTTGCAGATAAAACAATTAGTGAATTCAATATCATTGGTGAGTACAGAAAAATGTGCCTCGGTTTAACATCCCCTAACTTCATTCACCATGACTACTGCAAAAAAATGCCTATTATTCCTAATGACATCTCGTCTGCTATTCGCGCCAACTAGGTGATGAATCTAGGCAACTGCAGGATGTTGGGTAGGCAACTTATAGCAACAAGCCAATAAAAATAACTAATTACCCAAAAAAGCAACTAATGTTATATTTCCTTGCAAAATGAGTAGTAAAATTGAGCAACTACTGTCATATACATATACAACTACCCCTACAGATCCAAGCAACCCCAAAAAGCAGCCAAAAACTGATAAGCAACTTTAAAAATATATTGTAACCAACTATTTTAACAAAAAGATTGAGCAACTACTGTCACATGGCTACACAATGCCCCCATCAGAACCAGGTGACTCAAAACAGCGCCCGATGGGGTGAGAAAAAAACAACAACAGTTGCACAAAAAATTCATGGCAACTGTGTGAAAAAAATGAGCAACTATTGTCGCCTAGCTACACAATGCCCCCATTAGGTTAGATCCAGGCACTCAAAATAGCACCCGATGGGTGTGAGAAAAATACAGCAACTGCTGCGCAAATTCATGGCGACTGTGTGAAAAAAATTGAGCAACTACTGTCGCCTGGCTACACAATGCCCCCATTAGATCCAGGCAACTCAACTGCACCGATGGCTGAGACAAAAATCAGCAACTGCTTCGCAAAATTGTGGCAACTATGTGACAATAATTGAGCAATTGATGTCGCCTGACTATACAAATTCCCTCGTAGATCCACGCGCTCAAACAGCACCCGAAAACACCCTAAATCTCGATGGGATCTCAACCCCCAACCTCCCTCACCATATCGCCAACCTTAACATTCAAATCTCAACCCCCCTACAGAAACACGACCGTTGTAGATGCAATGCACAGGCCCCGCAGATGCCATGGACAACCCGTGCTCGCCCTCCTCGCCCTCTGTGCTCGTCCCAACACCTCACCCAAACCCTAGCCCTCACCAAGCCAAGCCAAACCAGGAAAAAAGCAAGGACGAGATGCGGGATTACCTCCGCATGTAGTCGCAGCCGCCCCGCATCGACGAACGGCCTCCCACGTCGGCGAATCCACGACGGCAGTCCCGTGCAGGTCGTCGTCACGAGAGGAAGAGGCAGAGGCCGTTTCGAAAATGGAGGAGAGGGCGGAGGATTTCGAAAGGAAAGGGGAGGGGGAAGACATGCGAGCAGTGGTTTCGCCTGAATTAATGGGGCGGGGCCCCCACTACGCCCTGATCGGAATCGTTACAAATGCGCGGTCACGATCTTGCGCATCGTATGGTCGACGTGCGCTCGCGCGCGCCAAACCATGCAGCTGCACGAATAGGCGATTTAGGAAATAAGAAATAGAAGGAAAGAAACGTAGGTACGTGAGGCAACTAATTGTGCCAAGGTTCTCAGCTGCACCCAACAGCAGGCCTGGCACTCAATTTTAATCCTTGCCTAATGAAAACGTGCAGCAGAACGGGGCCACAGAAAAAACTTACTTGAAATGCTGGAGCATACTAGTAAATTTACGCTTATACGCGTGACAGCTCGCATGCGGAGAATACCCAATAATACTTCCTTGCCAATCATGAGTTGTCAACGTTAGGGCAAGCGATTCCTCCATCCTCATCCTCCTCTCACCACTGCTATATAAGCACATACGTGATACGACCCCGAGGCCAAGACGTATCCAGACACACATCTACCTCCTCTCCCTCTAATTCCTTTCTCCGAGCCACCGAGCGAGCGACGAGGGAGCAATGGTCAGGCGAGCGGCGGCGCCAAAGCGGAGGGCCGGCAATGGGCGGACGAAGATCGCTATCCGGCGGATCGAGAAGAAGGGCGCCCGGCAGGTATGCTTCGCCAAGCGGCGGCAGGGCCTGTTTAACAAGGCCAACGAGCTGGCGGTGATGTGCGGCGCCCAGGTGGCCGCCGTCACCTTCTCGGACGGCGGAAAGGCCTTCTCCTTCGGGCACCCCTCCGCCGAGGCCGTCGTCGACCGCTTCCTGGCGGGGGGAGGCGCGTTGGTCCAGGGCGGGGGCGCCGCCGACGACGACGAGCTGAAGAAGCTGCACCAGCTGCACGGCGAGCTCCGCACGCGGTTGAAGGAGGTGAAGGTGCGGAAAGGGCGCGTGGAGGAGGCCATGGCAAAGGAGCGCGCCGCGGGGGATCAATTTGCGGTGTGGCTCGACCCCGAGTTGGGCGACATTGGGGAGGAGGAGCTGATGGCCTTCGCCGCCAAGCTGATGGTGGCTCGGGCCGCCGTCTCGGACCGCGCATGCCAGGTGCTCTTGGAGGCGCAGAACGTCAGCCGCATGCTGCAGGCGCCCCCGCCGCCACAGCAGCAGCTCTTCGGCGGTAGCACCTTTGAGTTTGGTGGTAGCAGCAGTGGCAACGCCGGGATGGGGATGCAACAGATGCAGATGGCGGTGCCTTCGACGCAGGGGTTCGCCGACGGGATGCATATGCACCAGATGCTAATGGCAATGCCTCCGCCGCCGGGCTTGGCCTACGGGGTGGATATGCAGCAGATGCATATGTCCATTCCTCCATCGCCCGTTTTTGGCGCCGGGACGGAGATGCAGCAGATGGTTATGGCGATGCAGCCGCAACCAGACTTCGCCGCCGAGACGGAGATGCAGCAGGCGGCTATGGCGATGCCGCCGCCGCCGGAGTTTCCTGTTGGGATGGCGATGCCTCCGCCGCCGCTGGAGTTTCCTGTTGGGATGGCGATGCCTCCGCCGCCAGGGGTCGCCGCCGGGATGAAGATGGTGCAGCAGGGGCCCGGGCTGAACATGGGCTTCCCCTACTGAGGACAAGAAGACAAATCCCTACCGAGTCTAAGTCCGTGAGAGCCAGATCTATTAATCCATTTTTGTCTCAAAAAATATATTAATCCATTTATATGCATGGATGGACACCGATCTCTTAGATCATTATCAATCTATTTATATTATACATCATGCTTGCAGGGGATGATCCTGGGTGCAAGATATTTTTTGAATAATTTTTTTTTGAATAAAATCCTGGGTGCAAGATTCATTATCATAGTCTTGTAATCTATTTATATGGGTTGCACCGAGACAGAAAAATAAAGAATGAAATACTATTAGGCATTTCCTTTGGTTCTCTCTGGTGGCAACGGAACCAAAGATTTATGCGTCTTAATTGTTCAAAAATCCTATGAAAATTTGTGCACTGGATCATGCCTGTAACGCGAGAGCGATATCCAACAGCTAGCCTATGGACCGGCGCCTATCTAGTGGGCCATCAGCATCTAACATGTTTTGTTAGAATTCGATTTTAATGCGCAATAATTTCTTGTTTAGTCCTCCCTTGTGCCATGGGCTTTGTTAGCCAAGACTCGAGGCAGCGCATTTCTAGAAACTATATAAATATATATTCTATTTTAAGTTCCATAGAAATTTGTTTCTGAATCAAACAGAGAAAGGCAAATTCTTTCTTTGCATTTTGGATCATGACATTATACTGGTATTAATATGGACGCCAAAACACATATAACCTTTCCCCATGGGGGTGGCCAAAGTGAACGGTTGTTGCCGAGCGAAGAGGGAACGAGTGAAAACCAGCATCGGTGTATAGAACTCAAACATAGATCAAAACACACCAAAAAAACACCCAAAATGTCATAATTTAGAGAAATAAATGTTCTAAAAAGTTTGCGATGTGGCAGTTAGAAAAATGTTGTAGAAAGCCGCCATGCGACAATTCCAAAAGGTAGTCTTAAAGTTGCCATGTGACCATAACAGAAATTGAGGATTTCCAAAAGTTAGAAATTGCCATGGCAGTTGCAGAAAAACAAAACTCTAAGCTTTGCCATGTGAGTAGCACGCATGATGATAATCTACTAGTAAAAAGCATAGTACAAGTGAAATGGCAAAGTTTTAATTTTTTGGTCTGTAGGGCATATGGCAAAAAAAAGAAACAATGTACGATTACATGGGAATTTGGGGGGAAATCCTCAATGAACATGGCAACTACATATGTTTGTAAGAAAAAACACACGGCTAACTTTCAAAAAATAGCCGACATGTGACAATTTGCCCGGGGGGGGGGGGGGGGGGGGGGATGCAAGACATGGCAAATTCTAGGGGGAATCTATTGGTGACATGGCAAAACATACAGAAAATGTTTAAAAAAGTCACATGGGCAAACTTCAAAAAGATGTTTTTATCTTAAATTTGCCGTGGAAATTGTAGAAAAACAAAATTCTTGATTTGCCATGTGAGTACTACACATGATGGCAATCTAGTAAAAACATAGTACAAATGACATGGAAATTGTTTTAAAATTTTGCTCCATAGGGCATGGCAAATGAAGAAAAAATATGGAAAGTTACATGGCAAATATATTTTGGGGGGGGGGGGGGGTCCATATGTGTACAAATTTTTCCTATATATAGATGATAGCAAAGGTAGGAAAATCATAGATGAGTGGCAACTTTTTGAACAAAGAGACACATGGTCACATGGCAAATTCAGAAATATTGCTATATGGATCATGACAATTGTAGGATAATTTGTACTACTTGATACATGGCAATTTAACAATTTTGTTGTTTCTTAGCAATCATAGCAAATTTGCAGTGGGAATACATTTGAACTAGCTATCACAAAAGAAGGGCCAAAAATGTACTTTGAAAAAAACATGGCAACTTTATACTCTGAAGCATGGCAAAAATAATGTACTCTGAAGCATGGCAAAATATACTCTTAAGCCGCCATGCCCATGTGCTGCTGCTTCGCCGACGATCGCGACCCCTGCTACTGCTCGTCTTACCCTCTAATCTCCCACCAACCTCCAGATCGTGACACTCCATTGAAAGGGCGAGCTTTCTCCAACCAGAAATCCTACATTCCTCAGCCTCGATATGAGCTTCTCTCATGGCTGATCACACCCCACCCCTTGCCCCGTCCTCCATCGACGATGACGACTTGCTCTCCCGGTGCTCAAGTAGATGAATGGCGTCGCTTACCTCCTTGTGTTCGCTGAAGAGGAGGAAGGAGAAGTCGTGGCCCTTGCTGGCGATGGAGAGGACACATGCCTGAGCTCAAAGAGTGAGAGGGAGTGGAATGAGGAGGGAGAACCAACTAGAGCGCTGGTGATGTTTTCGAAGTGGAGGCGCCGCTCTTTTGTCTCGCTCCGCTAGTCAACCGAGATACCGGTTGTAGTTGTGCAAGTGCGATAGGGAACGAACAAATACGCCGGGGTGTTGTCATGCTGTCACGCACGGACGCATCGGACGTCGCTTGTGTTCGCTTCAAAAATGTTGTGTGCTGACATCACTTGTATAGCATTTCAAATTAATTTTAGTTTAATAGATACAGCCCAAACTATGCTTTGTATTTTGTTTGTTTACTAGCAAGATGCCCATGCATTGCACGGAACATCAAGATGCATTTTTATGAGTAGTTTATCTTGTGAGAGAAAAGAATGAATGGGGGAAGGCCTTATTTGCAAATGTGGAGAGGTGTGTGGGTATTTTTCCAAAATTACCATAGTTTCCTTCCTATCTGTCAGATATAAATCGGACGGCCTATATTGCAGGATGTCAGGCACACCATCATCACCAACTCTGTTTTTTTATCTCTACTTCTAATGGAGCAGTTGGCGAATCGTCTCCACGGTTTATTTTCGCTGGTTTATATTCGCTGGATTTTTTTCGTCTCTCCTCCCACCACCCCCTCCCATCCTGGTCCATCGGTTTATTTTTTCTCCACTCTTTATTACAACCAGAACTTTCCTAACGTATAACAAATCACGAATCTAACTTACTTAAATTATACAAATCAATCGATTTCTTTTATTGGTTCAATTTGTTTTAGGAAACAAATAACAGATTTTCAGGAAACAAATAATATATTTTAATCTAACTTCCCTAACTTATCTAAATCAATCGATTTCTCTCATTAGTGAAATTTGTTTTAGGAAACAAATAACAAACACGTCACAAACTTTCCTCCCAATAAATAGTTTCTTAACATTTGTAAACTTTCCTAATCAGACACGTCAGAACGGACAGGTACTGATATCACGTTACTAAACAATAAAACCCCATTTCCATAGAAATCAGTTCAAAATCCTAACTTTTCTAATTTTTTTACCTTTCCTTGATAACAAACAATATTTCCTATGTTTTCCACCTATAGAAGGAAATCACCCCTCCATCGATATTAGCATTTTTTTGAAATGAGATCTCCAAGTTATGATTTTTCTTTTGCAATTCTTTCCAATTATGACCTCTCCTTCCGCTCCGGCTCCTTCTCGCAGTTGGTGAATAGTCTCCACCATTTATTTTCGCTGGTTTATTTTCGCTGATTTTTTTTTGTCTCTCCTCCCACCACCCCCTCCCACCCTGGTCCATAGGTTTATTTTTCTCTCCACTCTTTATTACAACCAGAACTTTCCTAACGTATAACAAATCACGGATCTAACTTCCTTAAATTATATAAATCAATCGATTCCTTTTATTGGTTCAATTTGTCTTAGGAAACAAATAACAGATTTTCAGGAAATAAATAACATATTTTAATCTAACTTTCCTAACTTATCTAAATCAATCGATTTCTCTCATTAGTGAAATTTGTTTGAGGAACAAATAACAGACACGTCACAAACTTTTCTCCCAATAAATAGTTTCTTAACATTTGCAAACTTTTCTAATCAGACACATCACAAACGGGCAAGTACTGATATCACGTTACCAAACAATAAAACACCATTTGCATAGAAATCAGTTCAAAATCCTAACTTTCCTAAATTTTTACCTTTCCTTGGTAACAACCAATATTTCCTATGTTTTCCACCTATAGAAGGAAATCACCCCTTCATCGATATTAATATTTTTTGGAATGAGATCTCCAGCTTATGATTTTTTTTTGTGATTCTTTCCAATTGTGACCTCTCCTTCCGTTCCGACTCCTTCTCGCATAAACACCTCCACCACAGCCAGCTGACGCCACCCCAGACCTCCTGCCTCTCCACACCTTCTCCGCCACCTCCTCCTCGTACTCCATTGACAATCCCTCTGCCATGTTTGTCCACGGCGGTGTCGAGGACATGGCGCAGCAGCATACCAGCGGTAGAGCAACGCATAGCAGCAGGAAGCAGCACGCAGCAGGCGAGGCAAGCGGCCGGCGTGGCTGAGGGGGCGGCCGGCAGAAGATGGCCATGACAGGAGGGGGCGCGAGGCACGGGCGCGACTGCGGGGCGAGCGAAGGGATAGGCGGCAGCAGACGGGGCGAGTGCAGCTAGCGAGAGTGTGGCGCGTGGCCAGGGTGTGCGTTGCGCGGGTCACAGTGATGTGGTGGCTGCGGCGAGCGCGACGGCAGTGGCGGGCGCGATCGATGCGGTGTGGCACAGGCGTGGGCATGGAGAGGGAGTGGCCCTGCGGGCGCGGAAGAAGAGCAGCAGGCTCGGGCATGGGCACGCATAGGAGTGGGCATGTGCCACGAGGTCGATCCGAGGAGCTCGGTGGCTACCCCTGCAATGGCCATGGCGGGCGGCGGTTCTCGACCACGGCGAAATACCTAACGAGAGCAAACGAGAGGGGAAACAGGGGAAAGGCAATAGGAGATCACGACGGTGTCAATGGCGCCCTAGGAGAAGACAGGGGAGCTGATACGTCTCCAACGTATCTATAATTTTTGATTGCTCCATGCTATATTATCTACTGTTTTGGACATTATTGGGCTTTATTATCCACTTTTATATTATTTTTGGGACTAACCTATTAACCGGAGGCCCAGCCCAGAATTGTTGTTTATTGCTTGTTTTAGGGTTTCGAAGGAAAGGAATATCAAACGGAGTCCAAACAGAATGAAACCTTCGGGAACGTGATTTTCTCAACGAACAAGACCCAGGAGACTTGGACCCTACGTCAAAACACAAAAGAGGAGGCCACGAGGTAGGGGGCGCGCCTACCCCCCCCCCCATAGGCGCGCCCTCCACCCTTGTGGGGCCCCTGTTGCTCCACCAACATACTCCTTCCTCCTATATATACCTACGTACCCCCAAATGATCAGATGCGGAGCCAAAAACCTAATTCCACCGCCGCAACTTTCTGTATCCACGAGATCCCATTTTGGGGCCTGTTCCGAAGCTCCGCCGGAGGGGGCATCGATCACGGAGGGCTTCTACATCAACACCATAGCCCCTCCGATGAAGTGTGAGTAGTTTACCTCAGACCTACGGGTCCATAGTTATTAGCTAGATGGCTTCTTCTCTCTTTTTGGATCTCAATACAATGTTCTTCCCCTCTCTTGTGGAGAACTATTCGATGTAATCTTCTTTTTGCGGTGTGTTTGTTGAGACCGATGAATTGTGGGTTTATGATCAAGTCTATCTATGAACAATATTTGAATCTTCTCTGAATTCTTTTATGTATGATTGGTTATCTTTGCAAGTCTCTTCGAATTATCAGTTTGGTTTGGCCTACTAGATTGATCTTTCTTGCAATGGGAGAAGTGCTTAGCTTTGGGTTCAATCTTGCGGTGTCCTTTCCCAGTGACAGTAGGGGCAGCAAGGCACGTATTGTATTGTTGCCATCAAGGATAACAAGATGGGGTTTTCATCATATTGCATGAGTCTATCCCTCTACATCATGTCATCTTGCTTAAGGCGTTACTCTGTTTTTAACTTAATACTCTAGATGCATGTTGGATAGCGGTCGGTGAGTGGAGTAATAGTAGTAGATGCAGGCAGGAGTCGGTCTACTTGTCTCGGACGTGATGCCTATATACATGATCATACCTAGATATTCTCATAACTATGCTCAATTCTGTCAATTGCTCAACAGTAATTTGTTCACCCACCGTAGAATACTTATGCTCTCGAGAGAAGCCACTAGTGAAACCTATGGCCCCGGGGTCTATCTTTATCATATTAATCTCCTACTACTTAGTTATTTTCTTTGCTCTTTACTTTGTCTTTATTTTACTCTGCATCTTGATACATCAATTTTGCATCATGCTTTTATATCTATATTTATTGCATTATGGGCTGTTATTTCACATTATGTCACAATACTTATGGCTATTCTCTCTTATTTTACAAGGTTTACATAAGGAGGGAGAATGTCGGCAGCTGGAATTCTGGGCTGGAAAAGGAGCAAATATTAGAGACCTATTCTGCACAACTCCAAAAGTCTTGAAACTCCACGGAACACCTTATAATAAATAATGAAAAATCCTCGCCAAAGATGAAGACCAAGGGTCCCACACCCTACTCACGAGGGTGGGGGCGCCCCCCCCCCCCCCCCGGGTGCGCCCCCTACCTCGTGGGCCCCCTGGTGGCTCTCCGATGACCATCTTCTCCTATATTAAGTCTTTTGTCGAGAAAAAAAAAGAAGAAGCAACTTTTCGGGACGAAACTCCGCCGCCATGAGGCGGAACCTTGGCGGATCCAATCTAGAGCTCCGGCAGAGCTGTTCTGCCAGGGAAACTTCTCTCCAAGAGGGGGAAATCATCGCCATCGTCATCACCAACGCTCCTCTCATCGGGAGAGGGCAATCTCCATCAACATCTTCATCAGCACCATCTCATCTCAAAACCCTAGTTCATCTCTTGTATCCAATTCTTGTCGCCAAGTCCGGGATTGGTGCTAGTAGGTTGCTAGTAGTGTAAATTACTCCTTCTAGTTGATGCTAGTTGGTTTAATTGGTGGAAGATCATATGTTCAGATCCTTTATGCATATTAATACCCCTCTGATTATGAACATGAATATGCTTTGTGAGTAGTTATGTTTGTTCCTGAGGACAAGGGAGAAGTCTTGCTATTAGTAGTCATGTGAATTTGGTATTCGTTCGATATTTTGATGAGATGTATGTTCTCTAGCCTCTAGTGGTGTTATGTGAACGTCGACTACATAACACTTCACCATTATTTGGGCCTAGAGGAAGGCATTGGGAAGTAATAAGTAGATGATGGGCTGCTAGAGTGACAGAAGCTTAAACCCTAGTTTATGCGTTGCTTCGTAAGGGGCTGATTTGGATCCATATGTTTCATGCTATGGTTAGGTTTACCTTAATACTTTTGTTGTAGTTGCGGATGCTTGCAATAGAGGTTAATCATAAGTGGGATGCTTGTTCAAGTAAGAACAGCACCCAAGCACCCGTCCACCCACATGTCAAATTATCAAAGTACCGAACGTGAATCATATGAACGTGATGAAAACTAGCTTGACGATATTCCCATGTGTCCTCGGGAGCGCTTTTCCTTATATAAGTGTTTGTCCAGGCTTGTCCTTTGCTACAAAAAGGATTGGGCCACCTTGCTGCACTTTATTTACTTTTGTTACTTGTTGCTCGTTACAAATTATCTCATCACAAAACTATCTGTTACCACTTCTTTCAGTACTTGCAGAGAATACCTTGCTTAAAACCGTTTATCATTTCCTTCTGCTCCTCGTTCGGTTTGACACTCTTACTTATCAAAAGGACTATGATAGATCCCCTATACTTGTGGGTCATCAAGACTCTTTTCTGGCGTCGTTGCCGGGGAGTGAAGCGCCTTTGGTAGGTGGAATTTGGTAAGGAAAAATTTATATAGTGTTCTGAAATTTACTGTCACTTGTTACTATGGAAAGTAATCCTCTGAGGGGCTTGTTCGGGGTATCTTCACCCCGACCAGTAGAGCAAAGAGTTGCTCCTCAACCTACTGAACCTATTGAAAATGAAATTACTTATGAGTATCCTTCGAGTATAATAGAAAAACTGCTGGCTAATCCTTTTACAGGAGATGGAACAAAGCATCCTGATGAACACCTAATATATGTGGATGAAGTTTGTGGATTATTTAAGCTTGCAGGTATTCCCGATGATGTTGCTAAGAAGAAGGTCTTCCCTTTATCTTTGAAGGGAGACGCATTGACATGGTATAGGCTATGTGATGATATGGGATCATGGAACTATAGAAGATTGAAATTGGAATTTCATCAAAAGTATTACCCTATGCATCTTGTTCATCGTGATCGCAATTATATATATAATTTTTGGCCTCGCAAAGGAGAAATCATCGCTCAAGCTTGGGGGAGACTTAAATCAATGTTATATTCATGCCCCAATCATGAGCTCCCAAGAGAAACAATTCTTCAAAAAAATTATGCTCGGCTTTCTGAAAATAATCGCACCATGCTCGACACTTCTTGTGCTAGCTCTTTTATGATGAAGACTATTGGATTTAGATGGGATTTATTGGATAGAATTAAACGCAACTCTGAAGATTGGTACCTCGAGAATGGTAAGGAGTCAGGTATGACACCTAAGTTTGATTGTGTTAAATCTTTTATGGATACCGATATTTTCCGTAAGTTTAGCACTAAATATGGACTTGATTCTGAGATAGTAACTTCTTTATGTGAATCTTTTGCTACTTATGTTGATCACCCTAAGGAGAAGTGGTTTAAATATCATCCTCCCATAGAAGTAAAAGTAGCTGCACCTATTAAAGTTGAAGAAAAGACTGTCACTTATAATGATCCTATTGTTCCTACTTCTTATGTTGAGAAACCACCTTTCCCTGTTAGGATAAAGGATCATGCTAAAGCTTCAACTGTGGTTCGTAAAAGCAATATTAAAACATATACACCTCCTGAGCAAGTTAAAGTTGAACCTAATATTGCTATTGTTAAAGATCTCTTGTCTGATAATATAGATGGGCATGTTATTTATTTCTGTGATGAAACTGCTAGAATTGCTAAACCCCGTGATACAGATAAACCTAGACCTGTGATAGGCATGCCTGTTATTTATGTTAAAATTGGAGATCATTGTTATCATGGCTTATGTGATATGGGTGCTAGTGCTAGTGCAATACCTATTGACTTATACAACGAAATTATGCATGATATTGCACCTATTGAGTTAGAAGATATTGATGTCACTATTAAACTTGCTAATAGAGATACTATTTCACCAATGGGAATTGTTAGAGATGTTGAAGTCTTGTGTGGGAAAACTAAATATCCTGCTGATTTTCTTGTTCTTGGTTCCCCACAAGATAGCTTTTGTCCCATTATATTTGGTAGACCCTTCTTAAATACTGTTAATGCTACCATAGATTGCACAAGGGATGTTGTTACTGTCGGCTTGGATGATATGACTCATGAATTTAATTTCTCTAAATTTAGTAAACAACATCGTGAAGAAGAATTGCCTAGTAAGGATGAAATTATTGGTCTTGCTTCTATTGTCGTACCTCCTAGTGATCCTTTAGAACAATATTTGCTAGACCATGAGAATGATATGTTTATGAATGAAAGAAGGGAAATAGATGAAGTATTCTTTAAACAGGAACCTATGCTGAAACACAATTTGCCTGTTGAAATCCTAGGGGATCCCCCTCCACCTAAGGGTGATCTCGTGTTTGAGCTTAAACCGTTGCCTGACAATCTTAAATATGCTTATCTTGATGAAAACAAGATATATCCTGTTATTATTAGTGCTAACCTTTCAGAGCATGAAGAAGAAAGATTATTGAAAACTCTGAAGAAGCGTCGTGCTGCTATTGAATATACTCTTGATGATCTTAAGGGAATTAGTCCCACTCTATGTCAACATAAAATAAATTTGGAAGCAGATGCCAAACCAGTTCGTGATCCTCAATGACGTATGAATCCTAAAATGAAAGAAGTGGTAAGAAAAGAAATACTAAAGCTTCTGGAGGCAGGTATAATTTATCCCGTTGCTGATAGTCAGTGGGTAAGTCATGTTCATTGTGTCCCTAAGAAGGGAGGTATTACTGTTGTTCCTAATGATAAAGATGAATTGATTCCACAAAGAATTATTACAGGTTATAGGATGGTGATTGATTTCCGCAAAGGCTACTAAGAAAGATCATTACCCCTTACGTTTTATTGATCAAATGCTAGAAATATTGTGCAAACATACACATTACTACTTTCTAGATGGTTATTCTGGTTTCTCTCAAATACCTGTGTCGGCTAAAGATTAATCAAAGACTACTTTTACATGCCCTTTTGGTACTTTTGCTTATAGACATATGCCTTTTGGTTTATGTAATGCACCTGCTACCTTTCAAAGATGCATGATGACTATATTCTCTGACTTTTGTGAAAAGATTTGTGAGGTTTTCATGGACGACTTTTCTGTCTATGGATCTTCTTTTGATGATTGCTTAAGCAATCTTGATCGAGTTTTGCAGAGATGTGAGGAAACTAATCTTGTATTGAATTGGGAAAAGTGCCAATTTATGGTTAATGAAGGTATTGTCTTGGGGCATAAAGTTTCTGAAAGAGGTATTGAAGTTGATAAAGCCAAGGTTGATGCTATTGAAAGATGCCATGTCCCAAGGACATCAAAGGCATAAGAAGTTTCCTTGGTCACGCCGGATTTTATAGGAGGTTCATTAAGGACTTCTCAAAAATTTCTCGGCCTCTGACTAATTTATTACAAAAAGATATACCATTTGTCTTTGATGATGATTGTGTAGAAGCATTTGAAATACTTAAGAAAGCATTAGTCTCTGCATCTATTGTTCAGCCACCTGATTGGAATTTACCCTTTAAAATTATGTGTGATGCTAGCGATTATGTTGTAGGTGATGTTCTAGGGCAAAGAGTTGATAAGAAATTAAATGTTATCCATTATGCTAGTAAGACTCTAGACAATGCTCAAAGAAATTATGCTACTACTGAAAAAGAACTTTTAGCAGTTGTATTTGCTTGTGATAAGTTCAGACCTTATATTGTTGATTCTAAAGTAACTATCCACACTGATCATGCTGCTATTAAATATCTTATGGAGAAGAAAGATGCTAAACCTAGACTTATCAGATGGGTTCTCTTGCTACAAGAATTTGATTTGCATATTGTTGATAGAAAAGGAGCTGAGGACCCCATTGCAGACAACTTATCTAGGTTAGAGAATGTTCTTGATGACCCACTACCTATTGATGATAGCTTTCTTGATGAACAATTAAATGTCATAAGTACTTCTCGTAGTACCCCTTGGTATGCTGATTATGCTAATTACATTGTTGCTAAGTTCATACCACCTAGCTTCACATACCAACAAAAGAAAAAGTTCTTCTATGATTTGAGACATTACTTTTGGGATGACCCACATCTTTATAAAGAAGGAGTAGATGGTGTTATTAGACATTGTGTACCTGAGCATGAACAGGAACAGATCCTACGCAAGTGCCACTCCGAAACTTATGGAGGACACCACGCAGGAGATAGAACTGCACATAAGGTATTGCAATCCGGTTTTTATTGGCCTACTCTCTTTAAGGATGCCCGTAAGTTTGTCCTATCTTGTGATGAATGTCAAAGAATTGGTAATATTAGTAGACGTCAAGAAATGCCTATGAATTGCTCACTTGTTATTGAACCGTTTGATGTTTGGGGCTTTGATTATATGGGACCTTTTCCTGCCTCTAATGGATATACACATATTTTAGTTGTTGCTGATTACATTACTAAGTGGGTAGAAGCTATGACAACTAGTAGTCTGATCATAACACTTCTATTAAAATGCTTAAAGAAGTTATTTTTCCGAGGTTTGGAGTCCCTAGATATTTAATGACTGATGGTGGTTCACATTTTATTCATGGTGCTTTCCGTAAAATGCTTGCTAAATATGATGTCGATCATAGAATTGCATCTCCGTATCACCCACAGTCTAGTGGTCAAGTAGAATTGCAAAATAGAGAACTCAAATTAATTTTGCAAAAGACTGTCAATAGGTCTAGAAAGAATTGGTCCAAGAAACTTAATGATGCATTATGGGCCTATAGAACTGCATATAAAAATCCTATGGGTATGTCTCCATATAAAATGGTCTATGGAAAAGCATGTCACGTACCTCTCGAACTAGAACACAAGGCTTATTGGGCTATTAAAGAACTAAATTATGATTTTAAACTTGCCGGTGAGAAGAAGTTATTTGATATTAGCTCACTAGATGAATGGATAACTCAAGCTTATGAAAATGCCAAGTTGTTTAAAGAAAAGGTTAAAAGATGGCATGACAAAAGGATACAAAAGCATGAGTTTAATGTAGGTGATTATGTATTGCTATACAACTCTCGTTTAAGATTTTTTGCAGGAAAACTTCTCTCCAAATGGGAAGGCCCCTATGTTATCGAGGAGGTCTATCGTTCCGGTGCCATAAAAATCAACAACTTCGAAGGCACAAATCCAAAGGTGGTAAACGGTCAAAGAATCAAACATTATATCTCAGGTAATCCCATAAATGTTGAAACCAATATTATTGAAACCGTAACCCCGGAGGAATACATAAGGGACACTTTCCAGAACGTTTCAGACTCCGAAAGGGAATAGGTATGTGGTACGGTAAGTAAACCGACTCCAAAACAATTTTTAAGGCAATATTTCTCCGTTTTGGAATATTTAGAAAAATAGAAAATTAAGTAGCTGTCCGGGAAGGACACGAGGGCCCCACGAGGGTGGAGGGCGTGCCCTACCCCCCTGGGCGCGCCCCCTACCTCGTGAGCTCCTCGTGTGCCTTCCGGACTCCGTTTTCTTGCACGATACGTATTTTGGTCGGTAAAAATTCACTATATATTCTCCCGAAGGTTTTGACTCCAGTATCACGCAAAAATCCCTTGTCTTTGTTTTGAGCTGTCCTGCTGCAGATAGAGCAACATGTTGTCCCAGGATTCGGAAGGAGAAAGCTATGTGACTGATTACCTTGTAGATCCTAAGGTCTATGGGGATGTGGAGCATTGTGGTTGGACTACGAAAGAAGAAGAAGACTATGAACCCAAGGGAAAGGAGGAGACGAGCTCAAATGAAGATGAAGTCCCACTACCTCAACCTGGGGACATGCATGTGGAGTTCAAAAATTCAAGCCTCCCGGATAGGGTAAAGAAACCTAAGATCGGGTTTATCCCTTTTCGACTCTTGCTGGAAAAGAAGCAGGAACTATGCAAAAAGATACTGAGCTTGGAGCAGGAGATCGAGGACCTAAGGGACCAAAATTCTGTCCTCAAGCGCAAATTAAGGAAGAAGCCTACGCCATCAACAAAATCACCACCGTCTCCACCAACAAAGAAGGATTGAGTATCTAGTATGGGCACTCCCCTTGGCAACTGCCAATCTTGGGGGAGGTGCCCCGGTATCGTATCACCATCACTTTTATCTTTACCGTTTTTCTTAGTTCGATCCTTTTGGTAGTATTTTGATCTAGTAGAATAAAGTTTATGGCATGATCTAGTTTTAAGTTTTGCTTTATGATCTCTCTATGTAATCGAGTCCGTGAGCTATATAATAAAGATTGGTGTTGAGCTAAGGGCTTGATTTTCTTGCTATGATCTTGGGTGAATAAAAGAAAAGAGAAAAAGAATAAAAAGAAACAAAAGTTCATATTGATCTTATTGATAGTAATGACTTCACATAGAAAGAGTGTGATGATTAAAAGTTGTTGGGAGTTGGCACACATAGCTTTGGTCATCGTTGCAATTAATAAGAAGTAATAAGGAAAGGGAGGTTTCACATATAAATATACTATTATTGACATCTTTTATGATTGGGAGCACTCATCAAAATATGACATGCTAAAGAGTTGATGTTGGATAAGGAAGACAATGTAATGGGTTATGTTTTCTTATATCTGAGATAAAGTATGTTGTCACTGTTGGGGAATGTTGCAGAAAACAAAAAAAATTCCTACGTTTTCACCAAGATCAATCTATGGAGTCAACTAGCAACGAGAGGAGAGTGCATCTACATACCCTTGTAGATCGCGCGCGGAAGCGTTCAAGAGAACGGGGATGAGGGAGTCGTACTCGTCATGATCCAAATCACCGAAGATCCTAGCGCCGAACGGACGGCACCTCCGCGTTCAACACACGTACGGTCAGCGTGACGTATCCTCCTTCTTGATCCAGCAAGGGGGAAGGAGAGGTTGGTGAAGATCCAGCAGCATGACGGCGTGGTGGTGGATGCAGTAGTCACCGCAGCAGGGCTTCGCCGAGTTTCTGCGAGAGGGAGAGGTGTAGCAGGGGAGAGGGAGGCGCCAAGACTTCAGGGGTGCGGCTGCCCTCCCTCCCCCCCCCCTTATATAGGCCCCCTAGGGGGTGTGCCGGCCCTAGGAGATGGGATCTCCTAGGGGGGCCGCGGCCAAGGGGGTGGAGTGCCCCCCCAAGGCAAGTGGAGGCGCCCCCTCCCCTAGGGTTCCCAACCCTAGGCGCATGGGGGGCCCAAGGGGGGCGCACCAGCCCACTATGGGCTGGTTCCCTCCCCACTTCAGCCCATGGGGCCCTCCGGGATGGGTGGCCCCACCCAGTGGACCCCCGGGACCCTTCCGATGGTCCCGGTACAATACCGTTGACCCCCGAAACTCTCCCGATGGCCGAAACTGCACTTCCTATATATAATTCTTCACCTCTGGACCATTCCAGAACTCCTCGTGACGTCCGGGATCTCATCCGGGACTCCGAACAACTTTTGGGTTACTGCATACTCATATCTCTACAACCCTAGCGTCACCGAACCTTAAGTGTGTAGACCCTACGGGTTCGGGAGACATGTAGACATGACCGAGACGACTCTCCGGTCCATAACCAACAGCGGGATCTGGATACCCATGTTGGCTCCCACATGCTCCTCGATGATCTCATCGGATGAACCACGATGTCGAGGATTCAAGCAACCCCATATACAATTCCCTTTGTCAATCGGTACGTTACTTGCCCGAGATTCGATCGTCGGTATCCCAATACCTCGTTCAATCTTGTTACCGGCAAGTCACTTTACTCGTACCGTAATGCATGATCCCGTGACCAGACACTTGGTCACTTTGAGCTCATTATGATGATGCACTACCGAGTGGGCCCAGAGATACCTCTCCGTCATATGGAGTGACAAATCCCAGTCTTGATCCGTGTCAACCCAACAGACACTTTCAGAGATACCCGTAGTATACCTTTATAGTCACCCAGTTACGTTGTGATGTTTGGTACACCCAAAGCACTCCTACGGTATCCGGGAGTTACACGATCTCATGGTCTAAGGAAAAGATACTTGACATTGGAAAAACTCTAGCAAACGAACTATACGATCTTGTGCTATGTTTAGGATTGGGTCTTGTCCATCACATCATTCTCCTAATGATGTGATCTCGTTATCAATGACATCCAATGTCCATAGTCAGGAAACCATGACTATCTGTTGATCAAAGAGCTAGTCAACTAGAGGCTTACTAGGGACATGTTGGTGTCTATGCATTCACACATGTATTACGATTTCCGGATAACACAATTATAGCATGAATAAAAGACAATTATCATGAACAAGGAAATATAATAATAATCCTTTTATTATTGCCTCTAGGGCATATTTCCAACAGTCTCCCACTTGCACTAGAGTCAATAATCTAGTTACATTGTGATGAATCGAACACCCATAGAGTACTGGTGTTGATCATGTTTTGCCCTAGGGAGAGGTTTAGTCAACGGATCTGCGACATTCAGATCCGTATGTACTTTACAAATATCTATGTCTCCATCTTGAACATTTTCACGAATGGAGTTGAAGCGACGCTTGATGTGCCTGGTCTTCTTGTGAAACCTGGGCTCCTTGGCAAGTGCAATAGCTCCAGTGTTGTCACAGAAGAGTTTGATCGGCCCCGACGCATTGGGTATGACTCCTAGGTCGGTGATGAACTCCTTCACCCAAATTGCTTCATGCGCTGCCTCCGAGGCTGCCATGTACTCCGCTTCACATGTAGATCCTGCCACGATGCTCTGCTTGCAGCTGCACCAGCTTACTGCTCCACCATTCAACATATACACGTATCCGGTTTGTGACTTAGAGTCATCCAGATCTGTGTCGAAGCTAGCGTCGACGTAACCCTTTACGACGAGCTCTTCGTCACCTCCATAAACGAGAAACATGTCCTTAGTCCTTTTCAGGTACTTCAGGATATTCTGGACCGTTGTCCAGTGTTCCTTGCCGGGATTACTTTGGTACCTTCCTACCAAACTTACGGCAAGGTTTACATCAGGCCTGGTACACAGCATGGCATACATAATAGACCCTATGGCTGAGGCATAGGGGATGACACTCATATCTTCTATATCTTCTGCCGTGGTCGGACATTGAGCTGAGCTCAATTTCACACCTTGCAACACAGGCAAGAACCCCTTCTTAGACTGATCCATATTGAACTTCTTCAATATCTTATCAAGGTATGTGCTTTGTGAAAGACCTATGAGGCGTCTTGATCTATCTCTATAGATCTTGATGCCTAATATATAAGCAACTTCTCCAAGGTCCTTCATTGAAAAACTCTTATTCAAGTAGGCCTTAATGCTGTCCAAAAGTTCTATATCATTTCCCATCAAAAGTATGTCATCTACATATAATATGAGAAATGCTACAGAGCTCCCACTCACTTTCTTGTAAACGCAGGCTTCTCCATAAGTCTGCATAAACCCAAACGCTTTGATCATCTCATCAAAGCGAATGTTCCAACTCCGAGATGCTTGCACCAGCCCATAAATCGAGCGTTGGAGCTTGCACACCTTGTCAGCATTCTTAGGATCGACAAAACCTTCCGGCTGCATCATATACAATTCTTCCTTAAGGAAACCATTAAGGAATGCCGTTTTGACGTCCATTTGCCATATCTCATAATCATAGAATGCGGCAATTGCTAACATGATTCGGGCGGACTTCAGCTTCGCTACGGGTGAGAAAGTCTCATCGTAGTCAACCCCTTGAACTTGTCGATAACCCTTAGTGACAAGCCGAGCTTTATAGATGGTCACATTACCATCCGCGTCTGTCTTCTTCTTAAAGATCCATTTATTTTCTATGGCTCGCCGCTCAACGGGCAAGTCAGTCAAAGTCCATACTTCGTTTTCATACATGGATCCTATCTCGGATTTCATGGCTTCCAGCCATTTGTCGGAATCCGGGCCCGCCATCGCTTCTTCATAGTTCGAAGGTTCACCGTTGTCTAACAACATGATTTCCAAGACAGGGTTGCCGTACCACTCTGGTGCGGAACGTGTCCTTGTGGACCTACGAAGTTCAGTAGACACTTGATCTGAAGTTTAATGATCATCATCATTAACTTCCTCTCTAGTCGGTGCAGGCACCTCAGGAACATTTTCTTGAGTTGCGCCACTTTCCGGTTCAAGAGGTAATACTTCATCAAGTTCTACTTTCCTCCCACTTACTTCTTTCGAGAGAAACTCTTTCTCTAGAAAGGATCCATTCTTGGCAACAAAGATCTTGCCTTCGGATCTGAGGTAGAAGGTATACCCAATAGTTTCTTTAGGGTATCCTATGAAGACGCATTTTTCCGACTTGGGTTCGAGCTTTTTAGGTTGAAGTTTCTTGACATAAGCATCGCATCCCCAAACTTTTAGAAACGACAGCTTAGGTTTCTTCCCAAACCATAATTCATACGGTGTCGTCTCAATGGATTTGGACGGAGCCCTATTTAAAGTGAATGCGGCAGTCTCTAAAGCATAGCCCCAAAATGATAGCGGTAAATCAGTAAGAGACATCATAGATCGCACCATATCTAATAGAGTGCGATTACGACGTTCGGACACACCATTACGCTGAGGTGTTCTAGGCGGCGTGAGTTGTGAAACTATTCCACATTTTCTTAAGTGTGTGCCAAATTCGTGACTCAAGTATTCTCCCCCATGATCTGATCGCAAGAACTTGATTTTCTTGTCACGTTGATTCTCAACCTCACTCTGAAATTCCTTGAACTTTTCAAAGGTCTCAGCCTTGTGTTTCATTAAGTAGACATACCCATATCTACTCAAGTCATCAGTGAGGGTGAGAACATAACGTAGCCACCGCGAGCCTCAACACTCATTGGACCGCACACATCAGTATGTATGATTTCCAATAAGTTGGTTGCTCGCTCCATTGTTCCTAAGAATGGAGTCTTGATCATTTTACCCATGAGGCATGGTTCGCACGTGTCAAATGATTCGTAATCAAGAGACTCTAAAAGTCCATCTGCATGGAGCTTCTTCATGCGTTTGACACCTATGTGACCAAGGCGGAAGTGCCACAAGTATGTGGGACTATCATTATCAACCTTACATCTTTTGGTATTCACACTATGAATATGTGTAGCATTACGCTCGAGATTCATTAAGAATAAACCATTCACCATCGGAGCATGACCATAAAACATATCTCTCATATAAATAGAACAACCATTATTCTCGGATTTAAATGAGTAGCCATCTCGTATTAAACGAGATCCTGATACAATGTTCATGCTCAAAGCTGGCACTAAATAACAATTATTGAGGTTTAAAACTAATCCCGTAGGTAAATGTAGAGGTAGCGTGCCGACAGCGATCACATCGACCTTGGAACCATTCCCGACGCGCATCGTCACCTCGTCCTTCGCCAGTCTCCAGTTATTCCGCAACTCCTGCTTTGAGTTACAAATGTGAGCAACTGCACCGGTATCAAATACCCAGGAGCTACTACGAGTACTGGTAAGGTACACATCAATTACATGTATATCACATATACCTTTCGTGATGCCGGCCTTCTTGTCCGCTAAGTATTTGGGGCAGTTCCGCTTCTAGTGACCACTTCCCTTGCAATAAAAGCACTCAGTCTCGGGCTTGGGTCCATTCTTTGGCTTCTTCCCGGCAGCTTGCTTGCCGGGCGCGGCAACTCCCTTGCCGTCCTTCTTGAAGTTCTTCTTACCCTTGCCTTTCTTGAACTTAGTGGTTTTATTCACCATCAACACTTGATGTTCCTTTTTGACTTCTACCTCTGCTGATTTCAGCATTGCAAATACTTCAGGAATGGTCTTTTCCATCCCCTGCATATTGAAGTTCATCACAAAGCTCTTGTAGCTCGGTGGTAGCGACTGAAGGATTCTGTCAATGACTGCGTCATCCGGGAGATTAACTCCCAGCTGAGTCAAGCGGTTATGTAACCCAGACATAGTGAGTATGTGCTCACTGACAGAACTGTTTTCCTCCATCTTATAGCTGAAGAACTTGTCGGAGACTTCATATCTCTCGACCCGGGCATGAGCTTGAAAAACCATTTTCAGCTCTTCAAACATCTCATATGCTCCGTGTCTCTCAAAACGCTTTTGGAGCCCCGGTTCTAAGCTGTAAAGCATGCCACACTGAATGAGGGAGTAATCATCAGTACGTGTCTGCCAAGCGTTCATAACGTCTTGTTCTGCAGGGAGAGCAGGTGCTTCACCTAGCGGTGCTTGTAGGACATAATATTTCTTGGCAGCTATGAGGATGATCCTCAGGTTCCGGACCCAGTCCGTATAGTTGCTGCCATCGTCTTTCAGCTTGGTTTTCTCTAGGAACGCATTGAAGTTGAGGACAACGTTGGCCATTTGATCTACAAGACATGTTGTAAAGATTTTAGACTAAGTTCATGATAATTAAGTTCATCTAATCAAATTATTCAATGAACTCCCACTCAGATAGACATCCCTCCAGTCATCTAAGTATAACATGATCCGAGTTAACTAGGCCGTGTCCGATCATCACATGAGACGGACTAGTCAACATCGGTGAACATCTTCATGTTGATCGTATCTTCTATACGACTCATGCTCGACCTTTCGGTCTTCTGTGTTCCGAGGCCATGTCTGTACATGCTAGGCTCGTCAAGTCAACCTAAGTGTTTGCATGTGTAAATCTGTCTTACACCCGTTGTATGTGAACGTTGGAATCTATCACACCTGATCATCACGTGGTGCTTCGAAACAACGAACTGTCGCAACAGTGCACAGTTAGGGGGAACACTTTCTTGAAATTATTATGAGGGATCATCTTATTTACTACCATCGTTCTAAGTAAACAAGATGCAAAAACATGATAAACATCTCATGCAATCAAATAATAGTGACATGATATGGCCAATATCATATAGCTCCTGTGATCTCCATCTTGGGGCTCCATGATCATCTTGTCACCGGCATGACACCATGATCTCCATCATCGTGTCTCCATGAAGTTGCTTGCCAACTATTACTTCTACTACTATGGCTAACACGTTTAGCAATAAAGTAAAGTAATTTACATGGCGTTTCTCAATGACACGCAGGTCATACAAAAAATAAAGACAACTCGTATGGCTCCTGCCGGTTGTCATACTCATCGACATGCAAGTCATGATTCCTATTACAAGAACATGATCTCATACATCACATATATCATTCATCATTCATCACAACTTTGGCCATATCACATCACAAAACACTTGCTGCAAAAACAAGTTAGACGTCCTCTAATTGTTGTTGCAAGTTTTACGTGGCTGCAAGAGGGTTCTAGCAAGAACGTTTTCTTACCTACGTTAAAGCCACAACATGATTTGTCAACTTCTATTTACCCTTCATAAGGACCCTTTTCGTCGAATCCGCTCCAACTAAAGTGGGAGAGACAGACACCCGCCAGCCACCTGATGCAACTAGTGCATGTTAGTCGGTGGAACCGGTCTCACGTAAGCATACGTGTAAGGTTGATCTGGGCTGCTTCATCCCACAATACCGCTAAAGCAAAATAAGACTAGTAGCGGCAAGAAAGTTGACAACATCTACGCCCACAACAAATTGTGTTCTACTCGTGCAAAGAGAACTACGCATAGACCTAGCTCATGATGCCACTGTTGGGGAATGTTGCAGAAAACAAAAAAAATTCCTACGTTTTCACCAAGATCAATCTATGGAGTCAACTAGCAACGAGAGGAGAGTGCATCTACATACCCTTGTAGATCGCGCGCGGAAGCGTTCAAGAGAACGGGGATGAGGGAGTCGTACTCGTCGTGATCCAAATCACCGAAGATCCTAGCGCCGAACGGACGGCACCTCCGCGTTCAACACACGTACGGTCAGCGTGACGTATCCTCCTTCTTGATCCAGCAAGGGGGAAGGAGAGGTTGATGAAGATCCAGCAGCATGACGGCGTGGTGGTGGATGCAGCAGTCACCGCAGCAGGGCTTCGCCGAGTTTCTGCGAGAGGGAGAGGTGTAGCAGGGGAGAGGGAGGCGCCAAGACTTCAGGGGTGCGGCTGCCCTCCCTCCCCCCCCCCTTATATAGGCCCCCTAGGGGGTGCGCCGGCCCTAGGAGATGGGATCTCCTAGGGGGGCGGCGGCCAAGGGGGTGGAGTGCCCCCCCAAGGCAAGTGGAGGCGCCCCCTCCCCTAGGGTTCCCAACCCTAGGCGCATGGGGGGCCCAAGGGGGGGCGCACCAGCCCACTATGGGCTGGTTCCCTCCCCACTTCAGCCCATGGGGCCCTTCGGGATGGGTGGCCCCACCCAGTGGACCCCCGGGACCCTTCCGATGGTCCCGGTACAATACCGTTGACCCCCGAAACTCTCCCGATGGCCGAAACTGCACTTCCTATATATGATTCTTCACCTCTGGACCATTCCAGAACTCCTCGTGACATCCGGGATCTCATCCGGGACTCCGAACAACTTTCGGGTTACTGCATACTCATATCTCTACAACCCTAGCGTCACCGAACCTTAAGTGTGTAGACCCTACGGGTTCGGGAGACATGTAGACATGACCGAGACGACTCTCCGGTCAATAACCAACAGCGGGATCTGGATACCCATGTTGGCTCCCACATGCTCCTCGATGATCTCATCGGATGAACCACGATGTCGAGGATTCAAGCAACCCCATATACAATTCCCTTTGTCAATCGGTACGTTACTTGCCCGAGATTCGATCGTCGGTATCCCAATACCTCGTTCAATCTCGTTACCGGCAAGTCACTTTACTCGTACCGTAATGCATGATCCCGTGACCAGACACTTGGTCACTTTGAGCTCATTATGATGATGCATTACCGAGTGGGCCCAGAGATACCTCTCCGTCATATGGAGTGACAAATCCCAGTCTTGATCCATGTCAACCCAACAGACACTTTTGGAGATACCCGTAGTATACCTTTATAGTCACCCAGTTATGTTGTGACGTTTGGTACACCCAAAGCACTCCTACGGTATCCGGGAGTTACACGATCTCATGGTCTAAGGAAAAGATACTTGACATTGGAAAAACTCTAGCAAACGAACTATACGATCTTGTGCTATGTTTAGGATTGGGTCTTGTCCATCACATCATTCCCTAATGATGTGATCTCGTTATCAATGACATCCAATGTCCATAGTCAGGAAACCATGACTATCTATTGATCAACGAGCTAGTCAACTAGAGGCTTACTAGGGACATGTTGGTGTCTATGCATTCACACATGTATTACGATTTCCGGATAACACAATTATAGCATGAATAAAAGACAATTATCATGAACAAGGAAATATAATAATAATCCTTTTATTATTGCCTCTAGGGCATATTTCCAACAGTCACAGATCATCCAACATGTTGAGCTTGCCTTTCCCCCTCATGCTAGCCAAATTCTCAGCACCAAGTAGAGATACTACTTGTGCTCCCAAATACCCTTAAACCAGTTTTGCCATGAGAGTCCACCATATCTACCTATGGATTGAATAAGATCCTTCAAGCAAGTTGTCATCGGTGCAAAGCAATAAAAATTGCTCTCTAAATATGTATGATTGATTGGTGTGGGAGAAATAAGCTTTATACGATCTTGTGATGTGGAAGTAATAAAAGCGATGGACTGCATAATAAAGGTTCATATCACAAGGGGCAATATAAAGTGACGTTATTTCGCATTAAGATTTTGTGCATCCAACCATAAAAGCGCATGGCAACCTCTGCTTCCCTCTGCGAAGGGCCTATCTTTTATTATTATCTTCTACCTTATGCAAGTGTCATGGTGATCTTCACCTTTCCTTTTTACATTTTACCCTTTGGCAAGCCCGGTGTGTTGGAAAGATCCTGATAGATATATCTAATTGGATGTAGGGGAGGATGAGTTATTATTGTTGACATTACCCTTGAGGTAAAAGGTTGTGGGGCGAAACTATAAGCCCCTATTTTTCTCTGTGTCCGATTAAAACTCCGTAACCACAAGTATTGCGCGAGTGTTAGCAATTATGAAGGACTAGATGATAGTTGAGTATGTGGACTTGTTTTTTAGCTCTGACATAGACTCTTTCTGATGTTATGATAAATTGCAATTGTTTCAGTGACTAAGGTTATAATTTGTTGGTTCTCAATAAGGTTTCTGATTCATACTTTTGTATTGTGAATAGATCATCACTTGAACATTAGAGATCATATGACAAGAATTATATGAGTTGTTGTTCTAAGAATGATCATGATTCCCTCATGTCCGTATTTTATTTTTATCGACACCTTCATCTCTAAACATGTGGACATATTTTTCGATTTCGGCTTTTCGCTTGAGGACAAGCGAGGTCTAAGCTTGGGGGAGTTGATACGTCCATTTTGCATCATGCTTTTATATCGATATTTATTGCATTATGGGCTGTTATTTCACATTATGTCACAATACTTATGGCTATTCTCTCTTATTTTACAAGGTTTACATAAGGAGGGAGAATGCCGACAGCTGGAATTCTGGGCTGGAAAAGGAGCAAATATTAGAGACCTATTCTGCACAACTCCAAAAGTCCTGAAACTCCACGGAACACCTTATAATAAATAATGAAAAATCCTCACCAAAGAGGAAGACCAGGGGGCCCACACCCTGCTCATGAGGGTGGGGGCGCCCCCCCCCCCCCAGGGCGTGCCCCCTACCTCGTGGGCCCCCTGGTGGCTCTCCGATGACCATCTTCTCCTATATGAAGTCTTTCGTCGAGAAAAAAAGAAGAAGCAACTTTTCAGGACGAAACTCCGCCGCCACGAGGCGGAACCTTGGCGGATCCAATCTAGAGCTCCGACAGAGCTGTTCTGCCGGGGAAATTTCCCTCCCGGAGGGGGAAATCATCGCCATCGTCATCACCAACGCTCCTCTCATCGGGAGAGGGCAATCTCCATCAACATCTTCATCAGCACCATCTCATCTCAAAACCCTAGTTCATCTCTTGTATCCAATTCTTGTCTCCAAGTCCTGGATTGGTGCTAGTAGGTTGCTAGTAGTGTTAATTACTCCTTGTAGTTGATGCTAGTTGGTTTAATTGGTGGAAGATCATATGTTCAGATCCTTTATGCATATTAATACCCCTCTAATTATGAACATGAATATGCTTTGTGAGTATTTACGTTTGTTCCTGAGGACAAGGGAGAAGTCTTGCTATTAGTAGTCATGTGAATTTGGTATTCGTTCGATATTTTGATGAGATGTATGTTGTCTAGCCTCTAGTGGTGTTATGTGAACGTCGACTACATAACACTTCACCATTATTTGGGCCTAGAGGAAGGTATTGGGAAGTAATAAGTAGATGATGGGTTGCTAGAGTGACATAAGCTTAAACCCTAGTTTATGTGTTGCTTCGTAAGGGGCTGATTTGGATCCATATGTTTCATGCTATGGTTAGGTTTACCTTAATACTTTTGTTGTAGTTGCGGATGCTTGCAATAGAGGTTAATCATAAGTGGGATGCTTGTTCAAGTAAGAACAGCACCCAAGCACTCGTCCACCCACATGTCAAATTATCAAAGTACCGAACGCGAATCATATGAACGTGATGAAAACTAGCTTGACGATATTCCCAGGTGTCCTCGGGAGCGCTTTTCCTTATATAAGAGTTTGTCCAGGCTTGTCCTTTGCTACAAAAAGGATTGGACCACCTTGCTGCACTTTATTTACTTTTGTTACTTGTTGCTCGTTAGAAATTATCTCATCACAAAACTATCTGATACCACTTATTTTAGTACTTGCAGAGAATACCTTGCTGAAAACCGTTTATCATTTCCTTCTGCTCCTCGTTGGGTTCGACACTCTTACTTATCGAAAGGACTACGATAGATCCCCTATACTTGTGGGTCATCACATATTTATCACAAAAATATCAAAAATATTATCTTATCATATCTATCAGATCTCACTCTCGTAAGTGGCCGTGTAGGGATTGACAACTCCTATTCGCGTTGGTTGCGAGGATTTATTTGTTTTGTGCAGGTACGAGGGACTCGCGCATAGCCTCCTACTGGATTGATACCTTGGTTCTCAAAAACTGAGGGAAATACTTACGCTACTTTGCTGCATCATCCCTTCCTCTTCGGGGAAAACCAACGCAGTGCTCAAGAGGTAGCAAGAAGGATTTCTGGCACCGTTGTCAGGGAGGTCTATGCAAAAGTCAACATACCAAGTACCCATCACATACCCTTATCTCCTGCAGTACATTATTTGCCATTTGCCTCTCGGTTTCCTCTCCCCCACTTCACCCTTGCCGTTTTATTCGCCCTCTCTCTCTATATCCTCCATCTCTTTCTCTATTTGCCTCTTTTTGCCTGCTTGCTTTTTGTTTGCTTGTGTGTTAGTTTGCTTTCTTGTCACGATGGCTCTACCTAAATTTGGTGATCTCCACCTTAAAAGGTTAGAAGAGATCGAAAGCAATGTCAGGAGTTTTATGGTTTTGCAATTTGAACATAATAGTTTCTTCAGAAACGAGCTTAAGGAACAGAAAAGTTTTATGAGTTTTATGAATAAAGAGCTTGATGATATGTCTAAAGAATTCGATGGTTTAAGATCCCAGATTGCTCGTCTTGAGAAATTGACTGCTGAAATTTCGGATAAGCAGGCCACCTTAGTTAATAGGATGGCCGCTAAGCCAGATTGCTATGAAAATAATGATGAAGATCTAAAAGTTATTGATGTGTCCCCTATTAAATCTTTGTTTTGCAATATGAATCTTGATAATGATGGGACTGAATATGATCCACCTTTACCTAGAAGACATTCTAAGAATTCGGAATTTTTTGATCTTGATGCTAAAATTGATAAAAGTGGGATTGAAGAAATTAAAACCCTCGATGTTGCTAAACCCACTATTATGGATTTCAAGGAATTTAACTATGAAAATTGCTCTTTGATTGATTGTATTTCCTTGTTGCAATCCGTGCTAAATTCTCCTCATGCTTATAGTCAAAATAAAGCGTTTACTAAACATATCGTTGATGCATTGATGCAATCTTATGAAGAAAAACTTGAATTGGAAGTTTCTATCCCTAGAAAACTCTATGATGAGTGGGAACCAACTATTGAAATTAAAATTAAAGATCATGAATGCTATGCTTTATGTGATTTGGGTGCTAGTGTTTCCACGATTCCAAAGACTTTGTGTGATTTGTTAGGTTTCCGTGATTTTGATGATTGCTCTTTAAACTTGCACCTCGCGGATTCCACTATTAAGAAACCTATGGGAAGAATTAATGATGTTCTTATTGTTGCAAATAGGAATTATGTGCCCGTAGATTTTATTGTTCTTGACATAGATTGCAATCCTTCATGTCCTATTATTCTTGGTAGACCTTTCCTTAAATCGATTGGTGCAATTATTGATATGAAGGAAGGAAATATTAGATTCCAATTTCCATTAAGGAAAGGCATGGAACACTTTCCTAGAAAGAAAATTAAATTACCTTATGAATCTATTATGAGAGCCACTTATGGATTGCCTACCAAAGATGGCAATACCTAGACCTATCCTTGCTTGTTATGCCTGGCTAGGGGCGTTAAACAATAGCGCTTGTTGGGAGGCAACCCAATTTTATTTTTATTCCTTGATCTTTTTTTCTCCTGTTTAGTAATAAATAATTTATCTAGCCTCTGTTTTGGTTGTGTTTTTTGTGTTTAATTAGTGTTTGTGCCAAGTAGAACCGTTGGGAAGACTTGGGGAAAGTCTTGTTACACTTGCTATAAAAAACAGAAACTTTAGTGCTCACGAGAACTACTGCCATTTTTATTTGTAAAGTGATATTTAGTTAATTATTTTTTCAGATTATTAATAGATAAATTCCTCACGTCCAACAATTTATTTTAGAATTTTTGGGGTTCCAGATCTTGCGCTAGCTACAGATTACTACAGACTGTTCTGTTTTTGACAGATTCTGTTTTTCGTGTGTTGCTTGCTTATTTTGATGAATCTATGGCTAGTAAAATAGTTTATAAACCATGGAGAAGTTGGAATAAAGTAGGTATAACACCAATATAAATAAAGAATCAGTTCATTACAGTACCTTGAAGTGGTCTTTTGTTTTCTTTCGCTAACGGAGCTCACGAGATTTTCTACTTTGAGTTTTGTGTTGTGAAGTTTTCAAGTTTTGGGTAAAGATTTGATGGATTATGGAACAAGGAGTGGCAAGAGCCTAAGCTTGGGGATGCCCATGGCACCCCCAAGATAATCTAAGGACACCTAAAAGCCAAAGCTTGGGGATGCCCCGGAAGGCATCCCCTCTTTCGTCTACTTCTATCGGTAACTTTACTTGGAGCTATATTTTTATTCGCCACATGATATGTGTTTTTCTTGGAGCGTCTTGTATGATTTGAGTATTTACTTTTTAGTTTACCACAATCATCCTTGTTGTACACACCTTTTGGGAGAGCCATACATGATTTGAAATTTGTTAGAATATTCTATGTGCTTCGCTTATATCTTTTGAGTTATATAGTTTTGCTCTAGTACTTCACTTATATCTTTTAGAGCGCGGTGGTGGATTTGTTTTATAGAAACTATTGATCTCTCATGCTTCACTTAGATTATTTTGATAGTATTAAATAGCATGGTAATTTGCTTAAAATCCTAATATGCTAGGTATTCAAGATTAGTAAAATTTTCTTTTGAGTGTTTTGAATACTAAGAGAAGTTTGATGCTTGATGATTGTTTTGAGATATGGAGGTAATAATATCAAAGTCATGCTAGTTGAGTAGTTGTGAAATTAAGAAATGCTTGTGTTGAAGTTTGCAAGTCCCGTAGCATGCACGTATGGTAAACATTATGTAACAAATTTGAAACATGAGGTGTTGTTTGATTGTCCTCCTTATGAGTGGCGGTCGGGGACGAGCGATGGTCTTTTCCTACCAATCTATCCCCCTAGGAGCATGCGCATAGTGCCGAGGTTTTTGATGACTTGTAGATTTTTGCAATAAGTATGTGAGTTCTTTATGACTAATGTTGAGTCCATGGATTATACGCACTCTCACCCTTCCATCCTTGGTAGCCTCTTCGGTACCGTGCATTGCCCTTTCTCACATTGAGAGTTGGCGCAAACTTCGTCGGTGCATCCAAACCCCATGATATGATACGCTCTTTCACACATAAACCTCCTTATATCTTCCTCAAAACAGCCACCATACCTACCTATTATGGCATTTCCATAGCCATTCCGAGATATATTGCCATGCAACTTTCCACCATTTCGTTTATCATGACACATTCATTATTGTCATATTGCTTAGCATGATCATGTAGTTGACATAGTATTTGTGGCAAAGCCACCGTTCATAATTCTTTCATACATGTCGCTCTTAGTCCATTGCATATCCCGGTACACCGCCAGAGGCATTCATATAGTCATCTTTTATTCTAGTATCGAGTTGTAATCATTGAGTTGTAAATAAATAGAAGTGTGATGATCATCATTTTCTAGAGCATTGTCCCAAGTGAGGAATTATAAAAAAAGGGGGGAAGAGAAAGGCCATAAAAAGAGAAGGCCCAAAAAAATGAGAGAAAAAGAGAGAAGGGACAATGTTACTATCCTTTGCCACACTTGTGCTTCAAAGTAGCACCGTAATCTTCATGATAGAGAGTCTCTTATTTTGTCACTTTCATATACTAGTGGGAATTTTCATTATAGAACTTGGCTTGTATATTCCAACAATGGGCCTCCTCAAGTGCCCTAGGTCTTCGTGAGCAAGCAAGTTGGATGCACACTCACTTAGTTTCTTTTGTTGAGCTTTCATACATTTATAGCTCTAGTGCATCCGTTGCATGGCAATCCCTACTCCTTGCATTAACATCAATCGGTGGGCATCTCCTTAGCCCATTGATTAGCCTCGTTGATGTGAGACTTTCTCCTTTTTGTCTTCTCCACATAACCCCCCTCATTATATTCTATTCCACCCATAGTGATATGTCCATGGCTCGCGCTCATATATTGCGTGAAAGTTTATAGGTTTGAGATTACTAAAGTATGAAACAATTACTTGGCTTGTCATCGGGGTTGTGCATGATGAGAGCATTCTTGTGTGACGAAAATGGAGCATGACTAAACTATATGATTTGTAGGGATGAACTTTCTTTGGCCATATTATTTTGAGAAGACATAATTGCTTTGTTAGTATGCTTGAAGTATTATTATTTTTATGTCAATATGAACTTTTGTCTTGAATCTTTCGGATCTGAATATTCATACCATAATTAAGAAGAATTACATTAAAATTATGCTAAGTAGCACTCCGCATCAAAAATTCTGTTTTTTTATCATTTACCTACTCGAGGACGAGCATGAATTAAGCTTGGGGATGCTTGATACGTCTCCAACGTATCTATAATTTTTGATTGCTCCATGCTATATTATCTACTGTTTTGAACATTATTGGGCTTTATTATCCACTTTTATATTATTTTTGGGACTAACCTCTTAACCGGAGGCCCGGCCCAGAATTGTTGTTTTTTGCCTGTTTTAGGGTTTCGAAGGAAAGGAATATCAAACGGGGTCCAAACGGAATGAAACCCTCGGAAACGTGATTTTCTCAACGAACAAGACCCAGGAGACTTGGACCCTACGTCAAGACACAAAAGAGGAGGCCACGAGGTAGGGGCGCACCTACCCCCCCCCCAGGCGCGCCCTCCACCCTCGTGGGCCCCCTGTTGCTCCACCGACGTACTCCTTCCTCCTATATATACCTACGTACCCCCAAACGATCAGATACGGAGCCAAAAACCTAATTCCACCCCCGCAACTTTCTGTATCCACGAGATCCCATCTTGGAGCCTGTTCCGGAGCTCCGCCGAAGGGGGCATCGATCACGGAGGGCTTCTACATCAACACCATAGCCCCTCCGATGAAGTGTGAGTAGTTTACCTCAGACCTACGGGTCCATGGTTATTAGCTAGATGGCTTCTTCTCTCTTTTTGGATCTCAATACAATGTTCTCCCCCTCTCTTGTGGAGAACTATTCGATGTAATCTTCTTTTTGCGGTGTGTTTGTTGAGACCGATGAATTGTGGGTTTATGATCAAGTCTATCTATGAATAATATTTGAATCTTCTCTAAATTCTTTTATGTATGATTGGTTATCTTTGCAAGTCTCTTTGAATTATCAGTTTGGTTTGGCCTACTAGATTGATCTTTCTTGCAATGGGAGAAGTGCTTAGCTTTGGGTTCAATCTTGCGGTGTCCTTTCCCAGTGACAGTAGGGGCAGCAAGGCACGTATTGTATTGTTGCCATCGAGGATAACAAGATGGGGTTTTCATCATATTGCATGAGTCTATACCTCTACATCATGTCATCTTGCTTAAGGCGTTACTCTGTTTTTAACTTAATACTCTAGATGCATGCTGGATAGCGGTCGATGAGTGGAGTAATAGTAGTAGATGCAGGCAGAAATCGGTCTACTTGTCTTAGACGTGATGTCTATATACATGATCATACCTAGATATTCTCATAACTATGCTCAATTCTATCAATTGCTCAACAGTAATTTGTTCACCCACCATAGAATATTTATGCTCTCGAGAGAAGCCACTAGTGAAACCTATGGCCCCCCGGGTCTATCTTTATCATATTAATCTCCTACTAATTAGTTATTTTCTTTGCTCTTTACTTTGCCTTTATTTTACTTTGCATCTTTATCACAAAAATACCAAAAATATTATCTTATCATATCTATCAGATCTCACTCTCGTAAGTGGCCATGTAGGGATTGACAACCCATATTCCCGTTGGTTGCGAGGATTTATTTGTTTTGTGCAGGTACAAGGGACTCGCGCGTAGCCTCCTACTGGATTGATATCTTGGTTCTCAAAAACTGAGGGAAATACTTACGCTACTTTGCTGCATCATCCCTTCCTCTTCGGGGAAAACCAACGCAGTGCTCAAGAGGTAGCAGGAGCTCGGGGCGGCGCGGATCGAACGGCAATGTTACGGTGGCCGAAGGTTGAGGAAGACGGCAGCGACGTCGATGCGGGGGTGCTGGACTTGATCTCGTTGGCGCAGACGGAGTAGCGGAGGAGTTCGGAGCTCCTCGACAAGCTCCTAGCCTGCAGGGAAAGCAGTGGTTGTGTGGACGGGGTCGGTCATGGTGGCCGTGGCGTCTGACTTCGTCCAGATCGACGGGATTGAGCGAGCAAGGAGGAGAAGTGGATCTGGGAGGGGGCGTCGAGGAGTGAGGCCATGGGGGCATGGGAGGCAGGGCGTCACCCTTATCCATTCCCCTTCGATGCCGGCGAGGTGGTCGGGCGGGAGCTCGGCTCTGTAGCGACGCAGCTCGGGGAAATATAAGTTGTGGTGGCAAATATAATACACATAATCCATATTGTTATGCACTAGCGCGTGTGCGTTTGAAATAGATGGATTATGATCCCGTACCCAATAAGATGGATATGTGTGTGTGTTAGAGAGAGAGAGAGGTAGAGGGGGAGAGAGAGTGAGGAAGAGTGAGGGAGAGAGTGTGTGTGAGAATTTGATGGTAAAAAATGCCGCCAATGTCACTTGATATGAACGAGAATATTAAATGTAATATTAACATAACTGATATTAAACTCTTAAAGTTAATGTGGCCCCGTTGCAACACACGGGCGTTCTTCTAGTATATAATAATAACTAGCAAGATGCTCGTGCGTTGGACGGAACATCAAGATGCATTTGTATGAGTAGTTTATATTCTGGGAGAGAAGGATGAACAAGGGAAGGCCTTATCTGCAAATGTGGAGAGGAGTGTGGGTCAATTGTCATACTTTTCTTCCTATCCGTCAGATATAGATCGAACGGCTTATATTGCAGGATGACAGGCACAATCACCAACTCTGCTTTTTATAAGAGTAGAGATTTATTTTGCAAGAGATTTGGAGTCAGGTCGGACAATGACACGATGTGACCTAATTGGGTGTAAACAAAAACATAAATTATGTTTAAATAATATCCACGGTAGCATGTCAATCTGACTTGATTACAATATAAATAATTTGGGGAGATAAAAGCCAAACATGATGACTCACACTAGCTTTTGAGTGTAATAAGTTTCCATGTTCGTCTCCTTTCATTCGTGGCACTGAAGGTACAATCAATAGTATTGAGGCCAGGAAGATATCATTGAGCTATGAAGTGTTCATTCATATCATTAGCGAAACCACATTCATCCTCCATAAGCAAAAGGAAAAGCATCTACCAGATATTCATCCTCACAAAGAAACACTGAAGCATAAGCCACAGAGAAAAGCATGGGACGCCTTAAATCAAGCAAACAGTTTCTCGACAAACAATTGCCAGATTGAAGACAGTAAAACAACCCCTATTATTATTATTACTATTACAAAGAGAAGAACAAACTAGACACCCCTTCCAATGAGACACTTATTCAGCTATGAGTTACTAGCTCTATGGTTTAAATCTTTCTACAGTTGGGCTTCTTCTATAGCTGAACTCCTATCTGTTAAGTATACAAGCTGCAACGAGCAAAGTAAAATCTTCTATAGAGCCACCATCAAATCAAATTTAAAGACCGTGTTTGTACACCCATTGTTAAGAGAGATGGCAGGGTGGGCATGCATTGGCCCTTCTCTGTTCAGTCCTTCGATCCGATTGCGCAAGTCGTTTTCCTCCAAGAGCTGTCTTTGATATGCGTTTTGGTTTGATTCTACATACACCAGAGCCGATCGCATCGGCGAGCTCTCAAGGTCTTTCTGCTCTACTGTCATACTTCATCAGATTGGCATCAGCTCCTACAGGACAAGGGAGAAAATCAATTATGCACATGTTTGATGATCAGCATAAAACCAAGTGAACACTGCATCAAAGAAAACACATTACATGAGTGCAATATTAAATATATCTGCGGTGGTATACCTGCACAATGTAGGATTAGGTTACATCCATGTTTGTCGTATACGCTATGTTCTTGGTTGAAGTTTCCAGCTGGGTAACATGCCCGTTAAGTTCCTTTTCCTTCATTATTGAGGCTTCACTCAAACTATGTGTGCTTTGAGAATTCTGGTGAGGTGAGTTCAGGACCTCAGAACCACAAGTGCCCAATCCATTTGATGAAAAATCTAGTTGTTTCTCAACAGATTTTGTGAGACACATTCTCTTTGCCCTTATCCGGTATGGAGGTGAAACATCAAAGCCCCTTGCAGAACTCGATAGCCCATCAAGAGAACCCAGTGACAGAAAGGATGCAGTTCTAAATGACTCTGGGGTGTCTGTAGCAGGGCGCTTCCCAGCAGGGGTGTAAAAGCTATCAGTGTTCGGTTCGCTAAACTTCAAATCACTAGCAGGTGTCAGTCTTTCTCGTTTTCTTCTTCTTAATATTGAAGGGGTGACTGGGAAGCTGTCAGCAGCAATCTTCAATATTGAATCAACACTTAACTGGACTGACATTGTTCCCTTCGTTGGCGTCGTGCAACCATTGGGGGATAGTGCTCCATTCCTGCAATGCTCAGATGTCTGGTGCACGGTTTGATGTTCAGAAATGAGTGAGGAACTGGCAGGGGCTACATCATTCATGTTAGGAATCTGGTAACAAAGAGGACCAAGGCTAGACTGTGCATCATTCTTCAAAGATGATTCTTCACCTTTAGCTGGTACAGCTTCTAGCTGAGTGCTATCAGGTTCCCCCAGGGTATCAAGTGTGGAATCAACCTTGAGTCCCTTCTCATGAACAGAAATAATTTCCAAACCCTTGTCACGAACAGAATCACTTTCCAGACCTTGTGCTGCTGAAGTAACAGCAGAGCCATTAACCACCGATGACACTTCATAAGAAGTTAGTGGCTGCACAGTTGGTAAAAAAGAAATGGATAGGAACCCTGAGCGGTCCTTGGCATGATCCAGTTTGTAAGACTGTAGATGTGAGCTAAAATTAGAATGATGAGCTATTTCAGGCAGGTTTTTTGAAGTGATGCCGGGCACTGTGTTCAGATCAAGATGGCCCTCAGAAGCCAACGACTTCTGTTTATCCTTGAAGTCATCATGACCAACTAGTCTTGGAATTGCCAAAATATTTCTGGTGCCATAGACATCTAACTTCTTTCTCAAAGAACTATTCCAATGATTCTTTATAGAATTATCAGTCCTGGAAAGAGCAGCATACTATCAGCACGAATACATTATCTTGCGAAGTGAAGAAGGAAAACTAAGGTGTACAGGGCGCAGACAGTAAAGACACAACTCATAAGGAAACAATCAAGAGTTGATGACCATAACAAAGCTTTGCACAGTTATAAACAGAGAATCAAAAACAAACAAACTAAATAAGTGTCCATTCCTTCGAAATGGAATATTTGGCTACTTCGAAATGGAAGAATTTTCAGGCATGAAAGGGCATCCTTTGGAGCATGGAAAGGCAAATTTATTCATGATATAACGTTATTGTCACACAGGTTTAAAGCTACTGTGAAGCCCATTCTGCTGGCCTGGATCCAATCCTTGTCATAATCTGTTCATATTGTTGTACTCTTTTGTATTTATGTACTCCCTCCGTCCGAAAATACTAGACATATTTTAGTTCTAGATACATCTCTTTTTATCCATTTTGATGACAAGTATTTCCGGACGGAGGGAGTACTATGTAAATAGGTAAGTGCCCTTGTACAGTAATTTACTTTTTAGACTTTTGTATGACTCTCAGTTTCTTTAATGAAGGACTGAGAGTCTTTTGCCTCACAGTGTTCAGTCGGAAAAAAAAAATAAGTGTGCATTATGAGTAATACGCGTGCTTACAGATTTATCATCATTCAGCTACAGAAGCCTGTAGTTAGTTTTTGGAGAATTCAATTATTTATTCAAATTTGGCAGACCCATTCCATTTATCATAATCTTGTAACTGCAATTCTGTTTATCAGAACCAACACTAGAGGGTTGAAAATAATTATTTAAAATAATCCAATATTAAAAAGTTCAACATAGCAAGTTAACCCAAAAAATAATTATTAAAATAATTATTGATCATTGAATAATTAAAGTCATGAGATAGCATAGTTTGTTAGCACCAACTCAATGCCATTTCAACATTATGCCGCTAGGTTTAGGCGGAAACATTCCAACAGGATGTAAGCTGTTTGGCAGTACCTTCCAGGAAGAACTTTTGCTATTTCTGCCCATTTATTCCCATATTCCCGATGGGCATTAATCAGTGCCTGTTCCTCCTCAGCAGTCCAAGCATCTTTCCGTATGTCTGGATTCAGATGATTATGCCACCTAAAATGTTTTGTATGAATTCAAAATCAGCTTCATATTTACCAATCAGCTCTTTATGTATGTAACCAGTATGTTTCTGAATTAGCAAACTTCCCCCCGTTTGTCTTGCACAAAGGGGGAATGCATTTCAGCAAACCATATAAAAATAGAACAATCAAAAGAATACCTCTCTCGACATTGCTTGCCTATACGTCCAGGTAGTGACCTTGCAATGACGGACCATTTTGTTGGTCCATACTTCTTTACAAGATCAATAATTTTATCATCTTCCTGTAGAAAAAAATATCATAAATATGTAAATATAACGATAAATGTGCAAAAGCCTTTTTTTTCAAGCAAAGTCAGGAGTGCAGAGACAAACCTCTTGAGTCCAAGGACCTTTGATGAGTTCAGGGTTAAGAACCTTCTGCCATCGATGTAAACATTGTACCTCTGTCCTATCCGGAAAGAATTCAGCTGTGTAGGTAGATAGCGACGCAACAAGTGAGCTCACCACACTTGCATATACAGAACAACGTCCAAAGAAGTATGACATTACTATATTACTATATAACTAACTAAAATGTGGGATATGCATTCATAAGGTAACCAATATCATGCTTCAGCATTAAACAACTGGTCGAAAGAACTATAAGAGCACCAGTAACTACTCTTAATTTCTGCTACCCTTTTTCCTCAAATGATGCTGCAAATATGTAAGATGCAACAGGGCCCCACACCAGTGGAAAAAGTCACTAACAGTTTAGCCCCTTTTTGAGGTATTATACAGAATGGACAATGTAAAAACTTATTTCAAAGTCCATCATGTTCGGTACAACGTCATACTGCAAATGACAGCAAATATAAATAGCAATTTACAAATGCAAGGAGACCTGAGCATATGAGTTGGTACAGAGCAAAGAAGAGGCAAACCTATTTTCTTCCAGCTTCTACCATTGAAAGTCTCAACTGCCTTCCGCAATGTTTCATCCTGTTGTCATTTGTTGATGCCAAATTAGCAGAAATCCACATGTGTGTTTGAATCAAACAGTAAAAATACTTTTCAATAGGAAAAATGGAGAAATTTCTCGCGATATAAAAATCTAGTCTTCCAATAGCAAGACCAAGAATGACAGACATGGCAAATTGATTGAAAAAATTACGCACTGGATGATTACAGCTGACTTTTTTTGCACTAGATAGATAAATTAGATATACAAACCAAACTATATAATATTGTACATTGGCATATACTCCCTCCGTCCGAAAAAACTTGTCCCAAGCTTGTTCATCAAATGGATGTATCTAGCACTAACTTGGTGCTAGATACATCCATTTGAGGGACAAGCTTTACCGGACGGAGGGAGTATACATTATGAATACCGGACTATGAATATGGTTTTGCATTGCATGTAGTAACAGAGAAAGTGAGATAGTTACCTCTTGTGATGTCCAGCCACCCTTCGCTCTCCTTATAGGCCCACTTGTTCGCCTAATATAAGTAAGTTTTTGTCAGCAAAATTAAGGTGAAATATTGTCAGTTCAAGGTAATAAGGAACACCATACTAGTCCAAGAAGATGGATATGAAGCACAATCTGCAGATATACACTAGCATACAATAACAACAAAAATGTGGTTTTTGCAGAAGAGGACTACATAAGGAAGCCGTGTGGTGTGCACCTGAAACAGGGACGCTAACTAATGTACTGCTAGTCCTACCATGTGAATCGCCCCTGTGGAGCCTTTTATCTTTATAAATTTGCAGGTATTTGATTCTCATGAACAATATGCTAAATATAAATTTCCCATAGATGAACACTCACATCCTACCTGGAACCTTAAAGATGCCAGGATCCTGAATATTCTGGTTGAGATATACGGTATACCCAGTAAAATCTAGCATACAAGTATCATGGGAACCAGTTTTTGATGCCTGAGTGACCCAGGGCAGCAGATTTTGTGATCACCACAAACAACACAAATGAATGCCCTCAGCTATGAACACGCATCATTCAATTCATACCAAAATCTAGGAAGCTTTATCAGCGCTCAATCATGGAAACTGTTCCAGAGCACATTTCAATCAATAAAGATTTCCAATACAAGACTTGCTTAGCAATATAGGGTATCGGTGACTGCAACTACTAAAACCATGCAGCTAGTAAAGCAAATAAAATAAAATACATCCTTATCTTGTTAAACAACTGCTGCCTGAGCACAACTAAACAGTATCTCCAGTTATACAAGCCGGGGATACTAATACTAAAGCTACTAAAAGTCTAAAACCTCAGCAACCATGACAAAACCCAAATAAACCTTCCCATCAAGATAACAAATATTGCACGGCTCCACGACCATGGTTAAACTAACTCCACACTCAAAGCAGGCATCTTTTGCAAACTGCGTCGATCTACACAAAGTCACAAACTAAACTAAGCCAAGCAAATCAAATGACTGGACCTTTAATAACAAGAGCATGCCAAAGAAGAACATGTTTAACACGGAATTCACCACTACAACATGCTTAAGCCATGCTTGAAACTCTGGATGAAGACAGCATGCTGGCATAGTAGTTCATGGAACCTATAAGAACCCAGGATGCGTCGAGAACCTAATGGATTGCCCCGAAGAATCTATCTTTTGACACAAACAGCCACAAATACCACTCCTGTGCCATTCCTTGACCAAGAAAATCCGCCTTTTCGCAGAATTACAGCCAAAGCGCTCACCAAGCCAGGCAATTGTCGCTGATAGAGCCACAACCCACAACCAAATCCACAAAAAGGGTCAAATCCTCTCACCCCCAACACCCACCGGGCCAGGACCACGACCCGAGCAAGCATCATCGAACCCAGGTAAAGCTAACGGTAACCCAACCGACCGGCCCAGATCCCTCCCGTCGTCGGGCCAATCAAGCGCAGCAAGGAGATAGCTTCCTCACCTGAGACCGGAGACGGAATTCACCGAGCCGGACACGGGCGGCGACATCCGCGCGGGCGCACCGGCGCCGCCATAGCTGCTGCCCTCGGACACCGACTCGCTCGACGCCGCGAGGGGCTGCCGGTTCTCCACGCAGCCCTCGTGCTCCGCCTCCTCCGCCATGGCCCCCATCTACCGCCCCCTCATCACCAGGAGAACCTGCCAGCAACAGCGCGAAATCACCACAAGAAAGAAGGGACAAGTTCAGATCAAGAAAGCCGCAGAAGGAACCGCCGCGGGCAGATCGAGCCCACGAATCTAACGAGGCGTACCAGATCGAGCGGGGCGGGGGATCGAATCCGGGAGGGGGCGAGCCGATCGGGGGGAGGGCGGGAGATGGCGCGAAGGGAAGGGAGGGAGGGAGCGAGGGCGCGCGGTGGCTCGAAACCCTAGGGGCGGGCGTTAAAGAGCAGAGCTTTTTATCCCCCCTCTCCTCGCTCGCGCTACGGCTGCCGTTGGGTGTCGGGGGCAGTTGTTGATGGAGAGGAGAGAGAGGACGCTTTCAAAAAACCTCGCCCGTTGAAGCGATGGGGGAAGGGAGGAGGTCGGGCGACGGCGGCATAAATTACTACTGGCCCGCGCCGTTTCCCGACTCGGCCCCTCGGTTTGTTGCGTATCAGATCACATATTATTCTGTTACAACTCTTCCCTGGCAGAGTACCGTACGCAGAAGGGCCCGATTTGGCTACAAATCCGTGAGCTTGTGCGCAAGGAAGTTTTTTTTAACACATGACAAAAAAAAGTTCTTTTTTTACAGATGTCAAAAAAAGCTTTATTTAACACAAATACTAATATACACTCACCCCTATGAATGTACGTACGTACACACAAATACTAATATACAACATTTTGAGATTGACGAAGTCATCGTAAACGTCACATAATCGATGAGACCGATGCGACATTTTCTTCCACTGAACAAGCATCGCCGGAAAGTCTGAAATAAATTCAGAAAAATAAAAGCAGCAGTCTATGACTTGTACAAAGAAGTTAATAATCATAGCATTGATCAAGAAAAATGCGTGTAACGCCATATGAAATGGAACAATCGCACAACCGCCGAGCATCTCTAGCAGATCCCGTATAACTCTCGCAAACTGGGATATACGGGACGCCATACGGAAAGGCCCAAAATAACTTGTCCGAGCAGATACCGCAAACAAGGCCCAGCCCGTAAAAATTTTAGAGGAGGCTCGTAAACCGTCCCCGATTCCTCCATATATGTGGGTGCCGCCAGGATTTAGGGTTCCCGTCCCGCAAATCCTCCGCCGCCCTCCGCTGCAATCCTCCCCCTTCGGCGTCAAATCCGCTCGGCTCCAGCCACGTTTTCCGTCACATTTCTTCGTTCTTTCTCGCGCGAAAATGTCGTCTGTTGGCTCTGGTCGTGGAGGCGGTGGGGGTTTCGGCCACCGCGGTGGATTCGGGTGCCGCGGCCACAAGCGCCTCCACGACGACAAGGTCGGCGGCTCCATCCTCCGACCTCCTGTGTCAGACAGGCAAAGGGAGGCGGCGCGAAGTCCCGCAGCGCCAGACCGAGGTCGCGCGCGTGGACGACCTTCTGCCGCCACAGCCGACTCTTCGACCCGGTGATCCAGCGGCAGCGTGCGCCGAGCGGGCGTTCTTTGCGGCATGGGTCGTTGCCGATGCCGGAGATGCGGTTGCGGCTGCGCAGTTGCCGGCGCTCTGGGAGGAGTACCAGCTCCAAACTTGGCTCTCCGGTTCGCTGATCTACAATATGCTGCATAGAGGCGAGCCGCTGCCCGCCGAGGTCATCTCCTGCGACGAGGACGATGACAGCGGCTCCGGCGAGGAGTAGACGGCTGCTCCAGTGACGGCAAGTTTATCTAGCTTTTAGCTAGTTTAATCTATGTTTTATCTAAGTTTTATCTAGTTTGTCTGTGCTGTTTGTATGAACTCCGGTGAACTATCTAGTTATCTAGTTTATCTAAGTTTAAATTTACAGTATATTTATACCTGATATATTCAGCTTGCGTGTACCCACAAGTTGGTTTCACAGGATCCTGCATCTAAAAATTAGGGAACAGAGAGATACAGGATCTGTTAGAGATGTTCTAAGACCTTATACAATGCAAGGTGCTTAGATGAGGTGCTTGGAACCCTTCAAAAAAGGGGATGTGCTTGGAGAAATAAATCAGGCTTTCCTTAAGCATTGGTGCCTATTTGTACATGGCAGATGCTTAATTAGACAACTCTTCTATAGAAATAGGCGCTGGTGCTTCAGAAAAAACCGGTTTATTTTTCTAAGCATCTAGCATTGTACAAGGCCTAAATGCATCTCCAACGGCAATTCACATATTTCCTCCCACATCCGTCCGTGAATAGGGGGTACCAGTCTGCGGGCATGGACACGGTAGGCCGCCATTCAACCATAGCTGCATAAATTTCAATCTGTATTTTAACGAACTGGACGAAATTCATGCAAAACCATCAATATTCATCGAAGTTCGAATAGAAAATAACACAAATCCTCCATACATAGCATGCAAATTAAGTTTAGTACAACAATGTCTCAAATTCGACAAGATTGACCGGATGTCCAACAAGTTTTTCATCAACGGAACATGTCGTTCCACACATACTCCCCCTTCAGCTTCATCCAACAGTGTGTGCATGTAAGTGGCTGTCACTTTGTCCTGTGGTACACCACAACAACACGTGCATGCTACATATAATATGTAGACCAACATTAAGTGAATGAATCAATCAACAAGTTGAGTAAGAGGAAGCAAAACTTACGATCTCATCCTCTGCCGTGTGCAATGACCACCTTGCCTCGAGTTGACGAACCACGTCACAAAACTTGGTGACCCTGGTCTGAATTGTATACCGGCGGTACGACACTGACCCCACGTTGCGTTGTTGAATGATGCACATGTTGTAGGGCACAATGTGCTTTTGTGCGTGAAACTTTTCATGCACTTACTCCCAGAAGGTCACCCTCTGCTCTTACCTATGAAATCTGCGGATACGGCCAACCGTGCATCACACAACAACAGAACAACTCATCATACATGGTCGAGTAGCTCACCATCCTTCATACTCTAAGAAACAACATAGTGTTTGAACAAAAGCTTAATGGCATTTGACTGAACACCTGCCGAGCGTGGTGTCCGCCATGGAGGTCGCCGACAAGGCGGCGGAGTGTACCTGGGTACAAACGGCTCCAGAGTGGACAGCTCTGTCATAAAGGCGAGCGGGCGCGCCAGTGCTGGTTGCGGACGTCTGACAATGCCTTTGTGGTGGCTTGAGACGTACAACACGGGCGGCGAAAGTGGAGGGTGTGAATGCAAAGCAAAGGAGAGAAAGGGGAGAAGTGAAAGAAAATGGGACCGGGGGGATTGGGTGGGCCTGGGGTGTTGGACTCCTTCGTTTGCTGTTCCGAAGCAGCTATGTACTCCGCTTCACATGTAGATCCTGCCACAACGCTCTGTTTAGAACTGCACCAACTGACAGCTCCACCGTTTAATGTAAACATGTATCCGGTTTGTGATTTAGAATCATCCGGATCAGTGTCAAAGCTTGCATCAACGTAACCATTTACAATGAGCTCTTTGTCACCTCCATATATGAGAAACATATCCTTAGTCCTTTTTAGGTATTTCAGGATGTTCTTGACCGCTGTCCAGTGATCCACTCCTGAATTACTTTGGTACCTCCCTGCTAGACTTATAGCAAGACACACATCAGGTCTGGTACACAGCATTGCATACATGATAGAGCCTATGGCTGAAGCATAAGGAACATCTTTCATTTTCTCTCTATCTTCTGCATTGGTCGGGCATTGAGTCTTACTCAATTTCATACCTTGTAACACAGGCAAGAATCCTTTCTTTGCTTGATCCATTTTGAACTTCTTCAAAATTTTGTCAAGGTGTGTGCTTTGTGAAAGTCCAATTAAGCGTCTTGATCTATCTCTATAGATCTTAATGCCCAATATGTAAGCAGCTTCACCGAGGTCTTTTATTGAAAAACTCTTATTCAAGTATCCTTTTATGCTATCCAGAAATTCTATATCATTTCCGATTAGTAATATGTCATCTACATATAATATCAGAAATGCTACAGAGCTCCCACTCACTTTCTTGTAAATACAGCCTTCTCCAAAAGTCTGTACAAAACCAAATGCTTTGATCACACTATCAAAGCGTTTATTCCAACTCCGAGAGGCTTGCACCAGTCCATAAATGGATCGCTGGAGCTTGCACACTTTGTTAGCTCCCTTTGGATCGACAAAACCTTCCGGCTGCATCATATACAACTCTTCTTCCAGAAATCCATTCAAGAATGCAGTTTTGACATCCATCTGCCATATTTCATAATTATAAAATGCGGCAATTGCTAACATGATTCGGACATACTTAAGCATCGCTACGAGTGAGAAGGTCTCATCGTAGTCAATCCCTTGAACTTGTCGAAAACCTTTTGCGACAAGTCGAGCTTTGTAGACAGTAATATTACCGTCAGCGTCAGTCTTCTTCTTGAAGATCCATTTATTCTCAATTGCTTGCCGATCTTTGGGCAAGTCAACCAAAGTCCACACTTTGTTCTCATACATGGATCTCATCTCAGATTTCATGGCTTCAAGCCATTTTGCGGAATCTGGGCTCACCATCGCTTCTTCATAGTTCGTAGGTTCATCATGATCTAGTAGCATGACTTCCAGAACAGGATTACCGTACCACTCTGGTGCGGATCTTACTCTGGTTGATCTACGAGGTTCGGTAGTATCTTGTTCTGAAGTTTCATGATCATTATCATTAGCTTCCTCACTAATTGGTGTAGGTGTCACAGAAACCGGTTTCTGTGATGTACTACTTTCCAATAAGGGAGCAGGTACAGTTACCTCATCAAGTTCTACTTTCCTCTCACTCACTTCTTTCGAGAGAAACTCCTTCTCTAGAAAGTTTCCGAATTTAGCAACAAAAGTCTTGCCTTCGGATCTGTGATAGAAGGTGTATCCAATAGTTTCCTTTGAATATCCTATGAAGACACATTTCTCCGATTTGGGTTCGAGCTTATCAGGTTGAAGCTTTTTCACATAAGTATCGCAACCCCAAACTTTCAGAAACGACAACTTTGGTTTCTTGCCAAACCACAGTTCATAAGGTGTCGTCTCAATGGATTTTGATGGTTCCCTATTTAACGTGAATGTGGCTGTCTCTAGAGCATAACCCCAAAACGATAGCGGTAAATCAGTGAGAGACATCATAGATCGCACCATATCAAGTAAAGTACGATTACGACGTTCGGACACACCATTACGCTGTGGTGTTCCGGGTGGCGTGAGTTGCGAAACTATTTCGCATTGTTTCAAATGTACACCAAACTCGTAACTCAAATATTCTCCCCCACGACCAGATCGTAGGAATTTTATTTTCTTGTTACGATGATTTTCAACTTCACTCCGAAATTCTTTGAACTTTTCAAATGTTTCAGACTTATGTTTCATTAAGTAGATATACCCATATCTGCTTAAGTCATCCGTGAAAGTGAGAAAATAACGATATCCGCCACGAGCCTCAACATTCATCGGACCACATACATCTGTATGTATGATTTCCAACAAATCTGTTGCTCTCTCCATAGTACCGGAGAACGGTGTTTTTGTCATCTTACCCATAAGGCACGGTTCGCAAGTACCAAGTGATTCATAATCAAGTGGTTCCAAAAGTCCATCAGTATGGAGTTTCTTCATGCGCTTTATACCGATATGACCTAAACGGCAGTGCCACAAATAAGTTGCACTATCATTATCAACTCTGCATCTTTTGGCTTCAACATTATGAATATGTGTGTCAGTACTATCGAGATTTAATAAGAATAGACCATTCTTCATGGGTGCATGACCATAAAAGATATTACTCATATAAATAGAACAACCATTATTCTCTGATTTAAATGAATAACCGTCTCGCATTAAACAAGATCCAGATATAATGTTCATGCTCAACGCTGGCACCAAATAACAATTATTTAGGTCTAATACTAATCCCGAAGGTAGATGTAGAGGTAGTGTGCCGACCGCGATCACATCGACCTTGGAACCATTTCCCACGCGCATCGTCACCTCGTCCTTAGCCAATCTTTGCTTAATCCGTAGTCCCTGTTTCGAGTTGCAAATGTTAGCAATAGAACCAGTATCAAATACCTAGATGCTACTGCGAGCATTAGTAAGGTACGCATCAATAACATGTATATCGCATATACCTTTGTTCACCTTGCCATCCTTCTTATCCGCCAAATACTTGGGGCAGTTCCGCTTCCAGTGACCAGTCTGCTTGCAGTAGAAGCACTCAGTTTCAGGCTTAGGTCCAGATTTGGGTTTTTTCTCTTGAGCAGCAACTTGCTTGCTGTTCTTTTTGAAGTTCCCCTTCTTCTTCCCTTTGCCCTTTTTCTTGAAACTAGTGGTCTTGTTGACCATCAACACTTGATGCTCCTTTTTGATTTCTACCTCCGCGGCTTTCAGCATTGCGAAGAGCTCGGGAATAGTCTTATTCATCCCTTGCATATTATAGTTCATCACGAAGCTCTTGTAGCTAGGTGGCAGTGATTGGAGAATTCTGTCAATGACGCAATCATCTGGAAGATTAACTCCCAATTGAATCAAGTGATTATTATACCCAGACATTTTGAGTATATGCTCACTGACAGAACTGTTCTCCTCCATCTTGCAGCTATAGAACTTATTGGAGACTTCATATCTCTCAATCCGGGCATTTGCTTGAAATATTAACTTCAACTCCTGGAACATCTCATATGCTCCATGACGTTCAAAATGTCGTTGAAGTCCCGATTCTAAGCCGTAAAGCATGGCACACTGAACTATCGAGTAGTCATCAGCTTTGCTCCGCCAGACGTTCATAACATCTGGTGTTGCTCCAGCAACAGGCCTGGCACCCAGCGGTGCTTCCAGGAAATAATTCTTCTGTGCCGCAATGAGGATAATCCTCAAGTTACGGACCCAGTCCGTGTAATTGCTATCATCATCTTTCAACTTTGCTTTCTCAAGGAACGCATTAAAATTCAACGGAACAACAACACGGGCCATCTATCTACAATCAAACATAAACAAGCAAGATACTATCAGGTACTAAGTTCATGATAAATTTAAGTTCAATTAATCATATTACTAAAGAACTCCCACTTAGATAGACATCCCTCTAATCCTCTAAGTGATTACATGATCCAAATCAACTAAACCATGTCCGATCATCACGTGAGATGGAGCAGTTTCATTGGTGAACATCACTATGTTGATCATATCTACTATATGATTCATGCTCGACCTTTCGGTCTCCATGTTCCGAGACCATATCTGTATATGCTTGGCTCGTCAAGTATAACCTGAGTATTCTGCGTGTGCAACTGTTTTGCACCCGTTGTATTTGAACGTAGAGCCTATCACACCCGATCATCACGTGGTGTCTCAGCACGAAGAACTTTCGCAACGGTGCATACTCAGGGAGAACACTTCTTGATAATTAGTGAGAGATCATCTTAAAATGCTACCGTCAAACAAAGCAAGATAAGATGCATAAAAGATAAACATCACATGCAATCAATATAAGTGATATGATATGGCCATCATCATCTTGTGCTTGTGATATCCATCTTCGAAGCATTGTCATGATCACAATTGTCACCGGCGCGACACCTTGATCATCATCGTAGCATCGTTGTTGTCTCGCCAATCTTATGCTTCCACGACTATCGCTACCGCTTAGTGATAAAGTAAAGCATTACAGCGCAATTGCATTGCATACAATAAAGCGACAACCATATGGCTCCTGCCAGTTGCCGATAAATCGGTTACAAAACATGATCATCTCATACAATAAAATTTAGCATCATGTCTTGACCATATCACATCACAACATGCCCTACAAAAATAAGTTAGACGTCTTCTACTTTGTTGTTGCAAGTTTTACGTGGCTTCTACGGGCTTAAGTAAGAACCAATCTTACCTACGCATCAAAACCACAACGATAGTTTGTCAAGTTGGTGCTGTTTTAACCTTCGCAAGGACCAGGCGTAGCCACACTCAGTTCAACTAAAGTTGGAGAAACTGACACTCGCCAGCCACCTGTGTGCAAAGCACGTCGATAGATCCAGTCTCGCGTAAGCGTACGCGTAATGTCGGTCCGGGCCGCTTCATCCAACAATACCGCGGAACCAAAGTATGACATGTTGGTAAGCAGTATGACTTATATCGCCCACAACTCACTTGTGTTCTACTCGTGCATATAACATCAACACATAAAACCTAGGCTCTGATGCCACTGTTGGGGAACGTAGTAATTTCAAAAAAATTGCTACACACACGCAAGATCATGGTGATGCATAGCAACGAGAGGGGAGAGTGTGATCTACGTACCCTCGTAGACCGACAGCGGAAGCGTTATGACAACGCGGTTGATGTAGTCGTACGTCTTCACGGCCCGACCGATCAAGCACCGAAACTACGACACCTCCGAGTTTTAGCACACGTTCAGCTCGATGACGATCCCCGGACTCCGATCTAGCAAAGTGTCGGGGAAGAGTTCCGTCAGCACGACGGTGTGGTGACGATCTTGATGTTCTATCGTCGCAGGTCTTCGCCTAAGCACCGCTACAATATTATCAAGGAGTATGGTGGAAGGGGGCACCGCACACGGTTAAGAAAACGATCACGTGGATCAACTTGTGTGTCTAGGGGTGCCCCCTGCCCCCGTATATAAAGGAGCAAGGGGAGGAGGCCGGCCGGCCCTAGGGCGCGCCAAGGAGGAGGAGTCCTCCTCCTAGTAGGAGTAGGACGACTCCCCTCTTTCCTACTCCTACTAGGAGGGGGAAAGGAAGGGGGAGAGGGAGAAGGAAAGGGGGGCGCCGCCTCCCCTCTCCTAGTCCAATTCGGACCAGAGGGGGAGGGGGCGCGCGGCCCACCCTGGCCGCCCCTCTCTCTCTCTCCACTAGGGCCCATGAGGCCCATTACTTCTCCCGGGGGGTTCCGGTAACCCTCCGGCACTCCGGTTTTCTCCGAAATCATCCGGAACACTTCCGGTGTCCGAATATAGCCGTCCAATATATCAATCTTTATGTCTCGACCATTTCGAGACTCCTCGTCATGTCCGTGATCACATCCGGGACTCCAAAATAACTTCGGTACATCAAAAATCATAAACTCATAATATAACTGTCATCGAAACCTTAAGCGTGCGGACCCTACGGGTTCGAGAACAATGTAGACATGACCGAGACATGTCTCCGGTCAATAACCAATAGCGGAACCTGGATGCTCATATTGGCTCCTACATATTCTACGAAGATCTTTATCGGTCAGACCGCATAACAACATACGTTGTTCCCTTTGTCATCGGTATGTTACTTGCCCGAGATTCGATCGTCGGTATCTCAATACCTAGTTCAATCTCGTTATCGGCAAGTCTCTTTACTCGTTTTGTAATACATCATCTCGCAACTAACTCATTAGTTGCAATGCTTGCAAGGCTTATGTGATGTGCATTACCGAGAGGGCCCAGAGATACCTCTCCGGCAATCGGAGTGACAAATCCTAATCTCGAAATACGCCAACCCAACATTTACCTTTGGAGACACCTGTAGAGCTCCTTTATAATCACCCAGTTACGTTGTGACGTTTGGTAGCACACAAAGTGTTCCTCCGGTAAACGGGAGTTGCATAATCTCATAGTTATAGGAACATGTATAAGTCATGAAGAAAGCAATAGCAACATACTAAACGATCGGGTGCTAAGCTAATGGAATGGGTCATGTCAATCACATTATTCTCCTAATAATGTGATCCCGTTAATCAAATGACAACACATGTCTATGGTTAGGAAACATAACCATCTTTGATTAACGAGCTAGTCAAGTAGAGGCATACTAGTGACGTTTAGTTTGTCTATGTATTCACACAAGTATTATGTTTCCGGATAATTCTAGCATGAATAATAAACATTTATCATGATATAAGGAAATAAAATAATAACATTATTATTGCCTCTAGGGCATATTTCCTTCATGATGTGCATGTCATAGGGCGCAACATGTGTTTCGCACGTGAAAGAATCATGCAGGCGTTGCCAGAAGGGACCTTCTCTGCTCCTGCCTGCAAAATCCGCGGATACGGCCAACCACGCATTGCAACAGCTCATCCTCCATGGTCGAATACCCACCATCATTCGTACTCTAAAAAACGACATGTCATTTGAAAATAAGCTCAATGCCATTTTACCAAACACCTATCGAGGCGTGGTGACTGCCATGGACGACGTCGAAGGGGGGGGGAGTGCACCTACCTCCCGACGGGTCCTGACTGGACGCCGTCGTCGTGAAAGGTGAGCAGGTGCGTCTGTGCTAGCTTTGGAGGTCCGGCAATGCCTGTGTGCCGGTCGGAGAGGTACAATGGTGGTGTTGGAGGAGGAGGGTGCGGATGCAAAGCAAGGGGGGGGGCTCGGGGTGTTGGAGACCTACATGGATGCTGTCCGGACTCCGGCAAAGTCCCGCCAACTTTGTCTCGGTTTTGCGGAAAAAGTGTATCCGAACCGCTTGACGGACCGATACAGATCCATGTTGGATGACACAACATATACAGACATCACGGTCCAGACAGCATGGTCCAGACGTACCCGGATGGTCTTTTTTTAAGGTCGGTGTTGGAGATAGGCCTTCTCTTTCTTTCTTGCGAAGAACATTCATTTAGGTGCCGAAACCAAAAACCCACAGAAGCCAGGGGTGAGGTAAGAAGAAGAAGAAAAGAAACGCAACACGGGTATAGGAGACCGAAGGAAGCTTGCAGCGGACGCCAGCGCGAGGGATATGTGACGGCGGGTTGACGGTGCCGTGCCGCCGTGGTTGGGATTCGAGAGGAAGGAAGCGGCTGGCTGGCCGCCAACGTCGCCAGTTACCGTTGCTGGTTCGAGGCCCTAACGGCTCCCTGGTTAGTGCGAGCGCGACACCGTGCGAGTGGGTTGACTAGCCGTCGAGGCACAACAACCATCTCAGCCGTCCGTTCTGGATCCTGGCATGGTGAACACAACAACTGCTGTTCCAAAAAAAGAAAAACAGCAACCGCACAAGCCAACTATCACCGATATTTTTGGCAAATAATATGCACGAGATTGGTATTGTGCACCGTATAGCACGTGTAACAACTGATGAATTCACCTAGCCAATGTCGCCTCCCAACCCTAGTGGCGGCGGCCGCCGCCACAATTTCCACCATCGCCTCGGTCCCCTTTCTCTTCCCCGCCTGGTGGCCTCGTTGGCGGCAAAAGGTGTGGGGACCCGTCTGTCTCGTTATATTTTACTTAGGTTTTTGCTTCTCCGGCGACATTGACGAGGTAGTTGCGACGATGGAGTGTTAGAATAAGGTCTCTCTGGTCTCTCACTACCTTGACAACGTTCGATCCGACACGGCAAATGACTTGTGAAAATTTGTGTCCCTGGATCTATTGGTTCCCTCCATATCTTGACAGTTCGTGTGCCTTTCCATGAGAGCTTTTGGATGGATATTGGTGTAGCAACTTCGACGTCTCCATGTTGTTTTGTGGATTGGCCCGGTTCTTCAACCCTCTATGATGGCGGTGATGGATTACAAGTCTGTTCCGCATGAGGTGATGCTCCAGTCAACGTAGCTTTAGCAATTTATAGATCTCGTCTTAAAGGGCGAGCGATATTACGGTCTTTAAAGCCCGGTATTGCAAGGGTGTTTACAGGTTCACTTTTCTTTGTTGTTGATTCATTGCAATTTTCAATCTTTGACATTCTTCCATCTCCGGCAGGCGACATACAATTGAAGGAAAAAGAAGACTAGTATACTCTTTAATGTAATTTTATTTTTCACTGGTCGTTCTACCTTGAGTTGTCTATCTATTGTATTGACCTTTGTTTTCCTCGATACTAATCGGATCTAAGATTCCCTTCAGGTGTTTTTATTAAAAGAAACTTGATGAATTCATGTCTAAGATCTTTTTTTACGAAAATGATTTATTATTAAAGTTCAACGAAGTACAATTCACCAAATTACATTGAGATTTCAAGACCACCGAAATTACTACCGCCGCCAAAACGCACCGCTGTCGCCGCTTTCCTACCGGAGCAGGCTTGACCTTGTCGATGATAGTCAGGAAGTCTTCGTGCACGTGCTCCTAACGACCAACGCCCTTGAGCCACAACCGTCGCCGTCGAACCCTTAAATAGATCTAAAACACTTGACACCAAATCTCGCCACACGACGAAAAACCCTAACCTCACTGCCCTGGACACGGTAGGAATTCATGCCAGAGCCCCATCGACTATGTCCAGATGAACGAACTCGAGGAAGATCAGAGCCCGGAAGACAAACTTGAAGAAGTGTCGCCATTCGCTCGAGCGCTACACGTGCGAGGACTAAAAAAAATAACCTAAACTACTAAATTCTCCTCCCTACCACCGGCCGCCGGAGCGCGCGGAAGGCTGAGGGGAGGCAAATCTACAAGCCCGTGGACGAAGTCTGGACTGAAGTGTTTACCCTAATCATCAAGGGTTATGGGAGGAACGAGAGGTTCTGTCCTTGTCTAAGGTCCTAATTTTGCATTGATGCTTTACCGAACGAAGTCAGATCTATGGTTTCTCTATAGATTCGGCTCGTCTGTTATTGAGCTTGAGTTTGTGTCCTCGCAGGCTCACAACCGATCTTCCGGATTTGTTGGTTTTTTGTCAGTGTGTCATGGTGCTTTCGTTGGTTTGATTTTTGTGGAGCTGACAATTTTCCTCGGCGCTACGATGAAGATCTTGTGGTTCAGTCATATGCACTTCTACGGGATCATTTATCAAGTTAGTGTCTCGAAATAGCCCCCCCCCCCCCCTGCTTTGTATTACAAAGGAACCATCATCGATACAACCCACGATAGGTGCTGGGGCGGAAGCAGTACAGGCATGCCCAGAAGAAACGAAAAAGAAAATATAAAAGAAACAAATACCGACAACGGCAAAAAAAAATGAAGAATCACCAAGCTCCGACTCCGAAGCGCCGGTACCACACACCACCTCCAAGAAAGAACGCGGCAATGACGACGCTGCTGCAAGGGTTTCCCCAGGTACACGGCAAGGAGAAAGGAAGGATGACACCCAACGCCCTCCAGGAAGGTCCGGCGGCACCCTCAGGCGCCACCGCGTCGGAGTCGAGGGATTTCTCCTGACCCCAACCATCACCCCGGGCGCTCCGGAGCACGCCACCATACCATCCATCACCATGTGTCAATAATGTCTTGAGTCTCCCACGCTGTCTCACCACGACACCGCAAAGTGGGATCTGCACAGCGAAGAAGAGAAGCCGGGACTCGAAGCAGCGGCACCGTCAGCACACGGGAGGGCCCAACCTCCACCGTCACCAACGGGATCCGACCGGACGCAACAGTAGGAGCAATACCAGGCCCATGGACCCATAGGCCCGGCTAGGCCCTCAAATGCCCGTAAAGCTCCACTGTCACGCTGCAGAAGGCATGCCATCGGCGTCGCTGCTTCCTGTCCGAGCCACTCCTCCACTTCATCATGCCGGAGGCAGCGAAGCCACGCCGTCGCCGGCCCGCTAGGACCCAGATGGGGCCCTAAGGGCCCAGATCTGGGCCGAGGTTGCGCCGCTGGCCACCCAGCGCCACCAGGCCGCCCCGCCGCCAAAAGGCTGCGTCACCACCATGCCAGCCGCCGGCCCCGGCGCCAGGACGCTGGACTGCCGCCAGGCGAGCTGCTCCCGCCGCCGAGCCCTGCCCCGAGAGGGGCGCCGCGCGCAGGGGAAAGGAAGGCCCGCTGCCGCCGAGACCACCCGGCCAGATTCGGGGGCGTCGTACGGTGGCGACGGGGGATGGATGATAAAGGGGTGGGGGCAAGGAGAGGACGCGGGGGAGCCGCCCCGGCCGCTGCCCGGGGAGGCGGCGCGAGGCGGAGTCAGGAGAGGTAAGGGAGTCGGGAGCGTAGCGTTGGCGAAGTCAGATCGTCGGTTTTTCTAGCTGTAGTGCCTCCTTCGTAGAAATTCCTCTTTCAAAAAAAATATGATCACAAAGAGGATGTATATAAGAGATTTCACTGAAATTCTTGGTTTTAAGAGTTAGGAGTACTTTGTAGTTTTTAAATCTTCGATCCAAAGCATTGTTAGATTGTCGTGTTTGAATAAAGTTCATGTATTTCTTTAAAGAAGTGCATAGTTAACCTCGCCGTGGTTGATCCACACTCTTCACCCTAACACTAACCATTGTCTCCAGCGAAATCGACACCAACTCCGCCGGCTCACTGATCGTATCGCTGGCTAACCATCAAGGCTGGACCGAGGATCATAGTTTTCATGTCCGATACTAGGTGCCTCGGTCGCCAACCTATCATCGCTGCTCCTCGACGGTCATCTCGCCTCCCCTCGTCTTCGACGATATCACTGCCACCACCTCCAGCGGCTCGCAGATCCTGCAACTGCACCTAGCTCCAACGAGGAGTATCGATGGTCGTGACTGCGCCAACACCAACTTAGAAACACAACCAGGCATCAGTTGATGCCAAAGCCCCCCGCGGCGGTCACAGGGACGCCCAAAGGGTGCCCTTTGATGAACTGGTGTTTCATCAGGAGCGCTCATGTAATAATTGGCAGCCTGCAGAGTGAATCCTGGATGGGTTGGTATTTTTCTTACCCCAATTCTTAGATTGTTCGAAGCTGATAAGTAAGCAATCCCTCGTTTTTTCAAGCATTGCCTCCAAACTCTAGCATGTTTGCAACAAAAAATACCAGGGAAACCAGACATCCCACGATGCACATACCTGCAGTAACATTTGACTACATCAAGGATGTGAGGCGCCAGTTACCAGTTCTCTACAGAGGATGAATGCCTCAGCTGTGTCAAATCAGCATCACAGGGATAAGGAAAACTACGTTATTGTAAAGCTATTTTCCATGTTGTCTAAAGAAGACCGCAATCAGTTGGTAAATATTTGTCTTCAAAATAGCATGTCTATCTGCCTCCAAAACGAAAAACAGAAAGAAAGCATTCATATAGCATGTTTACTGTTAGCATCTGGAAAAGAAGAACCCGAATTATCCAACTTGCATATAACTTGGTCGCTGCTATACAACACAAATGTGTTTACACAACCAACATAAATTATACAAGTATGGATGCACTGACCTTTACCTCGCTGATAGAGTGAGAGTGCTCTGCACATACATCTACTTTTTGTTGCTTTGAATTTGCTTATCACTATCATATCGCCCTTGGTTAAGTTTTGGCAATGTCCAGTAAATCACTGAGCAGTGTTTCAGTTTACTAAAGAAATTTCATCAGATTTCCACCAGAGGGTGTGCTTCCTCTTCCCACTTTCTCAAGACAAACATACAACATATGAATTTGCACAGAAACATAAAACACATACTTAACTACCTAGGTAAAAAAGTTACTGGTCGAGCTTCCCTGTCTTGCCTTGGCATGCAGTAGTGCTTGGGAGACCGATTCGTTTGGTTGTAGACCAGCCTGCACCATGTCCTTGATAAGAGCTTCAGCTTCCGGACATTTACCATCATTACAAAGACTACGGATCGTCAGGCCATAGCTAGCGAAATTTGGAACCAAGCCATTCTTCCTCATCTCCGTGATTAATTTCATAGCCTTGTAGGAGTTCCCTTCTCGTCCATAGCCAAAAATCATCATGTCATAGATCACACCATTCGCCTTAACGCCTTTCTCCTCCATCGACTGGAACAGCTTCCTGGCGTCTTTCATGTTCCCTTCCATGCAGAGAGCATGCACCAAAACACCGTAAGTGCGCACATCCACCTCCAAACCAGCCTTCCCCATGTCCGCAAACATCTCAAAAGCTTTGTCCATGTCACCGCCCCGGGCCAATGCATCAATCAGTATGGTGTAGGTCCCATTTGTGGGTGTCAGTCCTCGCTCCTTCATGTCAGAGAACGCCCTGTTTGCACGGGCAATATCTCTAGCACGGCAGAACCCCGCAATGAGCGCATTGTGCGTCAGAGCGTTGGGCTGGTGCCCGGCGGCCCTTATTTGGTTGGAGAAATGCAAGGCGTTGGACATCTGCCCAGCCTTGCCGTACCCGTCGACGAGGAGGTTGAACGTCACGATGCTCGGGCGGATGCCCTCCTTCCGCATCGTCTCCAGCAGCCGGGCGGCGTCCTTCATCCTGCCGTGCCTGCACAGCCCCGCGATCAGCGTGTTGTAGCTGACGGCGTTCCGCGCGACGCCCTTCGCGGGCATTTCGTCGAACAGGCGGCGGGCGCCCTCGAACTCCCCCGTCCTGCACCACTCCCCGATCAGCACGTTGTAGGTGTAGATGTTCGGCTCGACCCCGCCCCTCCTCATCTCGTCGAACAGGGCGAAGCCCTCGTCCCTGCGCCCGCGGACGAAGTGGCCGTGGATGAGGGCGGTGAAGGTGACCTCGTTCGGGGCCAGCCCCAGGCGCGGCATTGCGCCGAACACCCTCCGCGCCTCCGCCAGGTCGCCGGTCCTGCAGCAGGCGTGGACGAGCGCCGTGCAGGCGGCCACGTCCAGCGCCCCGTCGCCCGCCTTCGCGCCGCGGGCGAGATGCGCTAGCGCTGACCGCAGCTCGCCGGCGGCGCAGAGCCGGCGCACGGCCTCGGCCGTGGTCGCGGACATCGTGTTTTTGTTTTGCTTCACCTGATCGGCTTTTTTGCTACCCTTTCTGGAGTGGAGGTTTGAGTTGTTGGCGGGTCATCGATGCCGCGTTGCACACGGTCAGCAGAGCAGACGGTCGAATAGGGCAGCAGTTGGACGTAGGATTCAAGGCCAGAAATGAGATTGTTCCTCCTGATCTGTTGTGATTATGATGAGGAAGAAGCTTTGGGATTCGTTTCGAGCTGCGTCTCTAGCAGGTGCCCTATGGTTGCCATTTCCAGTGCTGCGGAGCCTAAAGTTCATACTCACTCACCATTTCCAGTTCGAACAAAAAAGCCCGGAGGAAAAAAAATGGTCGCCCACCGTGGGGCTCGAACCCACGACCACAAGGTTAAGAGCCTTGCGCTCTACCAACTGAGCTAGACGGGCTTGCTGAATAGAATGCACAGAAAAGGCACTCGTTACTTGTCTCGCCAAAAGAGGTTACCCGTTCCTGACCTTGAAATCTACTCCCTCCTTCCCAAAGAAAACTGGGCGTGTACAACCATATACTACTTTTTTTTTTGCATGGTCCACCATATACTACTTGCTCAGTGAATACGAATTTCGGCACTACTAGTCGAATTCTTTCGTACGCATACATAAATGCCACCACGATCGAACGAGGAAAAATCTGGAAAGGAATATCGTCATCAACTATGCACGCGACAGCTTGCAAGGAGAAGAAGGAAACGTTTGTACCTGGCCTCCCCTTTGCAGCTTAGCATCTTTCCTTTCCGGAGGGGATTTGACGTTATTCAGCCAGCACACCCTTTTCGCAGCTACGAGCCTTGGAACCAAGGGAAAGCGATCAATCCGAGAGCGCAAAATCTTATGGAAGGATCCGGAATAAAGGGAAGCGTGTTATTATTGCCCTTGCCACTGGCTGATCGAAGGATCCGATTGGGTCTAGTACTAGTACTGTAGTACTTATTTTCAGCATATTTCCGGATAGCAGTTGACGTCGCGGGCACACGTGTTGGGCATGACGAGCGACTCGTCCCGATCGCCAATTTTGTCCGACGAATAATATCGTCACAAGTCCAATACCTACGCTCATGTCACCAACCACGGCACACTCAGCCCGGTGGCGGTGGGACCGTTTTCCCACCACGGTCGTAGGCGAGCAAGCGAAGTGCAAGATCGCAACGTATCTCTCCCGCACACCCGCCTGTCGAGTGTCGACCGCCCCGCACGCTCGCTCACACGCAGAGCAGTCCACCGGTCCGTAGTCCAAACCTCAGAGACCTTCCACTTCCACGTCATTCTATCCCGTACTGCTGCCCCACGCCCACCGGCCGCCCCCGCAACCAGACGCCAGAAAATACCGAGTCAGCGACGGCCGAGCCCGCCTCCCTTCCCACGGACGGAGACGGGGACGGAGACGGGCCCCAGCGTCCAAAACCTCTCTTGAATTCCAACGCGCCCGAGCAGCAGGGGGAGAAGGAAGGAAGGAAGGAAGGAGGTCCACCGCCCACCGCCCACCCCCACGCCGTGCGCCTCCCCCTCCCCTCCCCTCCCCCTCTTTGAACAGTCGCACCACAGCAGCGCCTCCGCCTCCTTCCGTTCCCCCTCTCCCCTCCCTCGCCGCCGCCCGCCGCTCAGCTCAGACCCGATCGGCCGCGCGGCGCGAGTCCCGGCCCGACTGACACCGGCGGGCCGGCAGAGCTCTCCTGGCCCCGGCCAGCTCCGAGCCGTGCCTGCCGGGGGGTTCCGGAGGCGGCTTCGATGCAGCACCACGCGTACAGCCGCCTGGGGAGCTTCGGCGTGGGCGGCGGGGCGGGGGCGGCGGCGTCCCCGCCGTCGTCGCCGCGGCGGGCGTGGGGGAGGAGGGCGTCAGCCAAGGGCGGCGCGGGCGCGGGGAAGGCGGCGGGAGGGGGAGGCGCGGCGCGGCGGGCCGCGCGGGCGGTGCTGGCCGCGCTGCTGCGGCGGCAGGCCGTCTTCCTCTTCGCACCGCTGCTCTACGTCGCGGCGATGCTGCTCTACATGGGCTCCATCTCCCTCGACGGCGTGCCCCGCATCATCTCCCGCCCCGCGCCCGGTTCGCTCTACCACAGCCCGCAGCTGTACGCCCGCCTGCGCCCCGAAATGGACGCCGACAACGCCACGGACGCGGTGAGTGCCGCGCTGCCCCTCCCCCCTGCTCGTCTCTGGAAGTCTGTGTTTGCGATCGAAGTGTTTACTCGATTCGGGGGTGGAGCGAGTTCTCTCGATGCTCGGATTGTAGTGGGTGCGGCGGTGGCTGGTTGGATCATTGTGCGTGAGCTGACTTTCAGCGTGTCTTCAGAGACTGAACTATGTCGTTTTCTGCTTGTGGCCGTATACTCGTTTGCTTTATGTGGTGCGTGCTGGTTAGGACAGATATGGGTTAGTTTTACCCCCGATTGCTGCAGAATTACTACAATACAGTTGTGGAAATGTATGTGAGGGTGGATAACAGGGCAAACTAATGGTGTTTCACCAAGTTGAAACATACTTCAGATTTGTTGGGTTCCTAGTATTTTTAATCAACTGGGAGAAGACACATATCTTGGTCAGAATCAGATAATTGCGGTTTGAGAATTTGTCAGATTACCTGCTTCAAGCAATAGCATGTGCAGAAATGTTTGCAGAAATGTTGTAAATATTGCGGTATCACATAGTATTTGTTAATTGAACGGAATTATGGAAAACCCAATGCAAACTATCCATCCAACAGTCTGCAATTCTGCTGGTCTAAAACAATTGCTTTTAACAGTTGAATCTTATGAATGTGTGTACACAATAGACATGGTTAGGAGCATCTGGTGAACATGGCTTTTCATATTAGTAGCGATGATGACAGATTGACAGGTTAATTTATGATTCAAGTGTATGAAACTTGTGTATACCTGATAGCCTCTCAACTCCGAAGGACTTGTTTTTCAGTAGTAGCTCATGTTCATGTTGTATGCTATAAGAGAATTAGTACATCATTCTATAGTGTCTGAGATACGTTTTTTTGCCGCATTTTTTTACCTATTTGTGTCTCTTATTTAGTTCATATGCATGTGTTACTAGTATTCTCATATTGCTACATTTTTGTAGCTAGCAACTGTATGGCGGCATGCTTACAAAGGTGGTGTTTGGCAACCTTGCATAAGCAATAATACCTATGGTATGTCAATTCAAAACTTCTGAATATTTCTCTGCATTTCTAATTTCATGTACTGGTATCACTCTAATGATATATGACTTGATCAAGTTCAAAGAAACTTTTCTTTGTTTTTCTGCACATTTACAATTGAGCATTCTCTGATTTGTCGTAGGCACATTTTCTATGTTTGATTGCCCTGATATGAGTCCTTCAAAAGTTATAGTTGCAAAACGATATACTTAATGTATTTGACATATTTGGCCACAGTGTATGCTTTGCTCTATTTTGCTACTTTAGTTTATGGCAGATGCCATTTCGCGCAAAGCATTTCATATTGAAGGAAGTTCAAATCAATAATTGGTTACTTCTGTACTTCGGTAGGTTTGCCCGAACCAAACGGCTACATGTATGTGGAGGCAAATGGTGGTTTGAATCAGCAAAGGACATCGGTAGGTACCTTCCATCAGTTGCTCTTTGTGACAATTACCAAAATAAATTTGTATCGTAAAGTTTCCAATGTACAAAGTGTTGCTCACTGATATTTTCTATCATTCTGCAGATATGCAATGCAGTCGCAGTTGCTGGTTTTCTGAACGCAACTCTTGTAATCCCAAATTTTCACTACCACAGCATTTGGAAGGATCCTAGGTCTCTTTCTTTTTGATATGCATGATGTTGATTGTAATCCTTAATGATGGTGCTACTGGGTTTTCATACGCCGTACCACTATCTGTATATAGTCTTTTCGCATCATGTCTTTTGGTTAGGGTTGACAAAAAATGAATTCATGGTTATTGATATCGTTTTCTGAACAATGACAGTTGCACTGTACTTAACTTCTACCATTCTCTACAATATAAAAGACTTTACAAAGGATGACTTGTATATTAACTTAACATTTTATTGAGCTAGATTCACACTAGAGAGCTCAGTTTGTTAGCTATGAGCTGTTATCCTTTTTTTTGGCTTGCTGTAGTGCCATGCTATGGTCAATGGATTCAAACATCAATATAACTACACAAATACACACTTAGTCATTTATGTTTAGGGAACTACTTAATATACTATTGTACTCCCTCTGTTTCTAAATATAAGCCTTTTTAGAGATTCCAGTACAGACTACATATGGATGTATATAGACGTATTTTAGAGCGTAGATTCACTCATTTTGCTCTGTATGTAGTCCATATTGGAATCTCTAAAAGGGCTTATATTTAGGAATGGAGGGAGTACACGATAGCATGTTTCCCATTTTCTAGTTCGGGACTGACGGGGCTCGAACCCGCAGCTTCCGCCTTGACAGGGCGGTGCTCTTGGCATACCCATTCTTAAATAGAACCATAAGAAGATAAATTTGTGATGGCATGTGTTTCATGCATGGGTCTTTTGTTAGCTATGCAGAACTTCAAGGTTCTGGCGATTCTGAAAAATAATGTGTTGTTCATAAAATGTAAATCTCAGGGGTGTGTTTGGATGAGGGGATTTCTCAGAACCTGTGGTTCTTAGGTCAACTTCAATATGAACGAATCCTATTAATTTTGCCTAGAATTGCCAAGGATTGATATTAATATTTATTTTTTGATACAGCAAATTCAGTGATATCTATGACGAGGACCACTTTGTCCAACGTTTGAAAAATGATGTTCGAGTGGTTGACAAGGTGCCTGGATTCATAATGGAGCGGTTTAGTAACAATTTGAGTAATGTTCATAATTTCAAGATAAAGGCTTGGTCTCCTATTCAGTACTACAAAGATGTTGTTCTTCCGAAGTTAATTGAAGAAAAGTGAGTTAAAGCCAATTTGGTTATTGCAGCTCCGAAGAAAATGTTCTTCTGATGTTATTGTGTTTAACTGTTATATGACCATTTAACACTATTGTCTGTGAATAAATTATAGGCTCATAAGGATATCACCTTTTGCAAATCGGCTTTCAGTTGATGCTCCGCCTGCTGTTCAACGACTGAGATGCCTGGCTAACTTTGAAGCCTTAAAGTTTTCTAAACCAATCACTGCTTTATCTGACACTTTAATTTCTCGAATGAGAGAAAAAAGTGTGGAAAACAACGGGAAATATGTAGCAGTGCATCTCCGTTTTGAAGAGGTTGGTTTTCTACTTTAAAAGACTGTTCTTCATTCTTCTGTCTGAATTTCATTTGTGAAATATGGGCATGAACATGGTTACCAGACGAGGACCGTCATCCATTGTTTTTGTTTATGCAGGATATGGTTGCGTTCTCTTGCTGTGTCTTTGATGGTGGTGATGAGGAAAAAAAGGAATTGGATGAGGCCAGGGAAAGAGGTTGGCGTGGAAAATTTACTAGGCCCGGACGTGTAATAAGGCCTGGAGCAATAAGGATGAATGGGAAATGTCCACTTACACCTTTGGAGGTACGCTAGTATGTAATGTTGGTGTTACTGCTTCAGAAGATGCTTCAGAAATTTCATTATGAAATGAATACAAACTATATTTCCAGCAAATCTTGTCTGATTTCAGCAGCAGTTGGTGCTGATTCTTTTTGTTACAGTCATTTACATGTCCATGCCGTGTGTTGTTTAGGTTGGATTAATGCTTCGTGGAATGGGTTTCAGCAATAAGACTTCAATCTATTTGGCTTCTGGGAGAATATATAAAGCAGAGAAGAACATGGCTCCTCTCCTTGAAATGTTCCCTCTCTTACAGACAAAAGAAACATTGGCATCAGATGAAGAACTTGCTCCGTTCAAGGTTTGTAGGAATTGGAGTTCTAAAGTCTTATTTACTGAACTTTGAAGTATGCTGCTCTAACATAGCGCAATGTTTTCCAGAATTTCTCCTCGAGGATGGCAGCTATTGACTACAGCGTTTGTGTCCATAGTGAGGTTTTCGTGACTACTCAAGGTGGAAATTTTCCTCATTTCCTTCTTGGTCATAGAAGATACTTGTATGGTGGGCATTCGAAGACAATTAAGCCTGATAAAAGAAGATTGGCCGTACTCTTTGACAGTCCACGTATCGGGTATGTTATTGTGGTTCATGGCCAGTAAAACATTACTTTTCACCATCTTTTTCAGTTTTGGAATCATAAATATTATTTTGTTAAAAAAAACTGCACCCCCCTTTTATGCAGATGGAAGTCATTAAAACGTCAGCTGCTTAATATGAGGTCGCACAGCGATGCCAAGGGTATTCAGTTGAAAAGAGCAAATGAATCTGTATACACGTTTCCATGCCCTGACTGCATGTGCCATCCAAATAAACCAGAACACCCTAAATCCATCCAGGCTAGATAGCATCTGCCATGGCTGGTTTGACTGATCCTGATTCATTTTGGCATCATTGTATAGCATGATCATTCTTTGCGTGCAGTCTGGTGGTGTGATTTTCCGTCGTCAAGCACCCCCGTTGCAGTGTTGTTCATTCCATGGCCCTCATGTCGACCTTTGTAGAGACATGTTCAGGCTATTTTGATGTAGGCTAATTCTGGGGCTAACAATACACCGATCCTCATCATCTACAATAGATGACCCCTCTTAGGTCTTAACCATCTCTAGGCCTTCTTGGTGGGGTTGTAGACTTGTAGTGTTCCCTTGTACATTGCTAGGCTAGGAAGCAAACACAAATCATAATATATAATTCTTGAAGCGAAGACAGAATGTTCACTTTATTCTAATGTGTCGAGATTTTATTCTTTGGAGTAACCCAATGTGGGGTAGATTTGCATTAGTCTAGAGCCCTGAGGGTTGCCTTCGTTGCTTTAACTTGTTGGCACTGCACTCCTACGAATTATTAGTTCGTCAGTTGAAAGGAGAGCACCAAAAGGTGAAATTCTGTCGTTGGCTTTTGTCTCATGTTGGAAACAGCATCTAGAGATTGTCTGAGCAATCATCAATCGAGTGCACAGGTAAACAAGTGAGGTACCTCATTTTTTTTAAATTTCTTTGCGCTTGTTGAGTGAGGTGCTCTTATTTTATTATTATGCCGAGGACGTAAGCGGCAGTGATGTAAAGCAGCTTTCATAGTCGAGGCCGGTCACATGCCCGGTTTGGATGTTTGCAGTAGATGGAGCCTGTAGTCTGCTCGCATCATTACGAGGATACTTTGTGAAAAGAAGCTGGCGGGCTGCTCTGCTCTTCCCCTGAAATCTCTGGCGGATTTCTGCTTCAGTTAGGCTGCCAATTGCGAGTAAATCAAGGGCTCAACGTTCTGCGCGGTCTGGAAGACGAGACCTAGCAAAGAAAAGTTCAGTCGCCTTGCTACTTTGGTAACATGAAAGTGCAGGGCATCACGCTTTCACCTAACAAAAGTACTGCTACCTCCATTAATACCACGCTTTCACCCAGTAAGGCCAACTCCAACTCGCATGACCCCAAATGATCCGCTCGCGTCCATTTGAGGTAAACATATGAGTACAAAACACGGTTCAACGTGCGGGAGTAAATGATTAATGTCCGTTTTCTGTCCCCTTTCGACCTATTTTTTGTCCAAATTTAGGCCGTGTTTACGTTGAAACGGACAACAGGCGGAACACACACTCTTGTCCTCCTCTGGCTCGTCTGTCAGGGACACACCGTGCCCACTTTCCCTCCCATTCCCAAAAGCCCTCCCGCGCTCCATCTCTCCTCCCTCCTTCATGGTTGGCGCTCCGAAGAAACCCAGCGCCGCGGCGTCCCATGAGGAAGAAGAACGGCCCGAAGAAACCATGGCCGGACCTCATGCCGACGGTGCTTGCGCGGCTCGACCAGGAATCAACCAAGAGGAGGGCCCATGGACAAGGGAGGTGGAGAAGAAACCTGCTGTCGAATCCGACGCTAAGGCCGCGGCCATGCAGCAGGCCGTGCAACACAAGGCCGTCGTCGACCAAAACGAGGCCATCCTCGCCAACGCCACGCAGGCAGCGACGACGCAGACCCTCGTCATGCTAGGGTTGTGCCGACCCAGGTCGGCCATTCTCTTCGCCGCCTCCATGGCCGCGGCAAGCATAGACTCGTCGGCCGTTCGCTCTCCGCAGTACTAGTCGTTGAGCTCCTCCATAACACCAGAGACGCCCGGGTTTCATCCGCCGTGGCTGCGTGGCCAAACCCGGTTCTTCATGTCGCCGGATGACAACATGATCGCACGGGCCAACCCTGCCACCCTGGCCGTCATCGACCTCAACGTCATGCCTGGGTTCAGTGGCGCTGGCCAGTCGTCCGACGAGATGGAAAGGAAGTAGCCCCGGTCGATTCCTACGACCAACCTTCCCAGCGTCTGCAAGCTGTTTGATGAAATGCCAATCCCGACGCCGACGGCGACGACTCTGACTACACCGTGTCAATGGAGAACGTTATCTACGAGGGCCGTGGCCAAGACTTCCACGTCGACGACCAAGGCCATGCCTACGAGGGTCGTGGCCAAGCCAAGGCCATGCCTACGATTCCGATGAGACCCAAAGCCAAGATGGCCATGGCCAAGATGGTGATGACCACTTCGGTGCCCATGAAAAGAAGAGGCCGACGACCGTGGCACCTCATGGCATGAAGATGATGACATGTATTGCGAAGATTAGGAAGAAGAGGTCGACATTGCGGAGGAGCCATTGTTTATCGACGAGCTTACCCAAAGAGTCGAGGCACAAAGGAGGAAGCAAAGCATTCACACGGGATCATACAACAAGGAAGAGGACACTTTGATTTGCGAGAGTTGGATGAAGATAGGCCAAGACCCCAAAACCGGTGCTGAGCAAAAAGGATTCGTCTTTTGGACGGTAGTTCATAAAACTTTTCATGCGCGGAGGAAGTTTGCGAGCACCCGAGGCCTGATCTAGGGAGGCCTCGGCCGTGGACTATGGCCGTTCTTTTTGAAGGTTGGCAAGTGTGTAGCTTGTTTATTTTGAAGGCTAGCTAGTGTGCCGACCGCTGACTTTGTTGTCTGTATGAAACTTGGGGCTTGACCATTTTGTAGGTTGGCATATATTTGCCGACCGCTGGCTTTGTTGCCGGCATGAACTATGACCGTTCGCATGAAGAGCTACGTTCGCTGACAAAATTACATTTGCAAAAATTTACATGCAGCCGGATGAGATGCGGCCGAGATGCGCTCGTGTGTTGGACGAACGGCCGGTGCATCCAGAAAAACGGTCGGACACCACCCCATTGTCTGATCCAAATGGACAAATTCCGAACAATATAAATATCTGTTTGGGGTCATGCGTTGGAGTTGGTCTAATCATTCCTAAATTAGTATCAATAAATTTGTGTTCCAAGGTTTGGCTAACCAGAATCCATGGAGGCGAACTCGGACACTGTTTTATTGCGTGGATCCCACCATAGAGCATGCGCAATGTGCATTATGACTGGAACCAGAGACGAGACAGATTGCCTGGTTGCGGTACTGCACATTGCAACTAGGAGAAATGAAAAGGGAGAAAGGAAAATGTGGTAGGAGAAAGAAGTGATTTTGTTTCTTCTCTTGAAGAGAAAGTTTTAGACACTAGATACAAAGAGAAACTTTAGTGCAAAGCGTGATGTGGGAAATTTTAGCGCTGGCAAAGGCACCCACAATGTGCGTGCTAGGCCAAGGACCTCAAGGTAGAATAGTCATGATGATAACTCTTTTCACACCTTTGATATCTAAGGTGGTGGAGCTAATTGATCCAGCTACAGGACAGTGGGATGACGACTTGATCAGAGACATTTTTAACCCTGTGGATGTAACAAGGATTCTGCAGATTCCGATAAACTTTCAAGCCTTTGATGATTTTGTTGCTTGGCATCTTACGAGTTCGGGGATTTTTTCAGTGAGGACTGCTTACCATGAACAATGGTCACATAAATACAGAGGCAAAGTAGGAGATAATCTCACGTCCAGTAGTAACAGGCAATCAGCATATGGAATCACCTTTGGGAGTTGCAAGTTCCACGAAAAGTACAGATTTTTTATTGGAGAGCGCTCCGAGGAATTGTCCCTCTGAAATCAATATTATCAAATAAACATTTGCCTATGAGTGGTGTATGTCCGGTTTGCAAGAATAGCCCTGAAGATGTGAGACACCTACTCTTTCAATGCGTACTTGCCAAGAGATTATGGACTGATCTGGGCCTTATTGATAAGGTAAACAATGCTTTACACATTGATCGGTCGGGATTGGTAATTTTGGAACATCTACTCGTTGAGTCAGACGTTCCCTTGTCTGTTATGCCAAGTCTGAACTGTAAAAAAGTTTTCGCCACCGGATGCTGGTATTTATGGTGGCTGCGTAGGCAACATACACATCATGATTCTTGCCCTCCTCCATTCCGGTGGCCTGGTTTGATTTTGGCTATTATCGGGAACTATATGAAGTCAATTCAAAAGCCAGAGACGAGTGAACATAAGTGGACGAGACCAGAACCCAACTTCGTTAAGCTTAATGTTGATGCCTCGTTCCATGTAGATGATGGCATGGGTGCAACAGCGGCAATTTTGCGTGATGCAAGAGGAATATTCATAGCAGCTCAATGTAGACTCATCCAAAACGCAGCTGATGCAATGACTGTTGAAGCAATGGCAATGCGCGATGGACTATACTTGGCAAATTCTTTGGGTTTTAACAGAGTTGAAGCAGAATCCGATTCTCTGAAAAGAATGTGGCTAGCTCAATGGTGGGATGCGGCAGCGGCAATCTTTGCGGAATGCGTTGATATAGCTACGTCAATAGGGAATGTCATCTTTAAGCATTGTTTTTGTGATGCAAATTCGGTTGCTCACGAGGTAGCTAAGTTCAGTTTTTGTAATAAATGTGACAATAGTTGGGCTAATGAACCACCGGGTTTTTTACTTAGCCAACTAGTAAACGATGTAATTGTTCTTTAGTCCAATAAAGCTAGCCATAATGGCCTCCCCCCTCCCCCCTCCAAAAAAAACTCTTTTCACACCTTTGGACCCAAGGAATGATTGCAAGCTCATGCGCACTACAGGCATTTTGGAAGAATTAAGCTAGGATTTTATTTTCTATAGAAGCCATTCGCGGATCATACGATTGGGGCTGTCAAATTTTCTATTGAGAGCATACTTATGACCCGAAAATGCATAGGAGCACTCGCCCCTCTGATATCTTACCATTAAACAAGCATAGGGTTTCCGTATCACTATATTAGTCCGGGTGTATTCGTTATTTTAGTTCGACGTATATTTTTTAAAAAACAAGTATATGGTTGTATCCTTCTGCACACTTTTAATGACCTCTGAGGGATAATAAATATGTTCATTGCGGACGGCTTGAATGACATCCGACAGTTGACAGCAGCCCACATGCATGCAGTCTTTGTTCACCTTCACGTTACAACACATCTAATATTCAAGTTGTCTAACTAGCAACTAACTAATAAAAAAATCTTTCACAAGTTTATGCTTTTACCAAGTTTTAAAATATCATTTCACCTTAAAAAATATGTCCAGTTGATTTAAATCATTTCCAAGGCTTAGATAATGTGAAACAAGTTCCATGAAGTTATGTGTCTTCTGTAAAAACCGAGAATCTCATCCTGATATAATAGAAATAAATGGTGGATTTCATGGTTGTAAAAAATTTAATTCCGTGAAAAGTCATGATACAAATTCCACAAAACTATATTTTTCCTAGGAAAATCAAAATTTTACTACACTAATTTCTAGGATTAATGTTTTTTTATATTTAGCTGATATGTCTGTAATTCTTCAGTAAACAAACGAGGATCATCATCTGTCCGCGTGTGCCGGACTAGTATTTCTAACTACTTTGTAAAAAAAATAATCTTGTAAGCACCGTATGTGGTTGTTGGGTGCTAGTGAACTTGTACCGTATACCATTAGTGTTAATATCAATCTTGTTCAAATGAATTTTTTGTCGACTCAAATTCGTCTTTACATACATTCATTTTTTTTAGAGCGGACCATAGACGTGTCAGTGTACGCCGGACCTCCATGTTCTTTTTACTTGCGGAAGTGAACCTTCACATCTTTTTCACTCCTGACACGACTAGTTTCCCGCGATGTGCACAAGTCTTTCATCCAGTCAATGTTTGCAGACTTTATCTGCCGAATTTACTATGATGTCCCGTCACGCTGTTCTGTACTCTAATGTAGGCGCTGCACATATTTTAAATGACGCAGCACAGGTACATATTGTTTGGTTCTACGCGTTGATGGTGCATTGACACATAACAAATCATTTTGTTGGAAGTGCCATGCATCGAGAGCGGGCAAAGGATCGGCCGTGATTTCGGAGCGTTGCGCCGTCGAGTGCTCCTAGTTCACACCCCTTTTGACCTTAGTTTCACAGTAGATTTAACATGAACTCTCATCTCATTTCCTTTTTCTTTTGAGAAGTCATGTCGATGATTGGTACACCATCAATCTTGTGCCCATAGTTACAGTTATAAAAAAGAGGAGAGTCAAGGATGTGCAAAATGTCTTGTTGAGTAAACACCAAAAGCGAATGAGCCTTTTTTTTGCGTTGTCCTTGTGTGACAATACGAGGGGCGATTAGGTTTCTCAAGCCCGCCGCCACCCCCTTCGAGCGCCCACCTCGTCGTCAACTGGCCCGCAGCGGCGGCCAAGTCTCTCAGCTTCCTTCCCTTCACTGCTCTCTCTCCACTCGGGGGTTGCTCCCTCCTTGACGCGACAGCACCCTCGACACATCCCTAGGCTGCATCTTCTCTGAGTGTGGGGGGTTTGGCCAGTCCTGTTGGCGTCGTCCCTGGCGGTGCGGTCGGTTGTCGGCTGCCGACCATCAACGAAGTAATGGGTCGAGTCGGTCCCTGTGTTGTATTTGTTCAGCACCGCCGCTCCGCTGAATGTGACCAGGGTGGGTCAGTTCACGGACACATACGTTGGACCGACTCGTTGGCCTTGGGCTGCGTCACCACTAGGTTGGATTCGACCTGGTTATCCATGGACGTGGTTAGCCACCTCCTTCCACGACCCGGTACACGGGTCGTGGGGGTTTGTGTGGATTTGAGCTTCCCGGAGTTTTCATCGCTTGTGTGGTTGTCGTCAGTGGAGGGTTTGCAGGATATTGAGGCGCGCTGGTGTGGCAGCTGTTAAAAATATGCCCTCGAGGCAATAATATTGTATTTATTATATTTTCATGTTTATAATTAAGAGTTTATATTTCATGGTATAACTGCTATGATCCTTGAATATGTGATTCAATGGAAAACTCATATGCACGTATGGAATGATAAACGGTAAAGAATAGGTTCCTAGTCTTGCCTCTAAGACTCGCTCAAGTGTTGTTGGTGATCATGTTTTCGAGATCTTAGGATATCGTTCAGCGTAACAATAGTACTAAAACAACATTAAGTGTATGACGTTAGAAGAAATCGTATTGAATCGACCCAATCTTGTCTGTTATACTTTGAGATAATATCATTAGAAATAAATTGTTATAAGATGGAGTGTTAACATATGATTTAGTTCCTCTGACCATGAGAGTATCGTAGTCACTTCTTATCGTATGATGGACTTTGGGGTTGCTCAAACGTCATCAGTAACACGGTGATCATAATGACAACTTACAGATTCATCAGAAAGTTTGACAAGGGACTAGATAGCTCGAGAGTGGGATTTGCTCCTCTGACGATGGAGAGATATTCTTAGGGCCCTCTCGGTGTGACGGTATCCATCATTGTCTGGCCAGACACAGATGAATATGTCACAAGGATGCCGGAACACTTCAACGAGAAAGAAGAACAAAATCGGTAATGAGGGTAACGGTATAGTGAGCATGTGCATGACTCAGGAGGATACAGACACATCTTGGATTTTGTAAAGTATCACGAAGCAAAAGGAACATCACATGACAACCAAAGGTTCACTCTAATGACATCCGTGTAATCATAGGGATTGATATGGACGTACACAATCCCACTATTAGTCATTGAACAAAGGAGTTTCGTTCATCTCTATGTTTTACCGAACCTACAGGGTCACATGCTCAAGGTAATCACTATCCTCTAATCATCATAATTAGAAGCCCAGCCTGGTTCTAATCTCCTTCCTCTAATTCTCCAACGATAATTAGTTCTGGACGGCGAAGCGCTACCGGATCGTGAAGACCGTACGCTTGTAACCAATTAGAGAACCCATGATTTCGGTCTTCCGTTCGAGGGCGGTTCGCGAGATCATCATCAACGGTTCGAGGGACTCCAAGTATGATCTACACCGACTAGTCTTTTCCGTTGCAACTCTGGAGTCGGAAACGATCGTTGTTCCAAACCCTATATGCATCTTCATATTATTCTTGGGTGATCATAGGGAGGATTTTTTGTTTTCTAACAGCAGCGGGGTTGGCCGGGTGCGCATCTACGAATCTGAAGGAAGTATGCCCTAGAGGCAATAATTGTTATTTATATTTCCTTAAATCATGATAAATGTTTATTATTCATGCTAGAATTGTACTAACCAGAAACTTAGTACATATGTGAATACATAGACAAACAAAGTGTCACTAGTATGCCTCTACTTGACTAGCTCGTTAATCAAAGATGGTTAAGTTTCCTAGCCATGGACAAAGAGTTGTCATTTGATAAGCGGGATCACATCATTAGAGAATGATGTGATTGACTTGACCCATCCATTAGCTTAGCACTATGATCGTTTAGTTTATTGCTATTGCTTTCTCCATAACTTATACATGTTCCTATGACTATGAGATTATGCAACTCCCGAATACCGGAGGAACACTTTGTGTGCTATCACACGTCATAACGCAACTGGGTGACTATAAAGATGCTCTACAGGTGTCTCCGATGGTGTTTGTTGAGTTGGCATAGATCAAGATTAGGATTTGTCACTCCATGTATCGGAGAGGTATATCTGGGCCCTCTCGGTAATGCACATCACTATAAGCCTTGCATGCAATGTGACTAATGAGTTAGTTAAGGGATGTTGCATTGCAGAAAGAGTAAATAGACTTGCCAGTAATGAGATTGGACTAGGTATTGAGATACCGACGATCAAATCTCGGGCAAGTAACATACCGATGACAAAGGGAACAACGTATGTTGTTATGCAGTTTGGTCGATAAAGATCTTCGTAGAATATGTAGGAACCAATATGAGCATTCAGGTTCCGCTATTGGTTATTTAACGGAGATGAGTCTCGGTCATGTCTAAGTTCTCGAACCCATAGGGTCCGCACGCTTAACGTTCGGTGACGATCGGTATTATGAATTTATGTGTTTTGATGTACCGAAGGTAGTTCGGAGTCCCGGATATGATCACGGACATGACGAGGAGTCTCGAAATGGTCGAGACATAAAGATCGATATATTGGAAGGCTATGTTTGGACATCGAAATGGTTCTGGGTAAGTTCGGGCATTTACCGGAGTACTGGGGGGTTACCGGAACCCCCCGGGGATTGTATGGGCCTTATTGGGCCTTAGTGGGAGAGAGGAGGAGGCGGCCAAGGTGGAGGGCGCCCCCCAAGCCCAATCCGAATTGGGTGGGGGGCGGCCCCCCTTCCTTCACTACAAAAAAAAGACACATCCGTGACATTTTGGGCCGAACAATTTTTTTTGTCATACTTATGACACTTCTATGACGATAATTGTGACAAAACCCGGTATCATCATAGATGTGGTGGGCTCCTACTTCTATGACAAAAAATCATGAGAGAAAATGGGCTTTTTGTCCTGAGCGGGTCGGAGACGCAGCTGCATGACATTCTTTGGGCCGTCCATGACGGAAAAAATCATGGTAGAAGCGAGGGCGAGGAAAATATCGGGGTGTTTCCGGTTACGGTGGGTGGTCGGGGCCAAGCGATGCACGGAGGTTTGCGTGTTTCTCTCATACACGCACGCACGTGGGTGCGAGGCATTGGGCTCTGACTGAACGCGAGCGAGGCGTTCGCCTACAGAACCCGAGCGATTGCACTGCAGGCTACGCGTTACTGAACCCGAGCGATCGATCGATGGCTGTTAACTGAACCCGATCGAGCGATTCCTTCGCTACTGCTGCTAACTAAAGCCGATCGATGCTGCCTCTGGATGAATAGTGAGCGTTGCTGGGGGGGGGTGGATGAACAATTCCCGGTGGGGGTGGATGAACAGGACCCTGTGGTGTTGCCTCTGGATGAACAGGACCCCAATTGATCCAGCCGGTTGGGGTTGGATGAACAGGACCCCGTGGAGGGCTGGATGAACAGGACCACCCCGTGGAGGGCTGGGTGAACAGTAGACAGTGGAGGGCTGGATGAACAGTAGCCCGTGGAGGGGTGGTTGAATAGGAGCTCGTGGAGAGGGCTGGTTGAACAGTAGCCGATTGAGTAGCGCGTGGTGGAGGCTGGATGAACAGGAGCCCGTGGATGAACAGTCGCAGGTGGAGGCTGGAGGAGGTCGACGGTGGATTAACAGTAGCCCGTGGAGGCTGGAGGGGGTCGACGGTGGAGATGAACAGTATCCCGTGGAGTCCCGTTTTGCGGTACGCAACACCCCTCCTGATGAACAGGACCCCCGTTTCGACCGTAGGAGGTCCGTTTCCTCCGTTTTGCGGTATGCTAGACCCCTTCCAATGAACAGGTGAAGGAAATATACCCTAGAGGCAATAATAAAGTTATTATTTATTCCTTATATCATGATCAATGTTTATTATTCATGCTAGAATTGTATTAACCGGAAACTTAGTACATATGTGAATACATAGACAAACAAAGTGTCACTAGTATGCCTCTACTTGACTAGCTCGTTGAATCAAAGATGGTTAAGTTTCCTAGACATAGACATGAGTTGTCATTTGATTAATGGGATCACATCATTAGAGAATGATGTGATTGAGTTGACCCATTCCGTTAGCTTAGCACGATGATCGTTTAGTTTGTTGCTACTGCTTTCTTCATGACTTATACATGTTCCTCTGACTATGAGATTTTGAAACTCCCGAATACCGGAGAAACACTTTGTGTGCTACCAAACGTCACAACGTAACTGGGTGATTATAAAGGTGCTCTACAGGTGTCTCCGATGGTACTTGTTGAGGTGGCATCGATCGAGATTAGGATTTGTCACTCCGATTGTCGGAGAGGTATCTCTGGTCCCTCTCGGTAATGCACATCACTATAAGCCTTGCAAGCAATGCAAATAATGAGTTAGTTGCGGGATGATGCATTACAGAAACAAGTAAAGAGACTTTCCGGTAATGAGATTGAACTAGGTATTGAGATATCGACGATCGAATCTCGGGCAAGTAACATACCGATGACAAAGGGAACAACGTATGTTGTTATGCGGTTTGACCGATAAAGATCTTCGTAGAATATGTAGGAGCCAATATAAACATCCAGGTTCCGCTATTGGTTATTGACCGGAGACGTGTCTCGGTCATGTCTACATAATTCTCGAACCCGTAGGGTCCGCACGCTTAACGTTCGATGACGATCGGTATTATGAGTTTATGTGATTTGATGTACCGAAGGTAGTTCGGAGTCCCGGATGAGACCGGGGACATGACGAGGAGTCTCGAAATGGTCGAGATGTAAAGATCGATATATTGGATGACTATATTCGGACATCGGAAAGGTTCCGATTGATTCGGGTATTTTTCGGAGTACCGGGGAGTTACAGGAATACGAGGAAGAAGTATTGGGCCTCATGGGCCAAGTGGTGGAAGAGAGGAGGCAGGGCGCGCAGCCCCCCTAGCCCAAACTGAACTGGACTAGGGGGCCGGCCCCCTTTCCTCCTTTCCTCCCTCTCCTTCCTTCTTCCCTTCCCCTTCCTTTCCACCTCCTAGTAGGAGCAGGAAAGGGGAGTCCTACACCTACTAGGAGGAGGACTCCTCCTCCTGGCGCGCCCCAGGAGAGCCGGCGGGCCTCCCCCCTTGCTCCTTTATATACGGGGACAGGGGGGCACCCTAGAACATAGAAGTTGATCATTGATCCCTTAGCCGTGTGCGGTGCCCCCTCCACCATAATCCACCTCGATCATATCGTAGCGGTGCTTAGGCGAAGCCCTGCGTCGGTAGCAACATCATCACCATCATCACGCCGTCGTGCTGAGGAACTCTCCCATGAAGCTCTGCTGGATCGGAGTTCATGGGACGTCATCGAGCAGAACATGTGCAGATCGCGGAGGTGCCATACGTTCGGTACTAGGATCGGTCGATCGTGAAGACATATGACTACATCAACCGCGTTGTCATAACACTTCCGTTTTCGGTCTACGAGGGTACATGGACGGTACTCTTCCCTCTCGTTGCTATGCATCACCATGATCTTGCGTGCGCATAGGAAAATTTGGAAATTACTACGTGATACGTCTTCAACGTATCTATAATTTTTGATTGTTCCATGCTATATTATATTCTATTTTGGAGATTATTGGGCTTTATTATACACTTTTATATTATTTTTGGGACTAACCTATTAACAGGAGGCCTAGCCCAGAATTGCTGTTTTTTTGCCTATTTTAGGGTTTCGCAGAAAAAGAATATCAAATGGAGTCCAAACGGAATGAAACCTTCAGGAACGTGATTTTCGGAACAAACATGATCCAGGGGACTTGGACCCTGCGTCAAGCAATCAACGAGGAAGGCACGAGGTAGGGGGACGCGCCTACCCCCCAGGCGCGCCCTCCACCCTCGTGGGCCCCCTGTTGCTCCACGACGTACTCCTTCCTCCTGTATATACCTACGTACCCCCAAACTATCAGATACGGAGCCAAAACCCTAATTCCACCGCTGAACTTTCTGTATCCACGAGATCCCATCTTAGGGCCTGTTCCGGAGCTCCGCCGGAGGGGGCATCGATCACGGAGGGCTTCTACATCAACACCATAGCCCCTCCGATGAAGTGTGAGTAGTTTACTTCAGACCTACGGGTCCATAGTTATTAGCTAGATGGCTTCTTCTCTCTTTTTGAATCTCAATACAAAGTTCTCCCCCTGTCTTGTGGAGATCTATTCAATGTAATCTTGTTTTTGCGGTGTGTTTGTTGACACCGATGAATTATGGGTTTATGATCAAGTTTATCTATGAACAATATTTGAATATTCTCTGAATTCTTTTATGTATGATTGGTTATCTTTGCAAGTCTCTTCGAATTATCAGTTTGGTTTGGCCTACTAGATTGATCTTTCTTGCAATGGGAGAAGTGCTTAGCTTTGGGTTCAATCTTGCGGCGTCCTTTCCCAGTGACAGTAGGGGCAACAAGGCACGTATTGTATTGTTGCCATCGAGGATAACAAGATGGGGTTTATATCGTATTGCATGAGTTTATCCCTCTACATCATGTCATCTTGCTTAAAGCGTTACTCTGTTATCTTGAACTTAATACTCTAGATGCATGCTGGATAGCGGTCGATGTGTGGAGTAATAGTAGATGCTGGCAGTAGTCGGTCTACTTGTCTCGGACATGATGCCTATATACATGATCATACCTAGATATTCTCATAGCTATGCTCAATTCTGTCAATTTCTCAATTGTAATTTGTTTACCCATCGTGAATACTTATGCTCTGTGAAACCTATGGCCCCACGGGTCTATCTTCCATCATATTAATCTTCCAATACTTAGTTATTTCCTTTGCCTTTTATTTTACTTTGCATCTTGATCATAAAAATACCAAAAATATTATCTTATCATATCTATCAGATCTCACTCTCGTAAGTGACCGTGTAGGGATTGAAAACCCCTTATCGCGTTGGTTGCGAGGATTTATTTGTTTGTGTAGGTGCGAGGGACTCGTGCGTGTCCTCCTACCGATTGATACCTTGGTTCTCAAAAACTAAGGGAAATACTTACGCTACTTTGCTGCATCACCCTTTCCTCTTCAAGGGAAAACTAACGCAAGTGCTCAAGAGGTAGCAAGAAGGATTTCTGGCGCCGTTGCCAGGGAGGTCTACGCAAAAGTCAAGACATACCAAGTACCCATCACAAACCCTTATCTCCCGCATTACATTATTTGCCATTTGCCTCTCGTTTTCCTCTCCCCCACTTCACCCTTGCCGTTTTATTCGCCCTCTCTCTCTCCATCCTCCCTCTCTTTCTCCGTTTGCCTCTTTTTGCCTGTCTCTTGTTTGCTCGTGTGTTGTGTTGCTTGCTTGTCATTATGGCTAGTCCCCTATCTTCTCCGTTGTCTCCCGAAAATGAAGTTCTTAATTTTAAGCAAAGGGAAGGAGAAAACCTAAAAGACGCTTGGTATAGAATTTGCAATGCTCAAAATAGATCTACCAGGAAGCAATCTACTTCTATTCTTCTTCGCAATTTTTATGTAGGTGCTATCCCTTGGAACAGATATGTCCTTGATACCTTTACCGGAGGGAACTTCTTGGGTAGCCACACTTTTGATTCCTATAATGCTATGATAGATTTATTTGGCTCACCCCCTCTTTTGGTTAATGGAACTATGTTAACTTTGGATCATGTAATGCAAAAACTTGAAATTATTGAAAATAAAGTTGCTACCGTTGAGTAAATTGAAAATTTCGATAAAAAGATCCACAACCAAATTACCCAATATGGATCTAAAGTAGGAGTAACTTTGAAAAATATTGAAGAGAAGGAACCTATAGTTAATGAAAGAATAAATCATGATTCCACTAAAATGATAAACTTGAGGGTATCATTACCAACTTGGGAACCACTTTTTCTTCCGTAAAGAATACTCCAAGTCCTCCAACTAAAATTGCCAAGCTTATCTATGTTCCTAAAAATAAGGGTGAATCCTCCAGTAAAGAAACTACGGATCTCAAATCTATAAGTATTCATCCTAATCTTTTTGCTACTAATGACTTTTTCAATCTTGTGCCTAGAAGTTTGATTATTGATAAAAGGAAAGAAACTCCTAAAGGTGATAGATGTCTCATTAAAGAATTACCAACTAAAGATGGCAACACCTAGATCTGTCCTTGCTTTTTATGCCTAGCTAGGGGCGTTAAACGATAGCGCTTGTTGGGAGGCAACCCAATTTTATTTTTATTCCTTGCTTTTTGCTCCTGTTTACCTTGCTTTTTGCTCCTGTTTAGTAATAAATAATTTATCTAGCCTCTGTTTTGGTTGTGTTTTTTGTGTTTAATTAGTGTTTTTGCCAAGTAGAACCGTTGGGAAGACTTGGGGAAAGTCTTTTTAATCTTGCTGTAAAAAACAGAAACTTTAGCGCTCACGAGAATTGCTGCCATTTTTATTTGGAAAGTTCTATTTAGTTAATTATTTTTTAAGATGATTAATAGATAAATTCCTCACGTCCAGAAATTTATTTTAGAATTTTTGGGGTTCCAGATCTCGCGTTAGCTACAGATTACTACAGACTGTTCTGTTTTTGACAGATTCTGTTTTCGTGTGTTGTTCGCTTATTTTGATGAATCTATGGCTAGTAAAATAGTTTATAAACCATAGAGAAGTTGGAATACAGTAGGTTTAACAACAATATAAATAAAGAATGAATTCATTACAGTACCTTGAAGTGGTGTTTTTTTATTTCGCTAATGGAGCTCACAAGATTTTCTACTTTAAGTTTTGTGTTGTGAAGTTTTCAAGTTTTGGGTGAAAGATTTGATGGATTATGGAACAAGGAGTGGCAAGAGCCTAAGCTTGGGCATGCCCATGGCACCCCAAGATAATCTAAGGACACCTAAAAGCCAAAGCTTGGGGATGCCCCGGAAGGCATCCCCTCTTTCGTCTACTTCCATCGGTAACTTTACTTGGAGCTATATTTTTATTTACCACATGATATGTGTTTTGCTTGGAGCGTCTTGTATTATTTGAGTCTTTATCTGTTAGTTTTCCACAATCATCCTTGCTTTACACACCTTTTGAGAGAGACACATGGTTCGGAAATTGTTAGAATACTCTATGTGCTTCACTTATATCTTTTGAGTTATATAGTTTTTGCTCTAGTGCTTCACTTATATCTTTTAGAGCACGTCGGTGGATTTGTTTTATAGAAACTATTTTTCTATCATGCTTCACTTAGATTATTTTGAGAGTCCTACAAAACAGCATGGTAATTTGTTTTAATTATGTTAGGCATTCAAGATTAATAAATTTTTTTCTTATGAGTGTGTTGAATACTATGAGAAGTTTGATACTCGATAATTGTTTTGAGATATGGAGATGGTGATATTAGAGTCATGCTAGTTGAGTAGTAGTGAATTTGATAAATACATGTGTTAAAGTTTGTGATTCCCGTAGCATGCACGTATGTTGAACCGTTATGTGATGAAGTCGGAGCATGATTTATTTATTGATTGTCTTCCTTATGAGTGGCGGTCGGGGACGAGCGATGGTCTTTTCCTACCAATCTATCCCCCTAGGAGCATGCGCGTAATACTTTGCTTTGATAACTTGTAGATTTTTGCAATAAGTATATGAGTTCTTTATGACTAAGGTTGAGTCCATGGATCATACACACTTTTCTTCCTTCCACCATTGCTAGCCTCTCTAATACCGCACACCTTTCGCCGGTATCATACACCCACCATATACCTTCCTCAAAACAGCCACCATACCTACCTATCATGGCATTTCCATAGCCATTCTGAGATATATTTCCATGCAACTTTCCGCCGTTCCGTTTACTATGACACGCTCCATCATTGTCATATTGCTTTGCATGATCATGTAATTGGCATTGTATTTGTGGCAAAGCCACCGTTCATAATTCTTTCATACATGTCACTCTTGATTCATTGCATATCCCGGTACACCGCCGGAGGCATTCACATAGAGTCATATTTTGTTCTAAGTATCGAGTTGTAACTGTTGAGTTGTAAGTAAATAAAAGTGTGATGATCATCATTTTTAGAGCATTGTCCCAAGTGAGGAAAGGATGATGGAGACTATGATTCCCCCACAAGTCGGGATGAGACTCCGGACTAAAAAAGAGGCCAAAGAAGCCCAAATAAAAAAAGAGGCCATAAAAAAAGGAAAAGGCCCAAATAAAAAAAATATGAGAGAAAAAGAGAGAAGGGACAATGCTACTATCCTTTTACCACACTTGTGCTTCAAAGTAGCACCATGATCTTCATAATAGAGTCTCCTATGTTATCACTTTCATATACTAGTGGGAATTTTTCATTATAAACTTGGCTTGTATATTCCAATGATGGGCTTCCTCAAAATGCCCTAGGTCTTCGTGAGCAAGCGAGTTGGATGCACACCCACTTAGTTCTTTTCGTAGAGCTTTCATATACTTATATCTCTAGTGCATCTCTTGCATGTCAATCCCTATGCACTCACATTGATATCTATTGATGGGCATCTCCATAGCCCGTTGGTACGCCTAGTTGATGTGAGACTATCTTCCCCCCTTTTGTCTCCTCTACAACCACCATTCTATTCCACCTAAAGTGCTATGTCCATGGCTCACGCTCATGTATTGCGTGAAGATTGAAAAAGTTTGAGAACACCAAAAGTATGAAACAATTGCTTGGCTTGTCATCAGGGTTGTGCATGATTTAAATACTTTGTGTGGTGAAGATAGAGCATAGCCAGACTATATGATTTTGTAGGGATACCTTTCTTTGGCCATGTTATTTTGAAGAGACATAATTTCTTAGTTAGTATGCTTGAAGTATTATTATTTCTATGTCAATATTGAACTTTTGTCTTGAATCTTTCGGATCTAAATATTCATACCACAATTAAGAAGAATTGCATTGAAATTATGCCAAGTAGCATTCCACATAAAAAATTCCGTTTTTATCATTTACCTACTCGAGGACGAGCAGGAGTTAAGCTTGGGGATGCTTGATACGTCTCCAACGTATCTATAATTTTTGATAGTTCCATGCTATATTATATTCTGTTTTGGACATCATTGGGCTTTACTATACACTTTTATATTATTTTTGGGACTAACCTATTAACCGGAGGCCCAGCCCAGAATTGCTGTTTTTTTGCCTATTTTAGGGTTTTGCAGAAAAAGAATATCAAACGGAGTCCAAACGGAACGAAACCTTCGGGAACGTGATTTTCGGAACGAACATGATCCAGGGGACTTGGACCCTACGTCAAGCAATCAACGAGGAAGGCACGAGGTAGGGGGGCACGCCTAACCCCCCCAGGCGTGCCCACCACCCTCATGGGCCCCCTGTTGCTCCACCGACGTACTCCTTCCTCCTATATATACCTACGTATCCCCAAACTACCAGATACGGAGCCAAAACCCTAATTCCACCGCCGTAACTTTCTGTATCCACGAGATCCCATCTTGGGGCCTGTTCCGGAGCTCCGCCGGAGGGGGCATCGATCACGGAGGGCTTCTACATCAACACCATAGCCCCTCCGATGAAGTGTGAGTAGTTTACTTCAGACCTACGGGTCCATAGTTATTAGCTAGATGGATTCTTCTCTCTTTTTGGATCTCAATACAAATTTCTCCCCCTCTCTTGTGGAGATCTATTCGATGTAATCTTCTTTTTGCGGTGTGTTTGTTGAGACCGATGAATTGTGGGTTTATGATCAAGTTTATCTATGAACAATATTTGAATATTCTTTGAATTCTTTTATGTATGATTGGTTATCTTTGCAAGTCTCTTCGAATTATCAGTCTGGTTTGGCCTACTAGATTGATCTTTCTTGCAATGGGAGAAGTGCTTAGATTTGGGTTCAATCTTGCGGTGTCCTTTCCCAATGAAAGTAGGGGCAGCAAGGCACGTATTGTATTGTTGCAATCGAGGATAACAAGATGGGGTTTATATCATATTGCATGAGTTTATCCCTCTATACCATGTCATCTTGCTTAAAGCGTTACTCTGTTCTCTTGAACTTAATACTCTAGATGCATGCTGGATAGCGGTCGATGTGTGGAGTAATAGTAGTAGATGCAGACAGGAGTCGGTCTACTTGTGTCGGACGTGATGCCTATATACATGATCATACCTAGATATTCTCATAACTATGCTCAATTCTGTCAATTGATCAACAGTAATTTGTTTACCCACCGTGAATACTTATGCTCTTTAGAGAAGCCACTAGTGAAACCTATGGCCCCCGGGTCTATCTTCCATCATATTAATCTTCCAATACTTAGTCATTTCCTTTGCCTTTTATTTTACTTTGCGTCTTTATCATAAAAATACCAAAAATATTATCTTATCATATCTATCAGATCTCACTCTCGTAAGTGACCGTGTAGGGATTGACAACCCCTTATCGCGTTGGTTGCGAGGATTTGTTTGTTTGTGTAGGTGCGAGGGACTCGTGCGTGGCCTCCTACTGGATTGATACCTTGGTTCTCAAAAACCGAGGGAAATACTTACGCTACTTTGCTGCATCACCCTTTCCTCTTCAAGGGAAAACCAACGCAAGTGCTCAAGAGGTAGCACTATGTTCCCCAACAGTGGCATCCTAGCCAGGTTTATGCACGAGTAGAACACAAGTGAGTTGTGGGCGATACAAGTCATACTGCTTATCAGCATGTCATAGTTTGGTTCGGCGGTATTGTTGGATGAAGCGGCCCGGACCGAAATTATGCGTACGCTTACGCGAGACTGGTTCTACCAACGTGCTTTGCACACATGTGGCTGGCGGGTGTCAGTTTCTCCAATTTAGTTGAATCGAGTGTGGCTACGCCCGGTCCTTGTGAAGGTTAAAACAGCACATACTTGACGAAATATCATTGTGGTTTTGATGCGTAGGTAAGAACGGTTCTTGCTCAGCCCGTAGCAGCCACGTAAAACTTGCAACAACAAATTAGAGGACACCTAACTTGTTTTTGCAGGGCTTGTTGTGATGTGATATGGTCAAAACGTGATATAAGTTGTTTTATGAGATGATCATGTTTCGTTGAAGTTATCGGCAACTGGTAGAAGCAAGTGCATAATATGATCATGTTTTATGAGATGATCAGGTTTTGTTGAAGTTGTGTCTTTATTGCATAAGATGCAAGTGCCATGTAATTGCTTTACTTTATCGCTATGCGATAGCAATAGTTGCAAAAGCAATAGCTGGTGAGACGACCATGTGACGACACGTTGATAAAAGATCAAGATGATGGAGATCATGGTGTCATGCCAGTAACAATAGAAATCATGACAATACTTTGCAGATGGAGATCAAAAGTACAAGATGATGATGGCCATATCATGTCACATATTTGGATTGCATGTGATGTTTATCTTTTATACATCTTATTTTTGCTTAGTTCGGCGGTAGCATTATAAGATGATCTCTCACTAAATTTCAAGGTACAAGTGTTCTCCCTGAGTATGCACCGTTGCCAAAGTTCGTCGTGCCGAGACACCACGTGATGATCGGGTGTGATAAGCTCAACGTTCATCTACAACAGGTGTAAGACAGTTTTGCACACGCAGAATACTCGGGTTAAACTTGACGAGCCTAGCATATGCAGATATGGCCTCAGAACACTAAGACCAAAAGGTCGAGCGTGAATCATATAGTTGATATGATCAACATAGTGATGTTCACCATTGAAAACTACTCCATCTCATGTGATGATCGGACATGGTTTAGTTGATTTGGATCACGTGATCATTTAGAGGACTAGAGGGATGTCTATCTAAGTGGGAGTTCTTAATTAATATGATTAATTGAACTTAAATTTATCATGAACTTAGTCCTGGTAGTATTTTGCAGTTTATGTTGTAGATCAATAGCTCGCGTTATTGCTTTCATATGTTTATTTTGATATGTTCCTAGAGAAAAATTGTGTTGAAAGATGTTAGTAGCAATGATGCGGATCGGATCCGTGATCTGAGGTTTATCCTCATTGCTGCACAGAGGAATTATGTTAAGCATGAATATGATTTGATCATGTTTATTGCAATATGGTTATTCATTTAAAGTCAGAGAATAATTGTTGTTCTGTTTACATGAATAAAACCTTCAATGGTCATACACCCAAGGTGAATGGTTTATTGAATCTCGATCGTAGTGATACACATATTCATAATATTGAAGCCAAAAGATGCAAAGTTAATAATGATAGTGCAACTTATTTGTGGCACTGCCGTTTAGGTCATATTGGTGTAAAGCGCATGAAGAAAATCCATGCTGATGGGCTTTTGGAATCACTTGATTATGAATCAGTTGATGCTTGCGAACCATGCCTCATGGACAAGATGACTAAGACTCCGTTCTCCGGAACAATGGAGCGAGCAACAGACTTGTTGGAAATAATACATACTGATGTATGTAGTTCGATGAGTGTTGAGGCTCGCAGCAGGTATCGTTATTTTCTGACCTTCACAGATGATTTGAGTAAGATATGTGTATATCTTCTTGATGGAACATAAGTCTGAAACATTTGAAAAGTTCAAAGAATTTCAGAGTGAAGTGGAAAATCATTGTAACAAGAAAAATAAAGTTTCTACGATCTGATTGTGGAGGAGAATATTTGAGTTACGAGTTTGGTCTTCATTTGAAACAATGCGGAATAGTTTCGCAACCCACGCCACCTGGAACACCACAGCGTAATGGTGTGTCCGAACATCGTAACTGTACTTTATTAGATATGGTGCAATCTATGATGTCTCTTACCGATTTACCACTATTGTTTTGGGGCTATGCATTAGAGACAGCTGCATTCACGTTAAATAGGGCACCATCTAAATCCGTTGAGACGACACCATATGAACTGTGGTTTGGCAAGAAACCAAAGTTGTCATTTCTTAAAGTTTGGGGTTGCAATGATTATGTGAAAAAGTTTCATCCTGATAAGCTCAAACCCAAATCAGAGAAATGTGTCTTCATAGGATACCCAAAGGAGACAGTTGGGTACACCTTCTATCACAGATCCGAAGGCAAGACATTCGTTGCTAAGAATGGACCCTTTCTAGAGAAGGAGTTTCTCTCGAAAGAAGTGAGTGGGAGGAAAGTAGAACTTGATGAGGTAACTGTACCTGCTCCCTTATTGGAAAGTAGTTCATCACAGAAATCTGTTCCTGTGACTCCTACACCAATTAGTGAGGAAGCTAATGATAATGATCATGTAACTTCAGATCAAGTTACTACCGAACCTCGTAGGTCAACCAGAGTGAGATCCGCACCAGAGTAGTATAGTAATCCTGTTCTGGATGTCATGTTACTTGACCATGACGAACCTACGAACTATGAGGAAGTGATGATGAGCCGAGATTCCGCGAAATGGCTTGAGGCCATGAAATCTGAGATGGGATCCATGTATGAGAACAAAGTATGGACTTTGATTGACTTGCCAAATGATCGGTGAGTCATTAAGAATAAATGGATCTTTAAGAGGAAGAAAGATGCTGATAGTAGTGTTACTATCTACAAAGCTCGAATTTTTGCAAAATGTTTTTGACAAGTTCAAGGTGTTGACTACAATGAGATTTTCTCACTCGTATTGATGCTTAAAAGTCTGTCCGAATCATGTTAGCAGTTAACGCATTTTATAAAATTTGGCAAATGGATGTCAAAACTGTAGTCCTTCATGGATTTCTTAAATGAAGAGTTGTATATGATGAAACCAGAAGGTTTTGTCGATCCTAAAGATGCTAACAAAGTGAGCAAGCTCCAGCGATCCATCTATGGACTGGTGCAAGCATCTCGGAGTTGGAATATATGCTTTGATAAAGTGATCAAAGCATATCGTTTTATACAGACTTGCGGTGAAGCCTGTATTTACAAGAAAGTGAGTGGGAGCACTACAACATTTCTGATAAGTATATGTGAATGAAATATTGTTGATCGGAAATAATGTAGAATTTTCTGGAAAGCATAAAGAAGTGTTTCAAAAGAGTTTTTTCAAAGAAAGACCTCGATGAAGCTGCTTACACATTGAGCATCAAGATCTATAGAGATAGATCAAGACGCTTGATAAGTTTTTTTAATGAGTACATACCTTGACAAGATTTTGAAATAGTTCAAAATGGAACAGTCAAAGAAGGAGTTCTTGCCTGTGTTGCAAGGTGTGAAGTTGAGTAAAGACTCAAAACCTGACCACAGCAGAAAATAGAAAGAGAATGAAAAGTCATTCCCTGTGCCTCAGTCATAGGTTCTATAAAGTATGATATGCTGTTTACCAGTCCTATTGTATACCTTAGCATCTCTCTGGCAAGGGAGTACAATAGTGATCTAGGAGTAGATCTCTGGACAACGGTCAAAATTATCCTTAGAAGACTAAGGAAATATTTCTCGGTTATGGAGGTGATAAAAATAGTTCGTCATAAAGAGTTACGTCGATGCAAGATTTTTACACCGATCTAGATGACTCTAAGTCTCGATCTGGATACATAATGAAAGTGGGAGCAATTAGTTAGAGTAGCTCCGTGCAGAGCATTGTAGACATAGAAATTTGCGAAATACATACAAATCTGAATGTTGCAGACCCGTAGGCTAAACTTCTCTCACAAGCAAAACATGATCACTCTTTGGGTGTTAATCACATAGCGTTGTGAACTAGATTATTGACTCTAGTAAACCCTTTGGGTATTAGTCACATGGAGATGTGAACTAATCACATAAAGATGTGAACTAGATTATTGACTCTAGTCCAAGTGGGAGACTGAAGGAAATATGCCCTAGAGGCAATAATAAAGTTATTATTTATTTCCTTATATCATGATAAATGTTTATTATTCATGCTAGAATTGTATTAACTGGAAACTTAGTACATGTGTGAATACATAGACAAACAAAGTGTCACTAGTATGCCTCTACTTGACTTGCTCGTTGAATCAAAGATGGTTAAGTTTCCTAGCCATAGACATGAGCTGTCATTTGATTAACGAGATCACATCATTAGAGAATGATGTGATTGACTTGACCCATCCCATTAGCTTAGCACGCCGATCGTTTAGTTTGTTGCTACTGCTTTCTTCATGACTTATACATGTTCCTCTGACTATGAGATTATGCAACTCCTGAATACCGGAGGAACACTTTGTGTGCTACCAAACGTCACAACGTAACTGGGTGATTATAAAGGTGCTCTACAGGTGTCTCCGATGGTACTTGTTGAGTTGGCATAGATCGAGATTAGGATTTGTCACTTCGATTATCGGAGAGGTATCTCTAGGCCCTCTCGGTAATGCACATCACTATAAGCCTTGCAAGCAATAAGGCTAATGAGTTAGTTGCGGGATGATGCATTACAGAAACGAGTAAAGAGACTTTCCGGTAACGAGATTGAACTAGGTATTGAGATACCGACGATCGTATCTCGGGCAAGTAACATACCGATGACAAAGGGAACAACGTATGTTGTTATGCGGTTTGATCGATAAAGATCTTCGTAGAATATGTAGGAGCCAATATGAACATCCAGGTTCCGCTATTGGTTATTGACTGGAGACGTGTCTCGGTCGTGTCTACATAGTTCTCGAACCCGTAGGGTTCGCACGCTTAATGTTCGGTGACGATCGGTATTATGAGTTTATGTGATTTTATATACCGAAGGTAGTTCGGAGTCCCGGATGAGATCGGGGACATGACGAGGAGTCTCGAAATGGTCGATACGTAAAGATCGATATATTGGACGACTATATTCGGACATCGGAAAGGTTCCGAGTGATTCGTGTATTTTTCGGAGTACCGGGGAGTTACGGGAATACGGGGAAGAAGTATTGGGCCTCATGGGCCAAGTGGTGGAAGATAGGAGGCAGGGCGCGCGCCCCCCTAGCCCAAACCGAATTGGACTAGGGGGCCGGCCCCCCTTTCCTCCTTTCCTCCCTCTGCTTCCTTCTTCCCTTCCCCCTTCCTTTCTCCTCCTAGTAGGAGTAGGAAAGGGGAGTCCTACTCCTACTAGGAGGAGGAGGACTCCTCCTGGCGCGCCCTAGGAGAGCCGGCTGGCCTCCCCCTTGCTGCTTTATATACGAGGGCAGGGGGGCACCCTAGAACACACAAGTTGATCATCGATCCCTTAGCCGTGTGCGGTGCCCCCTCCACCATATTCCACCTCGATCATATCGTAGCGGTGCTTAGGCGAAGCCCTGCATCGGTAGTAACATCATCACCATCATCACACCGTCGTGCTGACGGAACTCTCATTGCTATGCATCACCATGATCTTGCGTGTGCGTAGGAATTTTTTGAAATTACTACGTTCCCCAACAACAGGATCCCGTTTCGAACGTGGCCGGTCGAACACAAGGCCGTTTCCTTCGTTCTGCGGTACGCCAGGCCTCGTTTCCATCGGCTGTTCCGTCCAAGCCGGTTGGCTCCCACGCGTTCCGTTGCCTCCCGATGAACATGACCATTCTGTTGCCTCCCCATGAACATGACGACGACGCTGTTTTTTTTGCGGGCGACAATGACACAGTTTCTCCGTTCCGACCTAGCCATGTATACGAGCCCTGGCCATACGTATGCGCGAGTAGGCGTTCGAGACCCCACCCGCATGTACGTACGTGGCCGTATTTTCTTTCTTGCACACTGGCCGCTGTACGTACGTGTACATGCTACATGCGCGCCTCTACTACGACACATGCGCGCTCTGCATCGACCAGTATGTACGTACACGTTCGCGACCAGAATGACAACGCTACGTACGCTTCGACCAGGTGGGTCCCGAATGTCAGACACTTTCTTGCGTGCGAAGATGTAGCTAGTGGGTCCCAACAGTCAGGGGGGAAACGTTTTTTTTCGTGAAATACGGTGGCCCATCTGGTGGGTCCCCGCTGTCTGGTGCAGGAATAATTATTTTGCGCATAATAAGGAGGCACTTCCTTGCGGCTGCCGTGGACCTAGCTGTCAGCCTCTCCACGTACAGTACTCTTCCGATGGAAGTCGGTCGTTGACCACATTGACCACTCCACGTCGAGAGCACCAAGGTGGTGGACGACGGCAAGGCCTAGGAAGGGGACGACACGGAGCGAGGGAAGACGCGGCGGTGGATGCCCACGCGGAGAGGAGTACGAGGGTTCACTGGTTCGGCTGCGGTGCGAGGCTGCCGTCGCCGCAGAATAACAGGGGGTGTGGGTGAGTAGAGGGATGGCCTGACCAGCGGTGGGAGTAGTAGGGGGCGGTGAGGCCTCCGCGGCATCATAGCCAACCATGGGAGGCAGGAGCACGCGGCACGACCGACGCTGGTTTGGGCGGCTGGAGCAAGAAGACCAGAGGTTGAAGAAGCACTATGACCGTTGGATGGACATCATACGGTAACTGGTGCTAGAATCGTTCATATATTGACTAAGTTCACAAAGCCCTCCGTCCTCGTCAACTTAGTAGGCCCACAAGTCAGCCTCCCACTATGGTGGGTCCCAGCTGGCAGGGGGGTATTCATTTTTTTGTGCGCAATAAGGAGACACTTCCTTGCGTGCAAAGATATAGTTGGTGGGTCCTACCTGTCAGCGGAGGGAACGTTTTTTCGTGAAATACAGAGCCCCTTCCAGCGGGTCCCAGATGTCAGGTGGAGTAATCTTTTTTGCGCATAATAAGGAGGCATTTCCTTGTGTGTGGCCGTGGACCCAGCTGTCAGCCTCTCCACGTACAGTCCAGTTCCGATGGATGTCGTTCGTTGACCATGTTGACCACGCCGCGCCGAGAGCACCAGGGCGGTGGACGATGGCGAGGCCTATGAAGGGAACGACACGGAGCCCGGGAAGACACGGCAGTGGCTGCCCATGCGGTGGAGAGTACGAGGGTTGATTGGTTCGGCTGCCATCGCCGAAAAATAACAGGAGGTGTGGGTGAGTAGAGGGATAGATAGGCCAGGGATGCGAGTATATGATGGGGCCGTGAGGCCTGCCCGGCAGCACAGCCGGCCACGGGAGGCGGGAGCAGGCGGTTCCAACAGCGCTGGTTTGGGCGGCTGGGGCAGGAAGATCAGAGACTGAAGAAGCACGATTGCCGTTAGATTGACATCTAACGGCCTGACGTTGGTAGAGTCGATTGTTGACTAAGTTTATTTTTTGAGAAACCTTGTGTACGCATTGAGGGAGTCCTGGATTAGGGGGTATCTGGACAGCCGGATTATATCCTTTGGCCGGACTGTTGGACTATGAAGATACAAGATTGAAGACCTCGTCCCGTGTCCGGATGGGACTCTCCTTGGCGTGGAAGGCAAGCTTGGCAATACGGATATGTAGATCTCCTTCCTTGTAACCGACTCTGTGTAACCCTAGCCCCCTCCGGTGTCTATATAAACCGGAGGGTTTTAGTCTGTAGGACAACAGACAATCATACCATAGGCTAGCTTCTAGGGTTTAGCCTCTCTGATCTCGTGGTAGATCAACTCTTGTACTACTCATATTATCAAGAATAATCAAGCAGGACGTAGGGTTTTACCTCCATCAAGAGGGCCCGAACCTGGGTAAAACATCATGTCCCCTTCCTCCTGTTACCATCCGCCTTAGACACACAGTTCGGGACCCCCTACCCGAGATCCGCCGGTTTTGACACCGACATTGGTGCTTTCATTGAGAGTTCCTCTATGTCGTCGTCATTAGGCTTGATGGCTCCTTCGATCATCGATAGCGATGCAGTCCAGGGTGAGACTTTTCTCCCCGGACAGATCTTTGTATTCGGCAGCTCCGCACTGTGAGCCAACTCGCTTGGCCATCTGGAGCAGATCGAGAGCTACGCCCTGGCTATCAGGTCAGATTTGGAAACTTGAAATACACAGTCGACATCCACAGAGACTTGATCTTCGACGGATTCAAGCCCTTGCCGAGTGCGCCACACGGTCACGATGAGCATGACTTAGCTCTACCATTGGACAGTGTTCGGGAGATCGCACCGGCGACCGCTCGGAACCTCAAATCGGAGCCAATTGCGCCATCCAGTGACGGGTGGATAGACCCCGCCATGGAGGCCGCACTCTCATCGGCGATCAAGCTGAGTATCGACCTTACCCTTCACAAGAGCCATGACGCCAAACCACCGGATTCTTCCCCGGCCACGGACTCCGAACCGCATGCGCCCGTGCCCATCGAATCCGGCTGGGCGCCGATCATGGAGTTCACCTCCGCGGATATCTTTGAGCACTCGCCTTTCAGCGACATACTGAACTCATTAAGGTCTCTCTCTCTGTCAGGAGAGCCCTGGCCGAACTATGTCCGACAGAATTGGGATGCGGATGACGAAGAAATTCGCCGCCCACCCACCACCCACTTAGTAGCCACTGTCGATGATTTGACCGACATGCTCGACTTCGACTCCGAAGGCATCGATGGTATGGACGACGATGCAGGAGACCAACAGGAACCATTGCCCACAGGGCACTGGACACCCACTTCATCATATGATGTATACATGGTGGACACGCCCAAAGAAAACGACGACAAAGAATGGAAGGACGCAGCGAAGGGTTGTTCCCTCGAGAAGCAGTCAAAGTGGCGGCGTAAGCGCCGCTCCAAATCCCGCCTCGGTAGAAGCAGCGATCATATAAACCCAGCGATAGAGCAAGGCGAGCCAGCGGACGACAAACACGACATTGAACCATCGTCCGACCACGGCAACACGGAGAATCAAACCGAACAACCCGACTTCGTCGAAGATAACAGTCCGGATAACATCACACCAGACAGGCACCTGGAGCAACAGAATACCCATCAAAGGCTTGTTGCCACTGTGAGGAGTCTGAAAAAGCAGAAGCAAAGGCTCAGGTTTGCACAAGACACACTCAGAATCAGATGGAGTGAAGTACTCAACACTGCAGCGAAGTACGGCGGTAATCGCCACACCAAAAGCTACCCGAAGCGAAAATTGCTACCTGAATTCAATGAGGAGGCCTTAGATCCCCCGCAATCAAAAAACAAAACGGCCATCCGGTCGGATAGACGACCTCGTGGCCAAGATAGAGCGGCAAACGACGCCGCACATAAGCCAGTACGCGATCCGTGTGAGGGCTCGCATCAAAAGGACGGCGTAACCAGATCCATCTACGGGCCACGCAAGCGCGCTCCAGCATGCAATGCAACACAACAAACATCCCAACACCACGGTACACCCAAATACAGGGGTGCCGCACACCCCCTATGTTTCACCGATGAGGTGCTGGACCACGAATTTCTAGAGGGATTCAAACCCATAATTATAGAGGCGTACGACGGAACGACAAACCCTGGGGTCTGGATTGAGGACTACATCCTCCATATCCATATGGCTCGAGGAGACGATCTCCACGCCATCAAGTACTTACCCCTCAAGCTCAAAGGACCAGCTCGGCACTGGCTTAAAAGCCTCCCCAGAAAACTCCATTGGAAGCTGGGAAGAGCTCGAAGACGCTTTTCAGGCAAATTTTCAAGGGACCTATGTCCGACCACCGGATGTAGACAATTTGAGTCATATAACTCAACAGCCTGGAGAGTCAGCCCGAAAGCTTTGGAACAGGTTTCTCACTAAAAAGAACCAAATAGTTAACTGCCCGGATGCCGAAGCCTTAGCAGCTTTTAAGCACAACGTTCGAGACGAATGGCTTGCCAGACACCTCGGCCAAGAAAAGCCGAGAACAATGGCAGCATTAACAAGCCTCATGACCCGCTTTTGCGCGGGCGAGGATAGCTGGTTAGCTCGATGCAACACCAGCGACCCAAGTACATCCGAAGTCAAGGACGGAAACGGGAAACCACGACGCAGCAAAAACAAGCGCCGGAATAAAGAAGACAGCCCGAAGAGCACGGCGGTAAACGCCGGATTTAGAAGCTCTCGACCAGGTCAACAAGAGCTGCCCTCCAAAGGCAACAGAGACGAACTGTCCAGCCTAAACAAGATTCTGGATAAAATATGTCAGATCCACAACACCCCCGATAAGCCTGCAAATCATACCCATAGAGAATGTTGGGTCTTCAAGCAGTCCGGCAAGCTCAACCCCGAACATAAGGGGCAGGATACACCAAGCGAAGACGAGGACGAGTCTCGCATGCAAAGCACTGGGGAACAGAAGAAATTCCCACCAGAAGTCAAAACAGTAAACGTGTTACACATGACAAAGGGGAGAAACAAAGCGGCACTCCTAGAGACACATGCCCCAGGGCCTATCACCGCGGAGTTCTGCCACTGGTCGTCCCAACCGATCACCTTTGACCATCGGGATTACTCGGCAAGTATCCGACGTGCAGGATGGGCTGCCTTGGTATTAGACCCAATAATTGACCGATACCACTTCACACGAGTCCTGATGGACGGCGGCAGCAGTTTAAACCTGATATATCAGGACACAGTCCGCAAAATGGGGATAGACCCAACAAAAATTAGCCGCAGCAATACTACTTTTAAAGGAGTAACGCCAGGCCCAGAGGCCCATTGCACAGGCTCCCTGCTACTAGAGGTTATATTCGGCTTTCCCGATAACTTCCGCAGCGAAAATTTAACGTTCCACATCGCTCCGTTCCAAAGTGGTTATCAAGCACTGCTCGGACGCGAAGCTTTCGCTCGCTTTAACGCAATACCGCATTACGCTTCTCTCATGCTTAAGATGCCCGATCCACATGGCATCATTACAATAAATGGAAATATTGAGCGCTCCTTGCGTGCGGAAGACCGTGCGGCCGCCCTGGCAGCCGCACACTAAACGGCCTCACCAATTAAAGCATCTGACAGGTCGTTAAGACCACGGACGGGGTTGGACGATTCCGGTGCAGCTATATGTAATTGATACAGGTTTGATGGCTATACCCCTATTACAATACAAGGGGCTCAACGCGCGCAAACAAGTGGCAATTAGGCTCAACTTTACTCATTTTGAACTGTACATGGTTTATTTAGTATAACCTACCTTTTGCACGGCAACTTTTCAATTAAGTTCCTTTCTTCTTCAGATGACCATCGTGCTACACCCGTCCAGAATACGGCACAACGGAGACACAGGCGCAGACGTACAGCAGGGACCCGTTCCGAGGATTCTTTTTAGATTAAGACCCTGCGTAAACCTTTTTACTGTCTCTTGTTGATAAACATCCCTCGGATTCTCAGTACAATCGAGAAGGATGCTGACGTATTGGCATGTGGCCACGTCATAATATTGCACGTACCTGGACACCAGGGGCTCATTACAAAGGGCACTGTTTCAACCCGGTTTACATCATAAAGACCGAATACCCGAGGGAGTGTTCGGTGTCGCGAGTTTGGCCTTATATGCATCAGCTCCGAATCATGTCTTTGATCAAATGTTGGATTTGCCCGGCTCCTGTGTTTTGCTGCCTTACGTTCCGCACTATCGGCTAAGGCGGCACCAGGAGAACTACTGCGATTGTGCCCTGGTTCATCCGGACGAGCACCTCAGTAGAGAAAGCCGAAAGCTGACTGTCATGATATAGCGTGGGACTAGTCAACCACTCGATGACCTAGCGGAATCTTCGAGATTCCTCCGCCTTAACGAAGGGCCGTTTCTCGGCCAGGCATGTACGCGCCCCGAATCCGGATGAGCGCGGAGCCACCAGGGGCTATATAGTAGCCCCACTGTCAAACTCCCCTGGCTAAGTGAAAGTGTTAAAGCATTATAGTCCGATTGCCTAGTTCGCTGCGCTATCACCTCCTTAATGGACCAAGACGTTGGATCAAGTGTGAACATGCGTCTTCTGCGAACACCCCCGCATTATATGCGTGGGGGCTGAAGCCGACGACTGCCATCTTTCAGGTTATATACATATATACATAAACGGCTGCACAGGAGGCATCATAGCACTTTCTGGCAAAAGTATAAATACATCCTTGATAAATTCAATAAAACATTGTTCTTACAATGGGAATACATGTCACTTAAACATAATATTCTTCGAGCACTAAGCCTCTATCAAACGAGCGCCTTCAAGAACTTCTTCAAAGTAGTGCTCAGCAGCCACTCGGCCTATAGCCGAACCCTGTGCCGCAACAGTGCTGGCATCCATCTCCACCCAGTATGTTTTGACACGGGCAAGGGCCATCCGCGAGCCCTCTATGCACGCCGACCTCTTTACAGCATCGATGCGTGGCACAACACCAAGGAATTGTTGCACCAAGCTAAAGTAGCTATTCGGCCTTGGCCCTCCTGGCCATAGATGATCCACTACAGACCTCATGGCAAGTCCGGATAATCTATGGAGCTCGGCCCAACCGGTCAATCGCTCATTTAGCAACAGCGGATGAACTGGAGCGTGAAACTATGACCAGAACAGCTTCTCCACTTCAGGACCCTTCTGATCCTTGAAGTACTCGGCCGCATCAGCAGCACTTGCAGCCAAATCCATGTACTCGTTCGTAGAACTCCATAGCCGGTCGAGAGGAGCATATTTTGGATCTCCGAACTTAGTCCGTAACAAGAAGGGCTTCCCAGAAACGATATCCGCAGCTTGATTCAGCTCCTCCTTCGTCGCTCTAATTTTGGAGCGGGCTTCCTTGGCAGCCACCCGGGCCTTCTCCAGGTCCGTCGCCTTCGCCCGGTTTTCCTCTTCAAGAAGCCGGTAACGGTCAGCAGCATCTTTTAACTCCACGGCCATCTTGGCAATTTTTTCTTTGCTCTCGCAATGTGCGGCCTGTTCGGCCCTTAAACCCTTGGCTGCCTTTAAAGCGGCCGCATTGCGGGTCCTTGCGTGCTCCTTGGCTTGGGCAAGTTCCACCCGAAGGTTCTCCACGGCGGTAGCTCCATCTGCAGTCACAATATATTAAAGATACTGGCATCATGCTGCTCTTACTATGTGACGATCACCAGAAAAATCACTGACCCTGTGCCTCGTCAAGCCGCTTGTTGACAAGCACGATGTCGGCATCTGCCGCATCCAGCTGCCGCCTTAGTTCAGCAAACCCATCAGTCCGGCTAGCCACCGGAGCTTCAACCACCTGCACATAAAGGCGGTCTGGCTATTACCTGGGACTATGATCCTCTGTTTGCCGCCGTTTTCGACGACAACCAGAGTCCCTGGGGCTACTATCTACACAGGGCACATCTAATAATGTGCGGTACTATCAAAAATGTACATCATTTCACGTACCTCAAAACCCGTCAGTAGACTCACAAAGGCTTCATGCAACCCGCTTTCGGCGGACGAAATCCTTTCAATCACCGTACCCATCAACGTGCGGTGCTCTTCTGAGATAGCCGCTTGCTCTAGCAAATCCCTCAGTACGTTCGACCGCACACCAGACGGTGCCGGACTCTTTTGATTGCTCTCTTCAAGAGCCGGATACTGAGGACTTCGGGTGGCCATAGGATTACCTTATGGCCTTGCCGGATCAGGGGAAACCCTCCGCGACGACACCTTAGGGTCGCCCGCCTCGTGAGGCGGTGTGTCAGGGGGAGGCGTTTCGCTCTCCATCATCTCTGGAAGAAGATCCCCGGAAGACGAGCTCTGCTGAGAAGGGCTAAGATCCGAACTGCAAGATAAATGCTTCGGTTGTTTTCCTTAGAAGTAAAGCGATATATTTTCATTATTAAGTACCCTTTTACTTACAGCTCGGTGGAGGGCTGATCCCCTTGAGGGCATAGTGCGGCCAGGGTATCCCCCGAGGCAGGACCCTCCGGCGAAGATTTCTTCCCCCGTTTGGAGACCATTGTCTCCGGGTCCTCGGAGGCGGTCCTCTTTGTTCCCTCGGGAGAGGAAGTTTCAGTCCCTCCTCCCCGGCTAACCTCCTTGGCGGAGGCGCTAACCTCCTTGTTCCCCCCTTTATCTTCTCCCAAGGGCGCTTGATAAGGCGCGATCTCCAGCATCCTGGTTACCACGGGATTTGGTGAGGTCTCAGGGAGGGGGGCCGGACACCTGATCAACTTTGCCTTCGCTATCCAATCCTCGACCAAGAGCGGTTATTCTTTTTTAGGGAAATGTTGCTATGAATAAAACGGACAGTGTGTTCGGATGCGGGGCTACTTACTTGGGTATCCGGGCGATTGCAGCTCAGACTTGCATCCTCAGTGATGTTCGGACACATTATTTGTGGTATGAAGAACAATTTTTACATCTCTTCGTGCGTCATGCCGAGGAAATGTTGGATAGCTCGCGGTCCTTACGAGTTGAATTCCCACATGCGAAGGGGCCGGCGTTTGCAAGGCTGGACTTGACGGACTAGCATAACTTGCACTACCATAACCAGACTGATATATCTCTCGAAGAGATCTCGGATACGGCTTTGCAGTATTGGCACGTCCTCGGCTGGACCCCAGCTCAGCCCCCTGCTGATCCATGACATCAGCTGTGGTGGGGGGCCTGAGCGGAAGGCGGGGGCAGCTACCCACTTGGCACTTCGGGGAGCTGTGATGTAGAACCACTCCCGCTGCCACAATCCGGACACCTCTGGGAAGTAACCCTCAGGCCAGGGAGCGTCAGCAATTTTGCTTATTGAAGCGCCTCCGCACGCTGCGTGCTGCCCCTCGATCATCTTCGGCTTCACATCGAAGGTCTTGAGCCACATGCCGAAGTGAGGGGTAATGCAGAGGAAGGCCTCGCATACGTCAATAAATGTCGAGATGTGAAGAAGGGAATCCGGGGCCAGATCGTGAAAATCTAGCCCGTAATAGAACATAAGACCCCTAACAAAGGGATCCAGAGCGAGGCCTAGTCCTCAGAGGAAGTGGGAGACAAACACGACACTCTCTTTGGGTTCAGGAGTAGGGACGACCTGCCCTCGGGCAGGCAGCCGATTCGAAATTTCGGCGGTCAGATATCTAGCCTCTCTCAGCTTCTTGATGTCCTCCTCTGTGACGGAGGAAGGCATCCACCGACCTTGAAGGTTGGATCCAGACATAGTTGAAGGTCCAAAGCGCCTAAACCTGAGCTTTGGGTGTTGGAACTCGATGCGAGAGGCAAATTCGATTAAGATCGAGAGGAAAAGGACTTGTCCCCTTTATAAAGAGGGTGAATATCATGCGTCCTCCTCGTGGCCGTTTGGGACTTTCCTAAGATTTAGGAGTCCTACTAATAGGCGCGGTTGGGTTACCCACATCCGTATTAATGGGAATTCCATAATAAGGGGACACAATCTCTGCTTCGACAAGACGTGCCAAGGAAACCACCTCGCGAAACACGCTGAGATAGGTTTTGAAAAACGATTCAAATAAAGACCTGCTGTGGTGTGATGTCACACTACGGGGTACGTCAGCAGATTAGATTTGTGTAAATATTATTCCCTCTACGGTGGTATGTGGAACTTATTTTGCAGAGCCGGACACGATCCTCGTTTTCAAGATCCTCTATGAAGTATTCGGAGGAGGAACCCGCCTTGCAATGCCGAACACAATCTACGCGCCGGACTTATCGTCATTGAAGCCTGGTTCAGGGGCTACTGAGGGAGTCCTGGATTAGGGGGTATCCGGACAGCCGGATTATATCCTTTGTCCGGACTATTGGACTATGAAGATACAAGATTGAAGACTTCGTCCCGTGTCCGTACGGGACTCTCCTTGGTGTGGAAGGCAAGCTTGGTAATACGGATATGTAGATCTCCTTCCTTGTAACCGACTCTACGTAACCCTAGCCCCCTCCGGTGTCTATATAAACCGGAGGGTTTTAGTCCGTAGGACAACAGACAATCATACCATAGGCTAGCTTCTAGGGATTAGCCTCTCTGATCTCGTGGTAGATCAACTCTTGTACTACTCATATTATCAAGAATAATCAAGCAGGGCGTAGGGTTTTACCTCCATCAAGAGGGCCCGAACCTGGGTAAAACATCGTGTCCCCTGCCTCCTGTTACCATCCCTCTTAGACACACAGTTCGGGACCCCCTACCCGAGATCCGCCGGTTTTGACACCGACACGCATGAACTTAGTAGGCCCACAAGTCAGCCTCCAAATCTGTGGCAGACAACATAGATCCCATTTGCTATTTTTTAATAATTTGCAGCCCATTTGCTAATTCTTAAGTAATTTATTACAACCCATTTTCTGCCCAGGAGCATGGTAAAAAATTTCAACCTTATTTTGCATATTTCGGTGGAGTCCGAACTTTTGTAATCCTGAAATGATAAACATTTTTTTAAGAACTTATTGATTTTCCAAAAAAATCATTTTGTTTTTGTAAGCAAATAAGATTGTGACAATTGAGTTTGTTTAAGGGAAAACCAGCGGTAAAAAATCAGCGCTGGGAGGGAAAACAACAACAAAAATAAGGATGTAAATATAAAAAGGGAATTTTATGAATTTTCAATATAATGATACGTGTATATGAACTAGTAAAACTATAGGTAGAGATTAGAAAACGGATGTAGGACATGCGTTTCAAGAGGAAAATAGAACTAGGCTGTGTGTTTGATTTAGTAAAAAAACTGCCTGCAGATGTTGTAAGACAAAATATAACTAACGCTGGCGGGCCAGAGTCTAGTAGATACGTGCTGGATCTTTGTGCCCCGTTGTCGTCATGGGCTGGGCCTGTTAAAAACAAAACCAAGCCTGGGCAGTCTACAGCCTAGTTGAAACTTGCTCGACCTGAAAAAAAATATACGTGCTCAATAAATGAGAGAATTCTGCAAGTACAGACTAATAACTGGGATGCAGCAGGGATATTGTTTTTTCATCGTGGTAATAAGTGCATGCACTTGTTTCGAAAAATTTGGAGAACTGGGAATTCGAACGGCAGGTGCTTATGCTACCCATCAAATAAAAATCAGGTGCCTTAAAATTCGTTTTGGAACAAATGATTCAGCTTTATATCCACATCGACCCTCGACATGATTGTTGGAAGCAAATGCCAAGTTCATACCAAAAGATCGTTAACAACAATACCAAATTACGGACGACAAGGTAGTACAAGTACCAATACCAAACTAATTTATAATCTTTTTACTCCTGGCCCTAGTGTTCGTTTGGTAGAAAATCTTGCAGAGGACTAGCTCCCGCTCGTTCTCTTGCTCCAGGTCCCCGTGGTGGTATTGGTGCGTCACCCAATTGGTCCTCTGCTGGTCGAAGTTCTTGTTGGTGTGCAGCATCAGAACCTTTTTGCTACCCGTATGCCGGCCATTGACCATCACCGGCAAGGTATTGTCGGTGTTGTGCCACATCGCGTGCATGCCACACTCTGATTGTATCTTGCATCACGTCCACGTACCCCTTTTGAACGCCCTGGAATTGTGCTGGAAGAAATGCTTGCTTAGGCCACTCAGTGTGATACCTGCAGTATTGTCGAATACATGTTTTAGTGTACATAGTTGGCATTTTCATAACATCTTTGGCATGTTGCAGTCACTTGTTTCACTTTTTATTAACTGTCAAATTGTAATTGCTTCACCAGGTCTGCGTCTAAAAAGAAAAATAGAGCTATAAACAAAGGAATATGTTTGTGCAAGTAGACGACCGATCGGTGTCTTACCTGGAAGTTTCTCAGGATGGGTGTAGCATATGCCGTGCTCGCTGTCGATGGTTGGTATGAACAAATCGATGACAGGGTGAGATCTCGTGCTGCCAGCACTCACTTTGGCCTCAAGGTGCTCAATCAGCTCCTGATCCGTGGGATCAAACTTGATGCCAGCCGGCAGCACCGGCCAATCCTTCTTCGACTTGCATCGGTTAATTTCAGTTATATGGTACTCAATGTATGATCAATCGACTGTTTTAAGTGAATGATGAAATATTTCTACAGATAAGTGGTACTCCAAATCTGAAGTCCAGAATACCCGAACACGTTGCTGGGATTCTTGTGTCACCTCACACGTAGCGTGTTGTCACATCAATTCAATGTGTGGACATGATGAATAATTTGACTGACGTATACTAGTACTGCTACTATACTACTTACTAGTCGTATTTAGTGTCACATTTTAATCATAGGTTTAACTAACAAGTACGCACTTGGAGCTAGGATCTTTCTCGAACACGAAGCAGCCATAGCCATCAATGTCACGAACGCCCCAGGCATTGTACTGCATGTGGTTTCATGTAATGGTTTGGTCAATTTGGTACGTGCGAATGAGCATCAAATGACCGCCGTCAGCTGAACGAGCGATAAACCACCACCCATGGCTGGTATGATTCCAGGTCCTGGAATCATGAAGGCCAGCGCATTTGCGTCTGCTACAACAATTCAAATTGGAGACCAAAAGGACAAAAATAAACAATCATGTTCAGAGTATGTGTGGAATTAAGATTACTATAACAGTGACACATATCATAGACAGAGAATTGCAATGCCGTGGTCATAATCATACCCCAAGTTAAAAAAATAAGCCAATGGCTTTCATATTGTAGCAATATGTCATGGTTCAAACATCATGTAACAATGAGAGGAAAACAGCTATGACAGAGCCTACTCATATTCTACCATAGCACTTACTACTACTGTTCCCATATCAACTCTAAGCAATAACATGCGTTGTTATAAAAATCTTGGAAATAAGAGTAACATATAGCAATCATGATGTTATGCTCATAATATCTATTCTAACAATCATTAGATGCCAATTGTTCTCATATCAACTCTAACAATAACATGTGTGGTCATAAAAATCTAGGAAATGAGAGGAACATATAGCAATGATGTGGTTATAGACATACTATCTATTCTAAATTTGTAACAATGAACATGAAGCCGTATTCATAAGGTAAAGATGAGATGAGATAAAACAATTACACGACGATAGATTCCACCAGTATAGGCAGCCAATCTGTGCGCCGACCGCGTAAACGATGCCATCATGCACTATAGCATCAGACAGAAATGTTGCCTCAACAGGATTGATGATGAGCCGTAACCATGTATGGAGACCGGATTCCAGATAGACTAATCCCATGTTGAACAAGGCAATGAGCTTGTAATCCATGTAGTCTTCTGATGGTGTGGGCACTTCGCAGATTACAACTTTTAGCAAACATAGGTCGAGCCAAAAGCTTGATGCTTCTCGTGCGTAGTAGGCAGGAGTGTCCGGCAGGCCGCGAGGCTCGATGGCGGCGATATCCAACGACGAAAGGGTGATCTCTCGCTGGGTGTAGATATCCATGAGATGCCACGGACTACCGGATTGGTGGATGAGGACGATCCAGTTGGCCTTCATGCCCGCCCAGTAGTGGCCGCGCATGAAGGACATGTGGACGGGTAGTGGTAGCATGTCGAGGGGCACCATGGCAACCTCCGTAGGATCCTCAAGTCGGTGTCTGGGCCACCTATGAGGATCGGGCATCAGCAAGCAGGGTGTCTTGAAAAGAGCCGGCCGGTTGCAGACGAGTAGACGGTACAAAGACACCGAGCATGCGGCCAGACAGACGGTGCTGAGTAGGTCCATACGATTACAGATTTGCTCCAAGAGAACATCGGGGAGGGAATTCCAATCGCGGCTCTGCATGTCAGTCGGTTCTACCATTGGGGTTTTCGGTGCCTGCGAGCCAGCGGGGAAGTGGATTCCGGTGGGCGAGCAAGCGAAGAATCTTCTCCTCGTGTGGCCGAGCAGTGAGCGGGGGGATATGGTACGCGCGAGCTACCAAGGAAGATAAGACAGACGGGCGATCAGTGAGCGGGGGGAAATGGTGTGCGGCCGACGATTGGGAAGACAGGAGGAAGAAGAAGAGAGGAGGAAGAAGAGTGGAAGACGGGGAAGAAAGTGCATTAAATCTTAATTCTACTACAACTACCAGGATATACTGTCCTTCAGAGTGTAAATATTTACACCGATGACATGTGGGTCTATGACAAGAGGGCCCATATGTCAGTTAATGGAGGACAAAAGCATGCTCTACTGGCAAACATGATGGCAGTACTGGGTAAGGATGATTTAGTAACACCAACACGCTGGTTCAACTTATTAATTAAGTGTCTCATCTGCTACAGCGTGTATTGTCACTTCACTGTGAAGAATAGTTGAATAGTTCTCTCTGACCGAGATGGGGAATAATGGATCGCAAAGACTTCCTTTCTACATTATCCCTATGCCTCTACGCTCACTTCACTCATTTTGCTCCGTACGTAGTCACTTGTTGAAATCTCTAGAAAGACAAATACTCCGTATTTGGGAACAGAGGGAGGATTTTACTCCATATTTGGGAACAGATGGAGTATCACCATATGGAGGGAATAGAGGAAGCTTGAAATATGAACATGTCAATGGGAGGGAGTAAGCCCCACGCATGCATGCATGCAACATGCAACACTCACATGTACACATGGACGCACACAACACTCAAGCACCCATGCGACACACAACACATGACGCAATACACACGCTCACGCTCAAGTGGTCAACCTACTCCCTACGTCCATGAAAAACTGTACATTTAGAGATTCACACATTGACCAGGGCATAATTAACGCCCAAAAGTAGCAGACTTATGTGTGCATGCGACCATTGAGAGAAGAAGATTAAATGAAGGTCATTGCATGTTGTAATTAAGGATAGACATGTAGCCTATACCTAGAGCACAAGTTGGTGCATTAGTCAATCAATATCGATTTAGATTAAAGGCTAAATGCATTGGAAGTGTAGATGTACTACACTCTTTGTTTTTTAGCCGATGTACACTCTTTGTTGGAAGACCGAGGGAGTACACGTGCATGCACTCACATGCACAACCAGGGTGGTTCACGCGCAAGGGTTGGACTCCTGTCGCGCCTGTGTAAAGTTTTGTTTAACTGATTTCTTTGCTCTGCCAACTGACAGGTGGGACCCAAAAAACACGGTGACAATTTAACCAGTCAACAAAGTGCCACATCGACTATGTGTTCGGTCAGTAGGGTGCAATACGGTGCTCTACAATGAGCTAGTGATCGTATAATCACCGCAAAACTATATATAGTGACCGTAAAGAGCGTATTGTTACATACGTTGACCGCTAGTGTATTTTTCTCGTTTCAAATTAAGCCATATTAACCGGAAAGGACGCAGTATGGACTAATACTAGTACTGCTTTGATGTGTCCCGTCAACTCATCGAACGAGGAGAAGCTTGCTTACTACGCCTCTCCCTCGCCCACGCGCGCGGTGGTTCGCAGGACGAGCGGAGGATTTTGACTACAACGCCCTCTCCCTCTCACTCTCCCTCACCCTCACCCTCGCGGTGGACGTGCAGCAGTTCAATCGGTTTCAGATTGCCAGAAGCATACTGTACTGTAGTATCATCATTGTTGGACCTTTTGAAGAGGCGAAGAGCCAAGTGCAGGGTTCACACGAGTATGGACTATTGAACCTCCCGAAGAGCCAAAGAGCCAAGTGCAAGGTTTTATAGGAGTTGTCATCCTTGTAGGAGTGTACTACAACTATAGAGAACGATGCTACTGTATGATGCCGCCACGTCATGTATATCCAGAGTTGTGCCACCTTTTTTTTTCTCAAAGAGCATGTTGGAGCCCGTGCAACAACCACACAAGTTGCATGTACACATAACACATTTACTAGTAATAAATTCTAAAGGACAATGCCAGTATGCCACACAAGTTCATCTCCAATTCATGTGATAAATTTGTGCACGACTAGTCTACATATATTCATAGCGCTACCGTTCACAATTTACCATACTCCACTTACACGTTATAGATGGGCTACATGTCCTCCTCCAGGTTCCAGTCCCAGATGTTCTTCATGGATGGCACGATCCATAGCAGTGGGCAACGGGAATCATTGTCGCAGCTTTCTAGTCCGGTTCCACATGATGGAGACTCATCCAAGCTGAAGCGACATAAATCAGGGATAGCGTGTCCCAGCATGTCGTTCATCCGGCGGTGCACACTGAAGACACAACCATGCTTCATGAATGGCAGGCCTTCCGTGTCATGCACGGAAGGTGGCATCCGCTTCACAATGGGGTAGCTGTCCCCAATGAAAAGCAAGTACTCTCCAAGAGTGTTCCTCGGCACTCATGTAGCATTACGGGGGTCGAACTCGGCGCCATTCATCTAGTACACGCGGCATCTCAGATCTGGACACATGGTGACGTACATAGTGAAGGTCCATGCATAATAATGTTGTGCTCAAATATGGCGGTCAGTAATACTGTGCAGCAAATAGTACTACTCCGGTATAGAGGAAGTAAAATAACCGGCTTATTATATATAGCCACTCTTGGCTACATGGATGAGATAGTAAGACATGGAAAAACAAAAATGGTGGCAGCTAGTGGGTTCAAGTCTTCAAGAGCCTAGCTAGCTATACGCGTCCTCCAAGGTAAAAAGTACTCCTACTAGTACGTAAGTAGAGTACTAGTACAACAATGAAAGGTAAGGCGAGAGGGTTAAAAAATGGAATACCTAGGTAGATGGTGACGGTCTGATCGTGGTAGATTGTGTGACCATGTTGCACATCAGTGGTATCATGGGTAACGACTGCTAAGATAGTTGATCCCAATGTGCCAAAGTCAGCTACAAGGTTCCAGGTTCGACCGAATCACGGATGCAAATGCACATCCAGGATTGGCGATCTTATTTTGATCACGGGATGACTGGTCCCTGCAAAATAATGGAGTACCGTTAGGGATGCAAATGATGGTTTGTGCATTCCGTTTGTAATCTCCCGTACCATAGGATGGCAACCAGATGAAACAAGTCCCCTGGCTTGTCACCGCGAAGATGCGGCCTAGATGGCGCACGGCATCTTCGAACGTGTAGGGGTAAAAATCTGCCGCCACCAACATGCGCCAGCCTTTGCATTACTGCCTCTTGCATTTATGGCAATCCTTATGTCGAACACCATGATGAGATAGTAATCGTCGTAGCCGCGTTGCTTTGTCGGCGGGTCCACAATTGCTATCTTCTTCAATCTCATGTAGGCATCATCATACGTATTCAAGCCCAACCAATCCGGAAGGCCGATCCCAATGGTGGAGAAGGGGTCTACCGGAATGGCCGCACCGCTGTGGATGTGGTGCAAAATGATGGTGGTATCCGGCCGGAGGTATGCAAGCCAATCTTTGTTGGCACCAACCCAGACCTATATATAAGACGGTGGGCAGCGGAGAAATCATGGGATGGAAATGGAATAACTAAGTACTACATGATCAAACTCCATTACCGACCTGCTCATCGGACAAAATCCGACTACCTCTCAACGTTGGCAACTCTAGCGTAGTCAACGTGCAACCATGGCCAGGGAGCGGTGGACTGTTCGAATGATTGTCCCATAGAAGAACCTTCTCCTCCAGGACGCATGGAAGACCAACAAGCATGGCCTTTTCCCAAGCCTTTTAAGCACCGTCTTGAAAAAGTTGGTGCATGAAGCACCGAGTCTTGCGGCGGTGAGGACGTCGGAGCAGCGTGCGATTTCTCCGAGAGGATCGTCGTCCAAGGTCTCCCAGCCCCGACGAGGAGGAGAAACGCCTGGCGAATCCATGGGAGCAGCAATGAACTGCCTTCTCTTCGGGGGGAGGGGAACTAGCGAGGAGATAAGAGCGTAGTAACCGCAGGGCCTCGTCCCTTCCAACTGTAGATCGTTCCTTAGCGAAGGGGTGAGGCTATTATTTACTACTAGTACTAGCATTATGGGACGTTATGGGATTGCATTATACTGTAAATAAGAGCACTAGTAAGAAATTTTTGGCACTAGCTAGTAGTTTTTGGCGTGGATTAAGAAATTTTGGGTATGTTTTTGCTATTTTTTGTACACGCCAATTAGTGTCAAAAAACATCTTACATTATGTGACGGAGGATTACGTACTCGTACTGTAGCAGTACTAGTACTAATTTCTCAACTAGTAGTGCGATGTACTGTACTTCTAGTATAGTGCACCAGTTTTGAACTCTTGAATCTCAGGGCCAAGGAGCTATAGTTGGAAGTGGAGGGTACTACGTACTGTTTTCTAGAACCATCGTTGTACTATCAATGCAGGGAAAGTACACCTGCGTAGTGGCCTAGTGGGTACTCTCGGTGCTCTATTCAGCCGCTCCTCTCACGCATCTGGCCTACTCAGCCGCTCCTCTCACGCACACACTAGCAGCCTGTTTATCAACGATGGTTATTGCGGAGGCAGAACATTTGAGTTATTTGATACAACGAGACTAGGCTTTTCGCTTCCATTTGTGGAGGTGTAATGGATCTTGTCGAACTTTGTTAGTAGTTCCTTCTTTATGAATGAGATGAAGCAAAGCTTTTGCTTTCGTTTAAAAAACACATCAAGAGGAATTTCTTTTATAGTAGAGCCGATAATGGAGTGAAGTCCATGCATGCAACGCCACAAGCTACAGAGTAGTAGTAGAGCACTTTATGTACAGAGCCATATTGCACAGTTCCCAATGCCCCGCCAAGCTTTTCCGGCTCCTCAGGCTTAATTGGGAGGTGCTAGTTTCAATATGCTACTAGCTGATGAGGAAACTGCAAGCGAGGTGCGACTAGGGCGAGCACGTGAGCCATGAGATGCTGGGAAGGAAAACCCGTTCATGTGGCTAGGCTATCCAGTGCACCCAGATTATGGTGCCGCACGCCAGTTTGACTTCAAAACTCAAACTACCTGTCTAAAAAATTGGCTCGCAGTGAAGTTACTATTTAAAAAAAGGCCGCCGTGCATTTGACCGGGATCGAACCCACAAAACGAGGTATACACTCCCGCGACCACTAGTTGTACTCGTTGGAGTACAACGCAACCTATAATCGCCTCTTGTCGCTAGTAGTACATTGTTCCTTATAAGAAACCCCTAATAATGCAAGAAACCACTAATAATGCCAAGAAACTACTACCACTTGCATACATGGCAGACTTAAGATAAGACTACCTTATCAACCATTGTACATGCTCTTACCAACCAGCCCTACCAAGAAACGACTACTCTACAAAGTGTCGTTATAGGCACGTTTCAATCCATGGCCCTGTTTGGATACATTTGTTGTCAATCTAACCCTGCCATCCAAACACCACTTTGGTTAGAGTTAGTTCAGGGTTAGAATCTAACTCTAACCTCTGACTTAGAGTATCCAAACAGGGCCCATGTTTCCCATTAAGTCAACGCCTTCTATTTGACCGCGCGTTATGACTTGTGGGACCTACATGTCAGTCTGCACAAAAATCCCCGAGTGACCTCCTACCTCCAGCCCGTCCACCTAGTCATCCTCGGCCATGGGATGCAGCTACCGCCGCCAGCAGAAGGCGAGGTCAAAACCGCCGGCGGTGCGGAGCCCATCTTGCGGCAGCCCGGGTGCCAGCTCCGTCCGGCGCTCGCGGCCGCTAGCTAGCCAAGATAGCTCCGTCCAGCTGCTTGTCTGCAAGGTTTGCTAGCTAGATTGGCATGACGGCGCGGCGGCTTGCTCGCGTGCGCCGCGCTAAGGCCAGCCATCTAGCTCGAGCGAAGGCCTGCACGGCGGCTTGCTCGCAAGTGAGTCATGCTCGGGCCAGCCTGCCAACCCGTGCAGAGGCCAGCGCAGCGTCCGGCCCGTCCGGCAGAGCGGCGGCCAACTCGCTCATCACCGGCGCCACCGACGGACACGCATCAGTACAGTTTGAAGTAATGTTCAGGAAAAATAATGATTTGAGGGGGAAAAACATGATAGAAGGTCAGATGTGGGTCCCTCGTGTCAACGGTCAAACAAAATGCGTTGGTTTAAGCTGCCTCGTCAGCACGGACCTGTGGGCCAACCCTGTCATAAATGGGTTTAAACTAACCTAATCGATACCCCCTCTGTCCCATAATATAAGATGTTTTTGCTAGCTAAACTAGCTTGCAAAAATGTCTTACATTGGGGACAGAGGGAGTACAAGGTAGTATTTTTTGACGTGGATTAAGAAATTTTGGGTATGTTTTTGCTATTTTTTGTACAATAGATTCTTTCTAGGGCTGGTTGAAAGTGGTAGTTTTTGTTAAATACTCTACATATTGTAAGTAGGAGTGAAAGTTAAGCTTTGGAACCCAATAAGCAAGGGTAGTTACATAGTTCATATGTGTACATGATTGAAAGTAAATATCAACCATGAGTGACTAATATCTTGATGAAAAACTCAAAACTATGGAATACTAGGAAAAGAATTGCATGGTTGGAAATACTAGCAATGTTCATGTGCGTTGCAACGAATCATAATTAGAATAATACTTATTCACAAACTTGATACAAAACACTCTAATTTTGATATACATATATCACTAGAGATATATTATGTTTCAATTAGAATGTATTCCTTGGGCTGTTTTGGTGAGGTCAGGGAGGGATGTGGTTGGTTTTAAGATACTAATTATGGGTTTTTTCTGCAAATTGGTAGACAAGTGGGATGTTGGTGAGAAAAGGCAACAACTTACCTCACAGTTGTTAGATGTAGATCTAATGGTCACAAACGACGGATGGCAGACACACCATCATCACCAACTTAGTCTTCTGTAGGAGTACTAGCAAGATTCGTGCATTGCATGGAACATCAAGATGCATTTTTTATAGAACACTTGTTGTGATTGACCCATGCAGGAGTAATCCCATGTGTAAAAACTAATGATATCTCGAGAAATAGAAGATAAGGTGAAGAGGAGTGGGGCGTGGTGGTGATTGGTGGTCGGACTGAGCAGAGGCATGGGGATTGATGACACCGGCAGCGGCCACCAGGCCAGTTTGTTCCAGAGGCTTCCTTTCTTAATTGCTCAACAATGAGGTTGTTGGAGATAAGGATGAACGAGGGAAGGCCTTGTCTGCAAATGTGGAGAGGGGTACGAGTATCTATTAGTTTAATTTCCATCCATCAGATGTAGATCGGACGGTCCATATTGCAAGATGGCACGCGTACCATCATCACCAACTCGGTTTTTTATAAGAGAAGAAATATAAGTATGGAGATACAAATGTATTATCGATACTTGTTTCCGTAAACTAGCATCTACATTCTATTCAACGCCTCAGGATGTGAGGCCTTAGCACAATGACTTCTCGACTGTGTAAAACAAAGGTTTTCCCGTCACCGATAAGGAGGGGGTGACGGTGGCGCGCTTTTTGGCTTGCTCTAGTCCAGTAGGTGGTCTAAGCATGTGTAGATTTATTCTTTTTCACGTCTCGTGTTCTCCGTACTGCCACGACTATTGATGAATAGACGGTAAGTTATTCATGGGGAAACCCTTGTTGAGCGTGTTTGCGAGAGAGAGAGAGAGTGTGTGCGTGTGTGATATGTCTAGAGACCGAGGCAATGATAACAAATTCTTTGTGTCTATGTGTGTGGAGGATAGAGAGAGACATGTACATGGGGCTTTGTGTTGTGTAACGTGGAGACGCATATACATAATTAGAGAGTAAGTGTGTGAGATACACATGCGGACATGGGGAGAGATGAGGATCCAGATTAATGGGTGTTTGTGCGTGTCTGTGTGTGTTTGTGCGCGCGTTTGTGTGTGAGAGGGAGTGTGTGTATGTGGAGTAGAGAGACCACTAATGATGTAAACCTAGTATAAGGGAAGGGGGAATGGTGTGACATGTGTAGTAGCGGGATAGCATGGGTGCGGGCGGGGGAGCAGAATATTTGGAAGAGACATCGAGTGTGTGTGGGAGAGGGGTGTGAGAGCGAGCTAGAGAGGGAGAGAGCTAGCGACGGAGAGAGAGAGAGAGGGAGAGAGGAAGAGAGGAAGAGAGGGGGCGTTTGTGTCCATAAATGGCGTATAGATAGGGAGACAATGTTGATGTTGATTGAAATTGGCATATGTACGGAGACGCAAGGGAAGAGAGTCATCGTGTGTGTGATAGGGACTTCATGAGAGTTCTAGAATAGATGGTGTAGAGAACAATGTGCGAGATCGAGAACGATGATACATTGGGGAGCTATGGAAAGAGTCACGACATATATGTATACAGGGAGGAGCTGGGGCGGGTCCGCATGTGGGAGAGATAGAAAGAGGAGAGTGGTGCACAAGGAGACAAAGTGTGCTTGTTTGGAGTGGGGGTGGTGTGTGAGGTGAGTGTGCGAGAACCACATAACTAGGGAGATAGACGTTTGGGGGAGACATTTTGTGTGTATGGGAAAGATACACTCTACATAGTGCGTGCGCTTGGGAAAGAGAGATGCCGGGAGACCTAGCTAGAGAGTGGGGGAAGAGATGTGTGCATGCCCAAGAGACAAAGTGATAGAGACCTATATTGGGGTTCAGACTTTAGAAGAGAGAGGGGTGTTAATGTGCTCGTGTGTTGGTGTTTGGGGGAGAGAACGACTTCTCTCTGTGTGTGTGGGGGGGCGATGAGGGGGGTGGGGTGGGTTCAGATAAAGAGTGAGGTGTCTATATTTGAGGGACTTTAGCGTAATTGAGATATACATGGTCAATAGTGTGTGCACTCATGGTTGATCAATTTGTTTCACAGTTTGGACTATGAGATAACGATACTTTTGAACATGCGTCATATACCTTGATGTACCAGAATTACAAACCTAAGATTGGAATTTTGGAATTCGACTCCATCATTAGCTTTTGTAATTCATTTAAACGGAGGTACATTTTTTAAGCCGGGATTTTTTGATTTCAAATTCATATATCAAACCTAGAGAAATACACATACGGGCATGTTCAAACTTTATAATCATCCACTTTATCATACACATACACATTTTTGCTTTTGTCATCATATTTAGGATAAACACATTTGGAATTTCATTTGAATTGGACCGTATGATGGTATTTGCTTGTAGTAGCTCAATGATCCATATTTGAATTGAATGGACAATCTAAGTTTCGAGTTGGAGACATTGATTTTCAAAACTTGCACTTTATTTTGCATGCAAAACAAACAAATTCTCGGCCATGATATCATAGTCGGCCGTACAAGAGCAGAATATAATTTCAGATGCCAAAAGCTTTCAAACTTCCCGCTCACATCGAAATATCTCCCGCCCGAAAGTTTAGCCCTGCGATATTCCTGTTTACCCCTGCCACATGAATGAAAAAGGGCTTCTTTGGTAACTCCATTGTTTTCTCCTCTTTGCCCCCAACATTCTTCCCCAGAGCCCCTCCCCTTCCCCTCCCCGACCCCAACCACGGCAAGCCGCCGAATCTAGTCCTCCGCCGCAGCGGTGCACCTCACACCTCGACGAATCTACCTTTCGCACCTTGGAACCCCCAACTGCCAACTCACCACTTCACCGGAGCCGCTTCAGCGACTGGCTTGTCCACCGCTCCAGATCTCCTTCACCGCCATCATGGTCCATCGCACTGGATCTGCTTAACCGGCGCCCTCGTCCACCACAATATAGGGACTCCTCGTCCACCATAGCTATCATGAAGATTATGGTGCATAAGTAAATAAAGTGTGATGATCATCATTATTAGAGCATTGTCCCAAGTGAGGAAAGGATGATGGATACTATGATTCCCCCACAAGTCGGGATGAGACTCCGGATAAAAAAAGAGAAAAGAGGCCAAAAAGAAAAAAAAGAAAGAAGGCCCAAATAGAAAAATGAGAGAAAAAGAGAGAAGGGACAATGCTACTATCCTTTTTCCACACTTGTGCTTCAAAGTAGCACCGTAATCTTCATGATAGAGAGTCTCCTATGATATCACTTTCATATACTAGTGGGAATTTTTCATTATAGAACTTGGCTTGTATATTCCAATGATGGGCTTCCTCAAAATGCCCTAGGTCTTCATGAGCAAGCAAGTTGGATGCACACCCACCTAGCTTCTTTTGTTGAGCTTTCATATACTTATAGCTCTAGTGCATCCGTTGCATGGCAATCCCTACTCACTCACATTGATATCTATTGATGGGAATCTCCATAGCCCGTTGATACGCCTAGTTGATGTGAGACTATCTTCTCCTTTTTGTCTTCTCCACAACCACCATTCTATTCCACATAAAGTGCTATATCCACGGCTCACGCTCATATATTGTGTGAAGATTGAAAAAGTTTGAGAACATCAAAAGTATGAAACAATTGCTTGGCTTGTCATTGGGGTTGTGCATGATTTAAATATTTTGTGTGATGAAGATAGAGCATAGCCAGACTATATGATTTTGTAGGGATAACTTTCTTTGGCCATGTTATTTTGAGAAGACATAATTGCTTAGTGAGTATGCTTGAAGTATTATTATTTCTATGTCAATATTAAACTTTTATCTTGAATCTTTCGGATCTGAACATTCATGCCACAATAAAGAAAAAATACATTGATAAACATCTTAGAAAACATTCCACATCAAAAATTCTTCTTTTATCATTTACCTACTCGGGGACGAGCATGAATTAAGCTTGGGGATGCTTGATACCTCTCCAACGTATATATAATTTTTGATTGCTCCATGCTATTATATTATCTGTTTTGGATGTTAATGGGCTTTATTTTACACTTTTATATCATTTTTGGGACTAACCTACTAACCGGAGGCCCAGGCCAAATTGCTGTTTTTTTGCCTATTTTAGGGTTTCGCAGAAAAGGAATATCAAACAGAGTCCAAACGGAATGAAACCTTCGGGAACGTGATTTTCTCAACAAACGTGATCCAGGAGACTTGGAGTGGGCATCAAGAAACGATCGAGGAGGGCACGAGGAAGGGGTGCGCGCCTACCCCCTGGGCGCGCGCTCCACCCTCGTGGGCCCCTCGTTGCTCCACCGACGTACTTCTTCCTCCTATATATATCCACGTACCCCCCAAACATCGAGAGCACCAGAAAACCTAATTCCACTGCCGCAACATTCTGTACCCGAGAGATCCCATCATGGGGCCTTTTTCGGAGCTCCGCCGGAGGGGGCATTGATCATGGAGGGCCTCTACATCAACTCCAAGGCCCCTCCGGTGATGTGTGAGTAGTTTACTTTAGAACTTCGGGTCTACAGTTATTAGCTAGATGGCTTCTTCTCTCTCTTTGGATCTCAATACAAAGTTCTCCTTGATCTTCTTGGAGATCTATTCGATGTAATCTTCTTTTACGGTGTGTTTGTCGAGATCCGATGAATTGTGGGCTTATAATCAAGTTTATCTATGAACAATATTTGAATATCCTCTGAATTCTTTTATGTATGATTGGTTTATCTTTGCAAGTCTCTTCGAATTATCAGTTTGGTTTGGCCTACTAGATTGATCTTTCTTGCAATGGGAGAAGTGCTTAGCTTTGGGTTCAATCTTGCGGTGCTTGATCCCAGTGACAGAAAGGGAACCGACATGTATTGTATTGTATTGTATTGTATTGAATTGTTGCCATCGAGGATAAAAAGATGGGGTTTATATCACATTGCATGAGTTTATCCCTCAACATCATGTCATCTTACTTAAAGCATTACTCTGTTCTTATGAACTTAATACTCTAGATGCATGCTGGATAGCGGTCGATGTGTGGAGTAATAGTTGTAGATGCAGAATTGTTTCGGTCTACTTGTCGCGGACGTGATGCCTATATACATGATCATACCTAGATATTCTCATAACTATGCTCAATTCTATCAATTGCTCGACAGTAATTCGTTTACCCACCGTAATACTTATGCTCTTTAGATAAGCCACTAGTGAAACCTATGGCCCCTGTGTCTATCTTCCATCATATTAATCTTCCAACACTTAGTTATTTCTATTGTTGTTTATTTTACTTTGCACCTTTATTTCTCTTTATCATAAAAATACCAAAAATATTATCTTATCATATCTCACTCTCGTAAGTGACCGTGAAGGGATTGACAACCCCTTTATCGCGTTGGTTGTGAGGTTCTTATTTTTTTGTGTAGGTGCGTGGGACTCGAGCGTGATCTCCTATTGGATTGATACCTTGGTTCTCAAAAACTGAGGGAAATACTTACACTACTTTACTGCATCACCCTTTCCTCTTCAAGGGAAAACCAACGCAGTGCTCAAGAGGTAGCACTCGGAAATAATTCGTATGTCGTTTACCATGTAAGCTTACTGCCTGGATCATGCGATAACTATCTCTTACTTATGTCCAGCGGAAACCTTTCAGGATGCCGTTCACACTAGGACACAATGTACAACCCCAGAATATATTTGTGGAAGCAGTGCGCCATCCATGTTACCAGATGGTAGCAGTTCAGAGGCAACACCGCCGGAGAGCAGTCTGAGCACAGATATTATAGTTCTTGAGGCTCTACTAGAGTCAGAAAGAGATGGTGTGGCTGTCATGAATGAGGTAATCTCGATCTTGAAGCTGGAAATTATGCAATTAGCTCCACGCATTATGCAAGCAACCCAAGAATTGGAGGAAGTAAGAATGTTGCATTTGAAGATGGAGGAGGTCCTGCTGCTTCTGCTATCTAAAGCCCAGGGTAATCCCAGTTCTTCTTTAGATAGCAGTTGAAATTGTCATTAGATTATTGTACTTGCATGTTGTGTCATGTCTCTGAATGGATTATGTTGTAAGACCCCCTATGTTGTCCATGTGTTGTAATGATCCGAATTTTTTAGGCGAGGTAATCCTCAGTACTTGTATGATTGACATAAGGTGAACTGTTTTTTGTGTCAGCATATTGTATTGGATGAAATAACTGTTTGACTCAAAGTGTATCCAACCTACTGAATTCGAAGATCACGGCATTTCTAAATCATAATCATATATAAAGGTGGAATAAATCTTTGTTGTGGTTTTGAAGAAATAAATAACAAAACGTCAAATTATCTGTGGATATTCGTAATCGAATAAAAAATGGATTTCGATTTAGTTGCCAGGGCCCAGGTCAAACGTGTATGCTAATTCTCCCAAGTTTTGAACGAAGCGGCTAAACACCCACTATCGTTTGTGGGCTGCTCGAAGCAAGTGTTTGCGAGATGGAAATTACTATATACCCCTGACACTTGACATCCTTATCAACCGGATTTACACTGTTGTTGATAGGGGTAGACTAGTAACTTCAATCAGACGTGACACGACGGCCTCTGAGCCCATTCAGACACGGTGGGCGCCAAACGTGGGCGGCAAAACACATTTGATTCAAGCTCGTCCGTAAGACATGTGTCTCTCCCTCCATTTCCCGATTCATCCATGGTGGGCGGCAAAACAAACTCTCCTCGTCCGAAATCAATGTAGGCTAATATTTTAAATAGGGGCAGATGTGTAACTTCCCTCAGACGTGACACAACCGTCCTACCTGTCAGCCCCGTTCATACACCGTGGGCGCTAACCATGGGCGGCAAAACACCCTCTCCTCGCCCAAAATCGTTACCAGCAAATATTTGCGAGATGGGAGATTACCATCCTATCCCCAACCGACGTGATGTCCGAAATTTTAAACGGGGGATAAGTTCGTAACTTTCCCACATTTCAGACAAGCGCGTCCCAAAGTTTGAGATCCCCCTCCCCCTCCATTTCCCCATTCATACACCATCGACGCCAATACAACCTCCCCACTTCGGCCAGCCTCCTCCGTCCGCCACCCCATCCTCCACCTTGCGAGAGCCGTTACCCCTACCCCGTCGTCCACTGCAAGAGATGGACGTCTCTCATCCACGATGCCGGACCAGGATCCTTTCATCGTGTCGTCTCGCTTCATCGGCGCCGTCGTCCACCTTGCCGTTGCCGCTCCTATGACCGCGTCGTCCACGGCAACAGGATATATCCCCCGACCCGTCCATCTGCCATCTAAAGTCTTCTTCCCCGCCGCTGACAGCCATCACACCCGCAGCACCCTCAACATATCAACAGGGGCCTACATGGTGTCGCAAGAGAGGTGGTACTCTTCCATATGTGCTTAAGTTATTGATCTCACCCGGAAAATAGATCTTAAATTGTTTACTATACTTTTCTTGTCTGTACCAAATCGTAGTGGCTAGTTGAATGCAAACATTGGTTGTGAAGTAGCTTTGTCCGGTTTGCACCTTCAGATCCGCCATGTCATGGTCACTATACTCGTAAAGCTTATGGTTTCCCCCCTTTATATTCACTACCATCATCGTAGGTGCTTCACAGCTTCGTGTCGTGCTAGCACTGCTCCTCAAGACCTCAACCCATCAAGCGAAACAACATGCAACTCATAATTCCAAAGCTTACGTGTTGAAATACGAATCTGATATGATGCTCATATTACTAAAATAGAGAACATTTAATTGGTCACCTAATGTTCCTATATTCATTTCAAAAAGCACGTGCGCCACCCACTGGTCCAGCAATCTCCACTTTCCTAATTTTACTCTTGATGCTTAGGGTTTTCCCCTTTTATCTACTCTACTATGATCTGCGTAGGTGCTTTCTATCGTACTAGCATTACTCCACCCTTCAAGCTAAACAACACAACACTCAAAATTCCAAAGCTTAGTTGTTCAAATATGATTGTGATATGATACTGATATTAGTTAATAGACACATTTAATTGGTTAGCTAAAGGTCCCACTTGAGTTTCCAAATGCATGTCGCGACATATAGAGAGACATCAGAATTGCATTTCTTTGTCACTTGTTGATTGTACTTTCTCGTCCATACCAAATCTTAGTTGTTATTTCAAAGCAAACATCGGTTGCTAACTACCCTTTGCACGGTTTGCAGCTTCAGATCTGCCATCCCACTGCCACGGTCAACACTATACTCATCATGCTTATGGTTTCCCCATTTTCTGATGACCACGATCAACCTACATGCTTTGTGTCATAATAGCACTACTCCGCCCATCGAGCTAAACAAGCTTAGTTGTACAAATTCAAATATGATATTATGCTGCTATTAGTAAAACTGAGAGATGTTTAATTGGTCAGCTAAATGTTCCTACTTTAGTTTCGAAATGCATGTGAGCCACATATGGAGAGACCGGAAGGAATAGTATTTCTCTGTGCGCTCTAGCTCATCATGGGTGGCCAACCGACATTGTATAGAAAGGCTTGTAATATCTTCAATCAGCTTGCTCTTCTTCTCTTCTTTAAGACGATCCACTTCTCTTGCGTCGACTCGTCAGGTCGAGTTATTCTCCCTTAGTATATTTTGAATCTGCCAGGTCAGGTCGACTTGTTCTTCTTTACTATATGTTGAAGCTGTCATCTACGAAGTAACATAACTTCTGGAGCTCTCATATTTTGAGTAGTAGGCCACATTATATTAATGCACATACCAAATTACAGCATGCATCGCACCTCTTAGAAGAATTGCAGAGATAGCACAAAGGGGTTTACAGGGAAGAAGTATTGGATTAGAATCACTTCTGCATTACAAAGATAATCTCACTTGTTTTTATGTTTTCATGCATGTCATGTATTGAACATTATCAAAATGAATATGAGAATGGGCGCACGAGAGGAATATTGCGAAACAATCCACTCGCTAACAAACTTGGCACGGTGGAGGATGGCCTATCTTATTCACCCATCAAGGTGCATGCTCTAACTTGGCAAGGTTGTATTGGTCGCACATATTTTTCATCTGACCTCTTGCATTACTTGTACTTTGTTACACCATCTTCTTAGTTTAAGCATCATATATGAGTATATGCCATACCTATCCATTTTCTATACCTATTCCATGTGTCGCCATACTATGTTTTTCCAGTCAAATGTTGTTCTTTCGTAATAGATGTCCAAAAGGAAGAGGGTTAGTGCAGATCCTCAAGGAGTACAAACTAGGTATTGGGAAAGTTAGCGATACCTGTGAAATCAGATAGATCAGCAGCCACATAAAGCACAGGCCTAACTGTACCAGACTTTACCCCTACTCCAGTGGCCAAACCCCTATTAGAACTGCTGAGAGCCTAGCGTCAGGTACTGTCTATGATATCAATTCAAAATTTGAACTCCTAAATTTCTGCATGTGCCTTACCTTTTCTCTTGTATGAAAACTAATTTCAGATGAATCTCCTTGCTCAAAGGATCAAAGGATCTCATGACAATACTGCGCTCTGCATTGCTCTTGTCAGTACCTCTTGCCCTTTGTCAGCATACTTACACTCATAGCTGTTTGATTATGTAGCATCACTGTAAATGTTCGCTTCTTTATCCTCCCTTTGCTTGAAATTATAATATCTATATTTACTCTTAGATAAATGTAGAATTAACACAATGGTTATGAAGTTTTGGATTGCTCATGTAAGTACCTGTTGTCATGTACTCCCTCTATATCGAATTAATTGTTGATTAATTGGATGTATTTAGAACTTAATAATGCTATATACATCCATTTGAGCGACAAGTAATAACGGACGGTGGTGGTATTACTGTACATGCATCGCGAGATAGTTGATTGTCTAGCATTACTCTGCATCTTATCTGCCCTGCTCATACGTCTCCAACGTATCTATAATTTTTGATTGTTCCATGCTATTATATTATCTGTTTCAGATGTTAATGGGCTTTATTTTACAATTTTATTTTATTTTTGGGACTAACCTATTAACCCAAGGCCCAATGCAAATTGCTGTTTTTTTGCCTATTTCAGTGTTTCACAGAAAAGGAATATCAAACGGAATCCAAACGGAATGAAACCTTCGGGAACGTGATTTTTGGAACAAACGTGATCCAGAGGACTTGGAGTGGACGTCAAGAAACAAACGAGGAGTCCACGAGGCAGGGGGCGCGCCCTCCCCCCTCGTGGGCCCCTTATGGCTCAACCGACCTACTTCTTCCTCCTATATATACTCATATACCCTAAAAACATTGGGGAGCACCACGAAACCCTATTTCCACCGCCGCAACCTTCTGTACCCAAGAGATCCCATCTTGGGGCCTTTTCTGGAGCTCCGCCGGAGGGGGCATCGATCACGGAGGGCCTCTACATCAACTCCATGGCCCCTCCGATGATGTGTGAGTAGTTTACTTCAGACCTTCGGGTCCATATTTATTAGCTAGATGGCTTCCTCTCTATCTTTGAATCTCAACACAAAGTTCTCCTCGATCTTCTTGGAGATCTATTCGATGTAACTCTTTTTGCGGTGTGTTTGTCGAGATCCGATGAATTGTGGGCTTATGATCAAGTCTATCTATGAACAATATTTGATTCTTCTCTAAAATCTTTTATGCATGATTGGTTATCTTTGCAAGTCTCTTCGAATTATCAGTTTGGTTTGGCCTACTAGATTGATCTATCTTGCAATGGGAGAAGTGCTTAGCTTTGGGTTCAATCTTGCGGTGCTCGATCCCAGTGACAGAAAGGGAAACCACACGTATTGTATTGTTGCCATCGAGGATAAAAAGATGGGGTTTATATCATATTGCTTGAGTTTATCCCTCTACATCATGTCATCTTACCTAATGCGTTACTCTGTTCTTATGAAGTTAATACTCTAGATGCATGCTGAAATGCGGTCGATGTGTGGAGTAATAGTAGTAGATGTAGGCAGGAGTCGGTCTACTTGTCACAGTCGTGATTCCTATATACATGATCATGCCTAGATATTCTTATAATTATTCGCTTTTCTATCAATTGCTCGACAGTAATTTGTTCACCCATAGTAATACTTATGCTATCTTGAGAGAAGCCACTAGTGAAACCTATGGCCCACGGGTCTATTCTCCATCATATTAATCTTCCGTCAACAAGATATTTCTGTTACCTTTTATTTTGCAATCTTTACTTTTAATCTTTATCATAAAAATACCAAAAATATTATTTTATCATCTCTATCAGATCTCACTCTTGTAAGTGACCATGAAGGGATTGACAACCCCTTTATCGCGTTGATTGCGAGGTTCTTATTTGTTTGTGTAGGTACGAGGGACTTGCATGTGGCCTCCTACTCGATTGATACCTTGGTTCTCAAAAACTGAGGGAAATATTTACGCTACTTTGCTGCATCACCCTTTCCTCTGCAAGGGAAACCAACGCAGTGCTCAAGAGGTAGCAAGAAGGATTTCTGGCGCCGTTGCCGGGGAGTCTATGAACGAGTCAAGACATACTAAGTACCCATCACAAACTCTTATCCCTTGCATTACATTATTTGCCATTTGCCTCTCGTTTTCCTCTCCCCCAATTCACCTTTGCCTTTGCCTTTTCTTCGCCCTCTTCCCGTATGTCTTTTTGTTTGTGTTTCCACGTGCTTTCTATTTGCTTGCATCTTTGCTCGCTAAAAATCTATTGATATGGATCCACTTAAAGTGTTCTACTTGGATCATCTTTGATCCTTATGCGCTCGTGCTGAAAACCCAACTAGCCTAGTTGATGGGAAATCTTTAGATTAGCATGCTCATTTTGTGCGTCACCATTTGTCTGAAAAAGGGAGACTCCTATGGGATCAAACAAACAGATTGATGTTTTATGCTTGGAATCTTTGTGAAATTTGTGATTTTTCTTGTTGCTCTAAGAACCCTAAAAAACACCTCGCCTACCTATGTGAGTTTAATGATAATGAAATCTTATCTTCTTATGCAAAGGGTGTTTATAGTTACCACGATATCAAACAAATTGAAGAATTTGTTGCTTTTAAGGGTGCTTATGAAGTTGCTTCATTGATTGAAAAGAATGATACTACTCTCTACGAATCTGAAAATTTTGACATACTTAAATATTTCTATGAAAACTATGCTCATAATGTCTATGTCAAAGAATTCATTGAGAGAATGACCGTTCCTTTGGAAGAAAATAATGATATGCATGAATCTATAGATAATGATGATTCCGATGATTTGATGGAAATATCCGTTGATAAACATGATGCTTGTTATTCTTGTGGCCATGATGCCAATATTTATGAAGATGAATTTGCTATAGTTCCTTCTGTTAAACATGAGATCGTTGCTATTGCACCCATACTTGATGGTTCCTTCGATGAAAAGCATGATTGCAATGATGTTATTATAAATTCTATTAACGTCAATTGTGCTAATAATATGCAAAACCTTAAGCTTGGGGATGCTAGTTTTGCTATAACTACTATTTGTTGCAATGATCATGATTGGGGTGATTCTTCTTTTGATCTTGAAAATTTATTTAAGCCCCATGATGAATATGAGACTGATAATAGTGTTTGCAATATTATTTAAAGTGGGTTTGGAAGAGTGTCAACTTTAGATCCCACATATTTGGAGAAAATTCAATCTTATGCATTTTCGACAAAAGTGGGTTTGGAGAGGTCATGACTTTAGTTAATGTTAATCCCACTATTTTGGAAGAGTGTCAACTTTGCATGCATGTGGATCTTGTTAAGAATATGTTTTGTGATACTTATATTGTTGAATTTGCTTATGATCCTACATGTAATTATTATGAGAGAGGAAAATATGGTTGTAGAAATTTTCGTGTCACTAAATTACCTCTCGTTATGTTGAGATTGCTATTATTTCTTCATCCTTCCTTGCATATGCTAGTTTTTGCTTGTCTTGATAATTTTGTGCTTATATAATGCCTATGCATAGGAAGTATGTTAGACTTAGATGTGATTTTCATATGCTTCATGATGCTCTCTTTGTGTCTCAATTGCTATCTTTCTTGTGAGCATCATTAAAATTTTAGATGCCTAGCTAGGGGCGTTAAACGATAGCGCTTGTTGGGAGGCAACCCAATTTTATTTTTGTTCCTTGCTTTTTGGTTCTGTTTAGTAATAAATAATTCATATAGCCTCTTTTTAGATGTGTTTTTATGCTTTTAATTAGTGTTTGTGCCAAGTAGAACCTTTGGGAAGACTTGGGGGAAAGTCTTTGTGATCTTGCTGTAAAAAAACAGAAACTTTAGCGCTCACGAGATTTGCTGCCATTTTTTACTGGAGCGTGCTATTTAGTTAATTCTTTTTGCAGATGATTAATAGATAAATTCCTCAATTCCAGCAATTTATTTTAGAATTTTTGGGGTTCCGTAAGTATTCGGAACCTACAGATTACTATAGACTGTTCTGTTTTTGACAGATTCTGTTTTTTCGTGTGTTGTTTGCTTATTCTGATGAATCTATGGCTAGTTATAGAGTTTATGAACCATAGAAAAGTTGGAATATTTAACACCAATATAAATAAATAATGAGTTCATTATAGTACCTGATACGTCTCCAACGTATCTATAATTTTTGATTGTTCCATGCTATTATATTATCTGTTTTGGATGTTTATGGGCTTTATTATGCACTTTTATATTATTTTTGGGACTAACCTATTAACCCAGAGCCCAGTGCTAGTTTCAGTTTTTTTCCTTGTTTTAGTGTTTCGCAGAAAAGGAATATCAAATGGATTCCAAACGGAATGAAAGCTTCGGGAGCGTGATTTTTGGAACGAACGTGATCCAGGAGATTTGGAGTTGAAGTCAAGGAAGCTTCGAGGTGGCCACGAGGCAGGGAGACGCGCATGCCCCACTGGGCGCACCCCCACCCTCGTGGGCCCCTCGTGGCTCCCCTGACTAATTTCTTTCGCCTATATATATATCCATATACCCTAAAAACATCAGAGAACAGAATAGATCGGGAGTTCCGCCGCCAGAAGCCTCTGTAGCCACTGAAAACCAATCTAGACCCGCTCCGGCACCCTTCTGGAGGGGGGAATCCCTCTCCGGTGGCCATCTTCATCATCCCGACGCTCTCCATGACGAGGAGGGAGTAGTTCTCCCTCGGGGTTGAGGGTATGTACCAGTAGCTATCTGTTTGATCTCTCTCTCTCTCTCTCTCTCGTGTTCTTGAGGTGGCACGATCTTGATGTATCGCGAGCTTTGCTATTATATTTGGATCTTATGATGTTTCTCCCCCTCTACTCTCTTATAATGGATTGAGTATTCCCTTTGAAGTTATCTTATCGGATTGAGTCTTTAAGGATTTGAGAACACTTGATGTATGTCTTGCACGTGCTTATCTGTGGTGACAATGGGATATCATGTGATCCACTTGATGTATGTTTTGGTGATCAACTTGCGAGTTCAGTGACCTCGTGAACTTATGCATAGGGGTTGGCACACGTTTTCATCTTGACTCTCCGATAGAAACTTTGGGGCACTCTTTGAAGTTATTTGTGTTGGTTGAATAGATGAATCTGAGATTGTGTGATGCATATCGTATAATCATACCCACGGATACTTGAGGTGGCATTGGAGTATCTAGGTGACATTAGGGTTTTGGTTGATTTGTGTCTTAAGGTGTTATTCTAGTACGAACTCTATGGATTGAACGGAAAGAATACCTTCGTGTTATTTTACTATGGACTCTTGAATAGATCGATCAGAAAGGATAACTTTGAGGTGGTTTCGTACCCTACCATAATCTCTTCGTTTGTTCTCCGCTATTAGTGACTTTGGAGTGACTCTTTGTTGCATGTTGAGGGATAATTATATGATCCAATTATGTTATTATTGCTGAGAGAAATTGCACTAGTGAAAGTATGAACCCTAGGCCTTGTTTCAACACATTGGGATACCGTTTGTGCTCACTTTTATCATTAGCTACCTTGCTGTTTTTATATTTTCAGATTACAAAAACCATTTTCTACTATCCATATTGCACTTGTATCACCATCTCTTCGCCGAACTAGTGCACCTATACAATTTACCACTGTATTGGGTGTGTTGGGGACACAAGAGACTCTTTGTTATTTGGTTGCAGCGTTGCTTGAGAGAGACCATCTTCAGCCTATGCCTCCCACGGATTGATAAACCTTAGGTCATCCACTTGATGGAAATTTGCTACTGTCCTACAAACCTCTGCACTTGGAGGCCCAACAACGTCTACAAGAAGAAGGTTGTGTAGTAGACATCAAGCTCTTTTCTGGCGCCGTTTCCGGGGAGGTTAGTGCTTGAAGGTATATCTTTAGATCTTGCAATTGAATCTTTTTGTTTCTTGTCTTATCACTACTTTAGTTTATAAAAGAAAACTAAAAAAATGGAATTGAGTTTGCCTCATAAGCTTCATCTTTTTAATATCTTTCGTGAGAATGATGGAAAGGAAAATTGTGCTCAAGTGCTAGAAGAAGAAGTCTATAAAATGTTTGGCACTAAATCTTTGAATGATGAGCATGATTGCAATGTTATTAGTATGAACTCTTTGAATATCCATAGTACTAATGATGATTGCACTAGTCATGATGAAAATATCTCTTATAAGCATATCAATTTTTGTGGAGTGCATAGACTTTGCAAGTACATACCAAATAGGGAAGATAGATTCTGCAAGAGGCATAAGTATTTGGAAACTAAATGGTTGCAAGAAAGGCTAGATGTTTGTGCTGAAAATTTAAACTTTCTTAGCCGTACTTGTGAACTTTGCAATGAACGTGATCATTTCAGTACCCAATGCAAATTGTTTTATGATCGTATCGTGTACAAAAATTGTGATGACTTGATTTCCCTTGCACATCATAATGAACTTAGTTTGCTCTTGGGTTATGAAGAAATGAAATGTATATCTAAGGTTATTCCAGAATTTGCCCTTGACAGAGTTCTTAATTTTGATCTAGAGGAAATTTATATGTATTGTGCGGTGAATTGCATTGAAAATCCTTATATTGCCAATTACATAAAGAAAAGAAAACAAATAGAAGATGAAGAGAATACTAACGAAAGGAAGAGACTTCCCAATATTCTCCTATTATTTCTTATGATGAATCAGGTAACGAGGAGGAGCCTTCTATTCAACCAATCACATTAATAAGGAGCTTTAAAAAGAGGATTGAACCCACACATGATGTGAATAAGAAAAAGAAAAGACGGAGAAGTAAAGGTAGAAAGGTATCTCTCCCAAATGATGTTTCTCCTATTTCTCATTGTGATGATGATATTTGCTATACTATTGGTGCTATCCATAATATTAATGATGAGAGTGATTATGCTTATGATATGAAAAGGCCCAAGCTTGGGGATGCTATGTTTGATGAAGATGATGTTTTTGAGAATATATTTGCTGCAATTAATTTTTGTCCCAAGCTTGGGGATGCTACGTTTAATGAAGATGATATTTTCAGTCTCCCAAGTTTTGATATGCAAATTTATAATGATGATAGCATGCCTCCTACTTATGATGATTATATTGATGAAAGTGGGTTTGGAAGAGTGTAAACTTTAGGAAGTAATGATCCCACTATTTTGGAGGATGTTGAATCTTATTATGATAATTATGAAAGTGGATTTGGAGAGGTCATGACTTTATTTAGTGATGATCCCACTATCTTGGAAGAGGTTTCAATCGATTATGATGAGAACAAAGTTGCTATTTATGATAATTATTGTGATGATACATATGCTATAAAAGTAGTGATGATTATATTGATAAAACTTTTCATGATTATGATTACCCTTTTTCTGAACATTATTCTTTCAACGTGGAAACAATTTATAGTATTCAAGTCTCTTATGATACTCCACTATTCCGAATGAGAATAATTTTGCTTATGTGGAGAGTAGTAAATTTTCTATGCTTGTAGATCATGAAAAGAATGCTCTATGTGATGGTTATATTGTTGAATTCATTCATGATGCTACTGAAAATTATTATGATGGAGGAATATATGTTTGTAGGAATTGCAATAATATCAAGTTTCCTCTCTATGTGCTTAAAATTTTGAAGTTATGCTTGTTTTACCTTCCTATGCAAGTTGATTCTTGTTCCCACAAGTTGTTTGCTCACAAAATCCCTATGCATAGGAAGTGGGTTAGACTTAAATGTGCTAGTAATATTCTTCTTGATGCTCTCTTTATGTTTCAATTCTTATCTTTTATGTGAGCATTATTGAAATCATCATGCCTAGCTAGGGGCGTTAAACGATAGCGCTTGTTGGGGGGCAACCCAATTTTATTTTTGTTACTTGCTTTTTGTTCCTGTTTAGTAATAATTAAGTCATATATCCTATTTTATGATTGTGTTTTTTATGTTTTAATTAGTGTTTGTGCCAAGTAAAGCCTTTAGGGTCTTCTTGGGTAATTGTTATTTGATCTTGCTGTAAAAAATAGAAAGTATGCGCTCATGAGAATAATTTTCATTTTCTACCAGAGAGCGATAAAATACCAATTCCACTTGCAGTAGGTTAATAAACAAATTGCCTAGGACTTCCTAATTTCTCAGAATTTTATGAGTTCTAGAAGTATACGTTTGATACAGATTACTACAGACTGTTCTGTTTTTGACAGATTCTGTTTTCTATGTGTTGTTTGCTTATTTTGATGAATCTATGAGTAGTATCGGAAGGTATGAACCATAGAGAAGTTGTAATACATTAGATATTACACCAATATAAATAAAGAATGAGTTCACAACATTACCTAAGTGGTGATTTATTTTCTTATACTAACGGAGCTTACGAGTTTTCTGTTAAGTTTTGTGTTGTGAAGTTTTCAAGTTTTGGGTAAAGATTCGATGGACTATGGAATAAGGAGAGGCAAGAGCCTAAGATTGGGGATGCCCAAGGCACCCCAAGTTAACATTCAAGGACAACCAAGAGCCTAAGCTTGGGGATGCCCCGGATGGCATCCCCTCTTTCATCTTCGTTCATCGGTAACTTTACTTGGAGCTATATTTTTATTCACCACATGATATGTGTTTTGCTTGGTGCGTCATTTCATTTTACTTTGTTTTGCTTGCTGTTTGAATAAAATACCAAGATCTGAAATTCTTAAATGTTAGAGAGTCTTCATATAGCTGCATAATTATTCGACTACTCATTGATCTTCACTTATATCTTTCGGAGTAGTTTGTTGTTGCTCTAGTGCTTCACTTATATCTTTTTAGAGCACGGTGGTGGTTTTATTTTATAGAAATAGATGAACTCTCATGCGTCACTTATATTATTTTGTGAGTCCTAAACATCATGGTAATTTTCTTTGGTTATGAATTTAGTCCTAATATGATGGGCATCCAAGATGGGTATAATAAAAACTTTCATATAAGTGCATTGAATACTAAGAGAAGTTTGATGCTTGATAATTGTTTTGAGATATGAAGATAGTGATATTAGAGTTGTGCTAGTTGAGTAATTGTGAATTTGAGAAATACTTGTGTTAAAGTTTGCAAGTCCCGTAGCATGCATGTATGGTGACCGTTGTGTAACAAATTTGAAACATGAGGTGTTAATTGATTGTCTTCCTTATGAGTGGCGGTCGGGGACGAGCGATGGTCTTTTCCTACCAATCTATCCCCCTAGGAGCATGCGCGTAGTGCTTGGTTTTTGATGACTTGTAGATTTTTGCAATAAGTATGTGAGTTCTTTATGACTAATGTTGAGTCCATGGATTATACACACTCTTATCCTTCCATCATTGCTAGCCTCTTCGGTACCGTGCATTGCCCTTTCTCACCTGGAGAGTTGGTGCAAACTTCGCCGGTGCATCCAAACCCCGTGATACGATACACTCTATCACACATAAGCCTCCTTATATCTTCCTCAAAATAGCCACCATATCTACCTATTATGGCATTTTCATAGCCATTCCGAGATATATTGCCATGCAACTTTCCACCGTTCCGTTTATTATGACACACTTCATCATTGTCATATTGCCTTGCATGATCATGTAGTTGACATCGTATTTGTGGCATAGCCACCATGCATAATTTATCATACATGTCACTCTTGATTCATTACCCATCCCGGTACACCGCCCGAGGCATTCATATAGAGTCATATCTTGTTCTAGTATCGAGTTGTAATCATAGAGTTGTAAATAAATAGAAGTGTGATGATCATCATTATTAGAGCATTGTCCCCAAAAAAAGGCCAAATAAAAAAAAGGGAAGGCCCAAAAAAGAAAAAAAAGAAGGAAAGAAAAAAAAGAAAAAAGGGCAATGCTACTATCATTTTTCCACACTTGTGTTTCAAAGTAGCACCATGATCTTTATGATAGAGAGTCTCTTGTTTTGTCACTTTCATATACTAGTGGGAATTTTTCATTATAGAACTTGGCTTGTATATTCCAACAATGGGCCTCCTCAAGTGCCCTAGGTCTTCATGAGCAAGCAAGTTGGATGCACACCCACTTAGTTTCTTTTGTTGAGCTCTCATACATTTATAGCTCTAGTGCATCCGTTGCATGGCAATCCCTACTCCTTGCTTTGACATCAATTGATGGGCATCTCCCTAGCCCATTGATTAGCTGCGTCAATGTGAGACTTTCTCCCTTTTTGTCTTGTCCACACAACCTCCATCATTATATTCTATTCCACCCATAGTGCTATGTCCATGGCTCACGCTCATGTATTGCGTGAAAGTTGAAAAAATTTTGAGATTACTAAAGTATGAAACAATTGCTTGGATTGTCATCGGGGTTGTGCATGATGAGAGCATTCTTGTGTGACGAAAATGGAGCATGAACAAACTAGTTGATTTTGTAGGGACAAACTTTCTTTGGCCATGTTATTTTGAGAAGACATGATTGCCTAGTTAGTATGTTTGAAGTATTATTATTTTATGTCAATATTAAACTTATGTCTTGAAACCTATGGATCTGAACATTCATGCCACAATAAAAAAGATTACATTGATGATTATGTTAGGTAGCATTCCACATCAAAAATTCTGTTTTTATCATTTACCTACTCGAGAACGAGCAGGAATTAAGCTTGGGGATGCTGATACGTCTCCAACGTATCTATAATTTTTGATTGTTACATGCTATTATATTATCTGTTTTGGATGTTTATGGGCTTTATTATGCACTTTTATATTATTTTTGGGACTAACCTATTAACCCACAGCCCAGTGCCAGTTTCTGTTTTTTCCTTGTTTTAGTGTGTCACAGAAAAGGAATATCAATTGGAGTCCAAACGGAATGAAACCTTCGAGAGCGTGATTTTTGGAACGAACATGATCCACGAGACATGGAGTTGAAGTCAACGAAGCTTCGAGGTGGCCACGAGGCAGGGGTTCCGCCACCAGAATAGGTCAGAAGTTCCGCCACCAGAAGCCTCCGTAGCCACCGAAAACCAATCTAGACCCGTTCCGGCACCCTTCCGGAGGGGGGAATCCCTCTCCGGTGGCCATCTTCATCATCCCGGCGCTCTCCATGACGAGGAGGGAGTAGTTCTCCCTCGGGGCTAAGGGTATGTACCAGTAGCTATGTGCTTGATCTCTCTCTCTCATGTTCTTGAGGTGGCACGATCTTGATGTATCGTGAGCTTTGCTATTATATTTGGATCTTATGATGTTTCTCCCCCTCTACTCTCTTGTAATGGATTGAGTTTTCCCTTTGAAGTTATCTTATCAGATTGAGTATTTAAGGATTTGAGAACACTTGATGTATGTCTTGCATGCGCTTATCTATGGTGACAATGGGATATCATGTGATCCACTTGATGTATGTTTTGGTGATCAAGTTGCGAGTTCCGTGACCTCGTGAACTTATGCATAGGGGTTGGCACACGTTTTCGTCTTGACTCTCCGGTAGAAACTTTGGGGCACTCTTTGAAGTTCTTTGTGTTGGTTGAATAGATGAATCTGAGATTGTGTGGTGCATATCGTATAATCATACCCACAGATACTTGAGGTGACATTGGAGTATCTAGGTGACATTAGGGTTTTGGTTGATTTGTGTCTTCAGGTGTTATTCTAGTATGAACTCTATGATAGATTGAACGGAAAGAATAGCTTTGTGTTATTTTACTACGGACTCTTGAATAGATCGATCAGAAAGGATAACTTTGAGGTGGTTTCGTACCCTACCATAATCTCTTCGTTTGTTCTCCGCTATTAGTGACTTTGGAGTGACTCTTTGTTGCATGTTGAGGGATAGTTATATGATCCAATTATGTTATTATTGTTGAGAGAACTTGCACTAGTGAAAGTATTAACCCTAGGCCTTGTTTCAACACATTGCAATACCGTTTGTGCTCACCTTTATCATTAGTTACCTTGCTGTTTTTATATTTTCAGATTACAAAAATCTTTATCTACCATCCATATACCACTTGTATCACCATCTCTTCGCCGAACTAGTGCACCTATACAATTTACCATTGTATTGGGTGTGTTGGGGACACAAGAGACTCTTTGTTATTTGGTTGCAGGGTTTCTTGAGAGAGACCATCTTCATCCTATGCCTCCCATGGATTGATAAACCTTAGGTCATCCACTTGAGGGAAATTTGCTACTATCCTACAAACCTCTGCACTTGGAGGCCCAACAACGTATACAAGAAGAAGGTTGTGTAGTAGACATCAGTACCTTGAAGTGGTGGTTTGTTTTCTTTTACTAACGGAGCTCGCGAGATTTTCTTTAAGTTTTGTGTTGTGAAGTTTTCAAGTTTTGGGTAAAGATTTGATGGATTATGGAACAAGGAGAGGCAAGAGCCTAAGCTTGGGGATGCCCAAGGCACCCCAAAGTAAAATCCAAGGACAACCAAAAGCCTAAGCTCGGGGATGCCCCGGAAGGCATCCCCTCTTTCGTCTTCGCCCATCGGTAACTTTACTTGGAGCTATATTTTTATTCACCACGTGATATGTGTTTTGCTTGGAGCGTCTTGTATGATTTGAGTCTTTTATTTTTAGTTTACCACAGTCATCCTTGCTGTACACACCTTTTGGGAGAGACACACTTGAAACGGAATTTATTAGAATACTCTACGTGCTTCACTTACACCTTTTGAGCTAGATAATTTTGCTCTAGTGCTTCCCTTATCTCTTTTAAGAGCATGGTGCTGTTTTTATTTTATAGAAATTATTGATCTCTCATGATTCACTTATATTATTTTGAGAGTCCCTTAGAACATCATGGTAATTTGCTTTGGTTATGAATTTAGTCCTAATACGATAGGCATCCAAGATCAGTATAATAAAAACTTTCATAAAAAGTGCATTGAGTACTAGGAGAAGTTTGATACTTGATAATTGTTTTGAGATATAAAGGTGGTAATATTAGAGTGTGCTAGTTGAGTAGTTGTGAATTTGAGAAATACTTGCGTTGAAGTTTGCAAGTCCCATAGCATGCATGTATGGTGACCATTGTGTAACAAATTTGAAACATGAGGTGTTATTTGATTGTCTTCCTTATGAGTGGCGGTCGGGGATGAGCGATGGTCCTTTCCTACCAATCTATCCCCCTAGGAGCATGCGCATAATGCTTGGTTTTTGATGACTTGTAGATTTTTGCAATAAGTATCTGAGTTCTTTATGACTAATGTTGAGTCCATGGATTATACGCACTCTCACCCTTCATTCATTGCTAGCCTCTTCAGTACCGTGCATTGCCCTTTCTCAACTTGAGAGTTGGTGCAAACTTCGCCGGTGCATACAAACCCCGTGATATGATACGCTCTGTCACACATAAACCTCCTTATATCTTCCTCAAAATAGCCACCATACCTACCTATTATGACATTTCCATAGCCATTCCGAGATATATTGCCATGCAACTTTCCACCGTTCCATTTATCATGACACACATTATCATTGTCATATTGTCTTGCATGATCATGTAGTTGACATCGTATTTGTGGCAAAGCCACCGTTCATAATTTTTCATACATGTCACTCTTGATTCATTGTCCTTCCCGGTACACCGCCGGAGGCATTCACATAGAGTCATACTTTGTTCTAGTATCGAGTTGTAATTCTTGAGTTGTAAGTAAATAAAGTGTGATGATCATCATTATTAGAGCATTGTCCCAAAAAAAAGAAAGGCCAAATAATAAAAGGAAGGCCCAAAAAAAGAGAAATAAAAAGGGGCAATGCTACTATCTTTTTTTCCACACTTGTGCTTCAAAGTAGCACCATGATCTTTAATATAGAGTGTCTTGTTTTGTCACTTTCATATACTAGTGGGAATTTTTCATTATAGAACTTGGCTTGTATATTCCAACAATGGGCTTCCTCAAATGCCCTAGGTCTTCATGAGCAAGGAAGTTGGATGCACACCCACTTAGTTTCTTTTGTTGAGCTTTCATACATTTATAGCTCTAGTGCATCCGTTGCATGGCAATCCCTACTCCTTGCATTGGCGTCAATTGATGGGCATCTCCCTAGCCCAATGATTAGCCGCATCGATATGAGACTTTCTCCTTTTTTGTCTTCTCCACATAACCCCCATCATCATATTCTATTCCACCCATAGTGCTATATCAATGGCTCGCGCTCATGTATTGCGTGAAAGTTGAAAAAAGTTTGAGATTACTAAACGGTGAAACAATTGCTTGGCTTGTCATCGGGGTTGTGCATGATGAGAGCATTCTTGTGTGACGAAAATGGAGCATGACCAATCTATATGATTTTGTAGGGATGAACTTTCTTTTGCCATGATATTTTGAGAAGACATAATTGCTCAGTTAGTATGCTTGAAGTATTATTATTTTTATGTCAATATTAGACTTTTGTCTTGAATCTTTCGGATCTGAATATTCATGCCACATTAAAGAGAATTACATTGAGAATTATGCTAGGTAGCATTCCACATCAAAAATTCTGTTTTTATCATTTACCTACTCGAGGACGAGCAAGAATTAAGCTTGGGGATGCTTGCTACGTCTCCAACATATCTTAAATTTTTGATTGTTCCATGCTATTATATTATCTGGTTTTGGATGTTAATGGGCTTTATTTTACACTTTTATATTATTTTTGGGACTAACCTATTAACCCAAGGCCCAGTGCAAATTGCTATTTTTTTTGCCTATTTCAGTGTTTCGCAGAAAAGGAATATCAAATGGAATCCAAATGGAATGAAACCTTCGGGAACGTGATTTTTGGAACAAATGTGATCCAGAGGACTTGGGGTGTACGTCAAGAAACAAATGAGGAGTCCACGAGGCAGGGGGCATGCCTACCCCTGGGTGCGCCCTCCCCCCTCGTGGGCCCTCGTGGCTCAACCGACCTACTTCTTCCTCCTATATATACTCATATACCCTGAAAACATCGGGGAGCACCATGAAACCCTATTTCCACCGCCGCAACCTTCTGTACCCAAGAGATCCCATCTTGGGGCCTTTCTCGGAGCTCCGCCGGAGGGGGCATCGATCATGGAGGGCCTCTACATCAACTCCATGGCCCCTCCGATGATGTGTGAGTAGTTTACTTCACACCTTTGGGTCCATAGTTATTAGCTAGACGGCTTCTCTCTCTCTCTTTGAATCTGAATACAAAGTTCTCCTCGATCTTCTTGGAGATCTATTCGATGTAACTCTTTTTGCGGTGTGTTTGTCGAGATTCGATGAATTGTGGGTTTATGATCAAGTCTATCTATGAACAATATTTGATTCTTCTCTAAAATCTTTTTTGCATGATTGGTTACCTTTGCAAGTCTCTTCGAATTATCGGTTTGGTTTGGCCTACTAGATTGATCTTTCTTGCAATGGGAGAAGTGCTTAGCTTTGGGTTCAATCTTGCGGTGCTCGATCCCAGTGACAGAAAGGGAAACGACACGTATTGTATTGTTGCCATCGAGGATAAAAAGATGGGGTTTATATCATATTGCTTGAGTTTATCCCTCTACATCATGTCATCTTACGTAATGCGTTACTCTGTTCTTTTGAACTTAATACTCTAGATGCATGCTGGATAGCGGTTGATGTGTGGAGTAATAGTAGTAGATGCAGGCAGGAGTCGGTCTACTTGTCACGGACGTGATGCCTATATACATGATCATGCCTAGATATTCTCATAATTATTCGCTTTTCTATCAATTGCTCGACAGTAATTTGTTCACCCACCGTAATACTTATGCTATCTTGAGAGAAGCCACTAGTGAAACCTATGGCCCCGGGTCTATTCTCCATCATATTAATCTTCCGTCAACAAGCTATTTCTATTACCTTTTATTTTGCAATCTTTACTTTTAATCTTTATCATAAAAATACCAAAAATATTATTTTATCATCTCTATCAGATATCACTCTCGTAAGTGACCGTGAAGGGATTGACAACCCCTTTATCGCGTTGGTTGTGAGGTTCTTATTTGTTTGTGTAGGTACGAGGGACTTGCGTGTGGCCTCCTACTGGATTGATACCTTGGTTCTCAAAAACTGAGGGAACTACTTACGCTACTTTGTTGCATCACCCTTTCCTCTTCAAGGGAAAATCAACGCAGTGCTCAAGAGGTAGCACCTGCCCTCCACTTTCTCCAAATTATCATATCTATATTTACTCTTACCAAAATGTTGAATAAAGCCAATTCCACTGCACACGTTGATGTCTGCATTCCTCTTGTCAGTGCCTTTTTCCTTGTAACACTATACTTAATTAATTGCTATTTGATTATGTATCATCAGTCTGCACCTGAGCTTCATTATCCTCCATTTCTTCCAATAATATTTGATCTATATTTACTCTTTGCAAAATGTAGAATAATGTCAACGCTTATAAAGAATTTTCTTTGGTGAATTTATTTAATTATCCTTCCATCAACATGGAGAAGGGCTTTGTCCAGCCCGTGTTAACATGTAATGTAAGTTCATCCTTCTCAAGCCTTCAAACTTTGTTCTAGTATAGATTTGGATATGCATCATTTCCTCCACTGCTGTTTACATCTGATTGGATGTTTGCAACAACTACCGGTTTTAAATTGTAGTTGTAAAAACATGTTCCTTATGCAGAACAGATCCATTTATTTGCTTATATAATTGTGAAACCTGTTACGTGTCTCCTTGTTTCTCTTTCAGAGTCGTATCTCTTATGCCAGGCAGAACTTTAGGAAAGATAGTGAGACAAACCATCTTGAGGACAGTGAGATGACCCCAAGGTCCTGTCTTGATGAAGATAGTGAGTTGAAGCTACTCACCAGCAGGTATGAGACAACCTCTGTGCAGTCGCTGCCTCAATCAGTTCGACTTCTTCAGTCTCAACTTAAAGCGGAAAGGCTTGCTTCAGCTCAGCTCCGACTTGAAGTCAAAGATATAATGAAGATGCCAGGGGACTGCCTTGCGCACTATGGTGCCATACAGCTAGGGATGAAGCATCTATCATTGACACAACTGAGGTCTCATAAGCTTGTTCGGCTACTTGCAGGGCCCGACCTTGCCAGGTCTATTGCCTTCTGAAGTGCTCTTAGTTTTGTATCTTCTTTTGTCAGCGCGTTTATATGCACTAGTGGCGACCCGTGATGCCCAGTGTATGTAATCCTCGGTCATGTTGCACTTTATTATCATCAATAGCGAACTTTGATTCCCAGTGGATGTAATATGTCGTAATTTCTTTATTGTATAGTCTAGGTTTATTCTTTGGTCGTTATGCTGTAATTTAGGCCGGAAGGTTCAGTGGATCTCAGTGTTGTTGGTCTTCAGGCCGGCCCGTTACTCATATGGGCTAAAACATGGGCCTATAATCATCTTGGGCCATTAGCATGTCTAAACCTATAGTAGTTTCCCGCCTTTAACAGGCCATGGGCTACATATTTACTGTAGTGACACTGGGCCTCCTATGGGCCGTAGAAACAATGGGCCTTCTACGGTCTGTAGAAACAATGGGCCTTCTACGGGCCATAGAAACAGTGGGCCTTCTATGGGTTGTATCATCAATGGGCCTTATACGGGCCATATGATCGATTGGCCAAACATGGGCCAAAAATAGACCGCATTATGGCCGTAAACGGGCTAGAGTTGGAGTCGTCCGTTCATGGGCCGACCATAACGGGCCGTCGTTAATAGGCCATATTTGATGACGCTATGAAAATGGCCCAACGTATTAACGGGCACAAACGGGCCGACTGTAACCATGGGCTGAATTTGGCCCAGAAGCAAAAAATTGCAGTAACGGGCCGTAAGTAACCGAATGCTGGAAATGAGCCCAAGAATAAATGGGCCCTGAGAAGGCCGAAAGATAACATGGGCTGCAAACGACCCAATGGATTAATGGGCCATTAATTGGTATAAAGTGATACACTGTTCATTACGGGCCAGTTTCACCATGGGCCGTTAATGGGCCAAGAGTTACAAACGGACTCATATGGGGCGAAAGACGTCATGGGCCATACATGGGCTGGAACTTAAAATGGGCTGGAATCATATTGGACAACCCAGATGACACTACTGGGCCTAATCCGGATAGGTCGTAACGGTCCCTGGGTTAGCGGGCTGTAAATGGGCTATATGCGAACAGGCCGTTAACAAGCTTTCTGTGGGCCGGCCCACCACCTTTTTACCAAGTCAAACGGGCCGGCCTTTTCACAGGAATGGGCCTCTGTTCGGCCGTGCCACGTGTCGATGTATCATAGGCGCCTTCGGCCCAATGAGTGGATGACATATGTCCCAACAGTGAGCCAACACGTGTTTCCTCCAGCCAATGATGATTTTACATGTGGAAAATCCCCATTGGTTGGGGCTGTTAGTGGGTTATCGGATCCAAAACCGGACTCGGTAGCTTCACGGCGTTCCGTTACGGTGGATACCACGTGTCGGTCACCCTTGACGAAAGCACTTCTGTGACGCGCGATTTATCGTCATGGAAGTGGACACTTCCGTGATGATAATTTTGGTAATGTCATGGAACACTTCTATGACTGCACAGGTATGACTATCTTGATTCTATCATAAAATCGTCATGGATGTACATGCATGACAAAAAACACGACCTACTGTGACAAACACATATCATCACGGAAGTGTATTTTTTTGTAGTGCTTCCCTCTCTCTCCCCTTCCTTTCTCTCCTACTCCAACAAGGGAAGGGGGAATCCTACTCCCACCGGGAGTAGGACTCCCCCTTGGAGGCGCGCCATAGACGGCCGGCCCTCCCCCTCCTCCACTCCTTTATATACGGGGGAGGGGGGACCCCAAAGACACACAAGTTGATTGTTTAGCCGTGTGCGGTGCCCCCCTCCACAGATTTCCACCTCGGTCATATCATTGTAATGCTTAGGCAAAGCCATGCATTGGTAACTTTATCATCACCGTCATCACGTCGTCGTGCTGACGTTGCTCTCCCTCGACACTCAGCTGGATTAGAGTTCGTGGGACGTCACCGAGTAGAACGTGTGCAGGTCGCGAAGGTGCTTTATCTTTGGTACTAGGATCGACCGGATCATGAAGACGTACGACTACATCAACCGCATTGTCATAACGCTTCCGCTTACGGTCTACGAAGGTACGTGGACAACACTCTCCCCTATCATTGCTATGCATCACCTAGATGGATCTTGCGTGTGCATAGGTGATACATCTCCAACGTATCTATAATTTTTATTGTTCCATGCTATTATATTATCTGTTTTGGATGTTAATGGGCTTTATTTTACACTTCAATATTATTTTTGGGACTAACCTATTAATCCAAGGCCTAGTGCAAATTGCTGTTTTTTTTGCCTATTTCAGTGTTTCACAGAAAAGGAATATCAAACGGAATGAAACCTTCGGGAACGTGATTTTTGGAACAAACGTGATCTAGAGGACTTGGAGTGGACGTCAAGAAAAGAACGAGGAGTCCACGAGGCAGGGGGCGCCTACCCCCCTGGGCGCGCCCTCCCCCTCGTGGGCCCCTTGTGGCTCAACAGACCTACTTCTTCCTCCTATATGTACTCATATACCCTGAGAACAACCAGGAGCACCACGAAACCCTATTTCCACCACCGCAACCTTCTGTACCCAAGAGATCCCATCTTGGGGCCTTTTCCGGAGCTCCGCCGGAGGGGGCATCGATCACGGAGGGCCTCTACATCAACTCCATGGCACCTCCGATGATGTGTGAGTAGTTTACTTCAGACCTTCGGGTCCATAGTTATTGGCTAGATGGCTTCTTCTCTCTCTTTGGATCTCAATACAAAGTTCTCCTCAATCTTCTTGGAGATCTATTCGATGTAACTCTTTTTGCGGTGTGCTTGTCGAGATCCGATGAATTGTGGGTTTATGATCAAGTCTATCTATGAACAATATTTTATTCTTCTCTGAAATCTTTTATGCATGATAGGTTATCTTTGCAAGTCTCTTCGAATTATCAGTTTGGTTTGGCCTACTAGATTGATCTTTCTTGCAATGGGAGAAGTGCTTAGCTTTGGGTTCAATCTTGCGGTGCTCGATCCCAGTGACAGAAAGGGAAACGACACGTATTGTATTGTTGCCATCGAGGATAAAAAGATGGGGTTTACATCATATTGCTCGAGTTTATCCATCTACATCATGTCATCTTACCTAATGCGTTACTCTGTTCTTATGAACTTAATACTCTAGATGCATGCTGGATAGCGGTCGATGTGTGGAGTAATAGTAGTAGATGCAGGCAAGAGTCGGTCTAGTTGTCACGGACGTGATGCCTATACATGATCATGCCTAGATATTCTCACAATTATTCGCTTTTCTATCAATTGCTCGATATTAATTTGTTCACCCACTGTAATACATATGCTATCTTAAGAGAAGCCACTAGTGAAACCTATGGCCCCCGGGTCTATCTTTTATCATATAAGTTTTCAATCTATTTTATTTTGCAATCTTTACTTTCAATCTTTATCATAAAAATACCAAAAATATTTATCTTATTATTATTATCTCTATCAGATCTCACTCTCGTAAGTGACCATGAAGGGATTGACAACCCCTTTATCGCGTTGGTTGTGAGGTTCTTTTTTGTTTGTGTAGGTACAAGGGACTTGCGTGTGGCCTCCTACTGGATTGGTACCTTGGTTCTCAAAAACCGAGGGAAATACTTACGCTACTTTGCTGCATCACCCTTTCCTCTTCAAGGGAAAACCAATGCGGTGCTCAAGAGGTAGCAAGAAGGATTTTTGGCGCCGTTGCCGGGGAGTCTACGCACAAGTCAAGACCTACCAAGTACCCATCACAAACTCTTATCCCTCGCATTACATTATTTGCCATTTGCCTCTCGTTTTCCTCTCCCCCACTTCACCCTTGCCGTTTTATTCGTCCTCTTTTTCATTCGCCTCTCTTTTTTTGCCTCTTGTTTGCTTGTGTGTTGGTTTGTTTGCCACGATGGCTTTACCAAAAGGTTTTGATCCTCACCTAAGAAGGTTGGAAGAAATTGAAAACAACGTTAGAAGTTTTATGTCCTTGCAGTTTGAGCATAATAATTTCCTCATAAACGAGCTTAAAGAACAAAAAAGTTTTATGGGGTACATGAATAAAGAGCTCGATGATATGTCTAAAGAATTCTATGGTCTGAAATCTTAGTTCGCTCATCTTGAAAACTTAATAGCCCAAATTTCGGATAAGCAGGCCACCATAGTTAATAAGATGGCCACCAAACCGGAAGAATTTGATGGTAATAAAGATGAAGATCTAAAAGTGACTGATGTGTCCCCTATTAAATCTTTGTTTTGCAATATGAATCTTGATAATGATGGGACTGCAGATGAGTCAAATTTAGTTAGAAGGCGTCCCAATGATTCGGAGTTTTTAGATCTTGATGCAAAAATTGATAAAAGTGGGATTGGAGAGGTCAAAACTTTACATAGGAATGAACCCACAATCTTGGATTTCAAGGAATTTAATTATGATAATTGCTCTTTGATAGATTGTATTTCCTTGTTGCAATCCGTGCTAAATTATCCACATGCTTATAGTAAAAATAATGCTTTTACTAAACATATCATTGACGCTTTAATGCAATCTTATGAAGAAAAGCTTGAATTGGAAGTTTCTATCCCAAGAAAACTTTATGATGAGTGGGAACCTACTATTAAAATTAAAATTAAAGATCATGAATGCTATGCTTTGTGTGATTTGGGTGCTAGTGCTTCCACAATTCCTAAAACATTGTGTGATTTGCTAGGTTTCCGCGAACACTACAGGAATCAGCTAATTTGCCGTCCGCCTTGGCGGATGGCAAAGGCACGGATGGCGGACAGCAAAGGCCTTTGCCGTCTTCCGCGGATGGCAAAATGCACCAGCAAAGAAAGGATCGGTAAAGAGCTTCTTTGCCGTCTGCTTTCCGAAGCGGATGGCAAAGGGGCCTTTGCCATCCGGGGCGGACGGCAAAGAAACCCGACGGCAATAAATTCGCTGTTAGTCTGTTGGGTGGCTAACGGCAGTGTTTCCGTCCACGGCTGATGGCAAATAGCATCAGGCCTTTGTCGTACGCCTGATTACGTCAGTTGGACGTCACTGCCCAGCAAGTCTTTGCCGTCCGCCGCTGTAGCCAAAGGCTTTGCCGTCCGCTACTGTAGGCAAACTGACCAAATGGGTCAGCTCCCAGGAAGTACAGTTGGCTGCCACGTGGCTTGTTTGCCGTATGTCGCGGACGACAAAGAGTCCATTGCCGTCGGTGGCTGACGGCAAAGAGCCTGCATGGGCTCTTTTTTCTGTTTTTTTAAATCCAACAATTTTCACAGCAAATATATATGACATATATAGATATATTTCAAAGGGTTATTTCATAGCAAGCATATGACATATCCAGCACATAAGTTTCATCGTACATACATATATAGTTCCATCCATTCATACATAGCAAGTTGCACATACACATTGTTCCATCATAGCAAGCTAAGAATACTGGAAGAGAATGAAAGAAAAAACAAGCACTCCATCATAGCAAGCTAGCTTCCATGAAGTGAATGAGATCTGCAAAATGACAAATAAGAAAGTTAGAAAAAGGTGACTAGAAGATGAAATATATGTCATTTATGAGCTAACTTAGGTGAAATGGATCATTTATGAGCTAACTTAGGTGAAATGGATCATTTATGAGCTAACTTAGGTGAAATGGATCATTTATGAGCTAACTTAGGTGAAATGGATCGTTTATGAGCTAACTAAGGTGAAATGGATCGTTTATGAGCTAACTAAGGTGAAATGGATCATTTTAGAGCTAACCTAGGTGAAATGGATCGTTTATGAGCTAACTTAGGTGAAATGGATCATTTATGAGATAACTTAGGTGAAATGGATCATTTATGAGCTACCTAAGGTGAAATGGATCGTTTATGAGCTAACTAAGGTGAAGTGGATCATTTTAGAGCTAACCTAGGTGAAATGGATCATTTATGAGCTAACTAAGGTGAAATGGATCGTTTATGAGCTAACTAAGGTGAAATGGATCGTTTATGAGCTAACAAAGGTGAAATGGATCATTTTAGAGCTAACCTAGGTGAAATGGATCGTTTATGAGCTAACTTAGGTGAAATGGATCCTTTATGAGCTAACTTAGGTGAAATGGATCGTTTATGAGCTAACTAAGGTGAACTGGATCGTTTATGAGCTAACTAAGGTGAAGTGGACAATTTTAGAGCTAACCTAGGTGAAATGGATCGTTTATGAGCTAACTAAGGTGAAGCGGATCATTTTAGAGCTAACTTAGGTGAAATGGATCATTTATGAGCTAACTAAGGTGAAATGGATCGTTTATGAGCTAACTAAGGTGAAATGGATCGTTTATGAGCTAACTAAGGTGAAGTGGATCGATTATGAGCTAACTAAGGTGAAATGGATCATTTATGAGCTAACTTAGTTTAAATGGATCGTTTATGAGCTAACCTAGGTAAGATGCATCATTCTAGAGCTAACCTAGGTAAGATGGGTCATTTTGGAGCTAACCTAGGTAAAATGGGTCATTTTAGAGCTAACTTGGGTAAAATGGATCGTTTATGAGCTAACTAAGCTAATTATGCCATTTTTGACATAAGTAAGCTAAGTACATGTCATTTTGGATGGTTTTGGAGGTCAGTAAGCTTATTAAGTCATTTTGGAGGAAATAAAGCTAAGTCTAGGTCTTTATGCATTTGTTAAGCAAAACACTAGAGAAACTTACCGTGATCATGGAGGTGTAGGAGCGAGCTACTAATAATCTCGATCACTATCATCAATAAATGCATAATCATCATCATCATCACTATCATCAATGACGTGCTCATAGGGTTCAGCGACATCAAAATGTGGAAGACCACCTTGACGTAATCGGTCAAGCATTGACAGGTCATCCGCAGCAGTAACCTCTTCTTGTTCCTCCTTTGGGGTGATGCCGGATTCACTATCGCTGTCTACTTTAATGTTTTGGGGTGAAGTATAGTGGTTCTTGAAACGTTTTTTGGAAAGACATGTCTCTTGGAAGAATTCTCCTTCATATGTGTCTGGGTTAATGTGAGGTTCATAATCCTCTTCCTTTCAGGGAGATAGTCTAGCACGTGGTGGCACTTCATAAACGACATCCCAACCTTTCAGATTTGGATTAGTTTTGCAGGCCACGGTAGATAGAATACTTGAGTCGCCTGTTGAGCCGTAATATAGACATCAGGAACATCTAAATGGGTGCTTTGTTTGATTTCAACTAGCCCTATATGTTCATGAGTCCTTCTAGTCTCCTTCGGCTGAAACCAATAACATTTGAAGAGTACGACATTCGGTGGGTTGTCACCATAGAATAGAAGTTCATAAATTGCTTCAACTCTCCCATAATACTCGGTACCTCCTTCGCCGATAGCAGATACACAACAATTTGTAGACTTTCGGTCGGCCATAGATAGCTCTTTGCCATAGGTACGAAAGCGATAGCTGTTGATGTCGTATTTGTCAAATGAACGGACCTTATAGTCAAAACCATTAGCGACCTGTCTCAATTCGGCATCCATAGACTCTGAATTAGCCTACAAGTTTAATACGAAAGGATTGTTGCATTAGGCAGAAATTAGCGAATGAAATGAAATGGTCTAATAGAAATTATCGTTTGTTTGAACCAAGAGATGAAACCGGGATAGCCTCCTCCTTGCTTTGCTAGAAGCTTATACTCTTCGACGAAATCCTTTTGGATTACCGCTCATACGAGAATATGGCGACGTATCGAATGTATAAAATATCTAGGAATAAGAGCAGTTCAAAGGAAATAGAAGTTGCGAAACAATGTACCGAGAACTTCCTCGATGTACGGCCGCACTTCTGTCAGGTTGTTGAAGATATACAACATAATGGTCCGCCATTCTTCGTTATCCAAAGATACTGGTTTTGAACCACTGGCTGGTGCGAGATTCCCTTTGAATAGGCTGAGGTTGGATCCACCCTTTTGAGGTTCGTCAACATTGTACCAAGGCTTCGGATTATGGAAATGACGATTTTTGGCTTCGTAGTGTGCTGTCACGAAGTTTGCCGCCTCCTCAGTGATGAATGCATCAGCCATCAATGCTTCAATTCTACGTTTATTTTTGCATTTTTGTCGAAGTGTCTTCTGCATCCTCTCAGTTGGGTAGCACCAACGATTTTTCTCGGGCCCCCAATCTTGCCTCGGTCGGGAGATGCAAAATCAAATGCTGCATTGGATTAAAGAAGCCCGGTGGAAAGATCTTCTCTAACTTGCAGATCAACTCCGGCGCCAACTCTTCCATTTCTTCTAGCACGCCAGGCGATAGTTCTTTCGCACAAAGGACACGGAAGAAATAGCTGAGTTCTGCCAGTACTAGCCATTCATCCTCAGGGATGAAGCCACGCAACATCACCGGCATTACCCGCTCAATCCATATGTGCCAATCATGACTCTTGAGACCAAATATCTTCAATTTATCAAGATTCGCTCCCCTCTTTAGATTTGCTGCATACCCATTGGGGAACATCAACTGCTGTTGCACCCACAAGATAATTTCCCTCATAGCTGGGCTTCCAAGATTGAACCACGCCTTTGGCTTCGTCCAGTTCTGCTTTCCTTTCGGTTCTTTCATGTTTTGTAACGGCCTATCACATAGCGCCTCCAGATCGACTCTAGCCTTAGTATTATCCTTTGACTTCCCATCTATGCCGAACAATGTACCAAAAAGTGCCTCGGCGATATTCTTCTCAGTGTGCATCATGTCGATGTTGTGTGGGCAAAGGAGGTCTTTGAAGTAAGGCAGATCCCATAAGCATGTCTTGTGAGTCCAGGCGTGTTTAGAATTATACCCCTTGAAGTACCCTGGACACTCTGCATCTGGCTCGAGAGCGTTTAACTGATCCAGGGTCTGTTGGCCTGTCAACACAGGTGGTGCAGAGTTTTTGACAACTCTACATCTGATGAAGTTCTTCTTGTCTTTCCTTAACTTATGGCGAGGATCCAGGAACTGTCTATGCATGTCGAAGAAAGAAAACTTGCGACCGGCCTGAAGCCAATGAAACTCAAAAGCTCCCTTGCATGTGGGGCATGGGAACCTTCCATGCACACACCAACCAACGAATAGCGCATACGCCGACAAGTCATGCGTCGAGTACATGTACCAGACACGCATTATGAAGTTCCATTTGCTATAGGCGTCGTATGTCTTGAACCCATTATCCCAGGCTTCTTGCAATTCGTCCTTAAGCGGCTGCATGTACACATTCATATTTTCCCCAGATAGTTGGGCCCAGGAATTATCAATGTCAGGAAAATGTTCTTTCTTTGCATAATCTGTTCGGGGGGGGGGAGATATTGAATGGAAAGACAAATACGGGCCAACAACTGTATTGGGTTGCCGTCAGACCAAACACACTGAACCCATCCGTGCTGATGCCGACTCGAGGATGCCTCGGATCTGCCGCTTTGTCATCATGTAATTCATCAAACTGCTTCCACGCAACACCATCCAATGTGTGTACCATCATCAGATTCCCATCTGCATCTAGTTCGGTTCTTTTGCCCATTTTGTGCCATGTCATCTGTCTGGCCGTCTCTTCAACCATGAAAAGACGTTGAAGTCTTGGTACGATTGGCATATACCGAATAACACTAACGGGGATTTTGGTCTGCGTCTTCTCACCAATACCGTTGTCTACCACAACATACCTGGAAGACTTGCAAATGGGACAATAGTTCAAGTCCGCATATTTAAGCCTAAATAAGGCACATCGTTTCTCACATGCATGTATCTTCTCATAGGGCATCTTCAGTGCACGGAGGATTTTGTCCGACTGGTATAGGTTTGCAGGCATTACATGGCCTTTGGGTAGAAAGCGTCCAAATACTGTCATAATTGCATCATAGCATTCTCTGCCCAAGTTGAACTGAGCCTTCAGAGCCATTACTTGTGAGATGGCATCCAATTGACAAAGCTCAGTGTGCTCGTGGAGCTGACGTTTTGAAGACTCCAACATTTCATTGAAGGCCTTTGCAGATTCCTCCATCTCCTCGTCCGAATCCCGAGCATCATCCAAGTCTTGCACCATGTTTTCCATCCCGGTACCATGCTTGTCGGTGCAAGGACGAACCACCTAAGCTCGGTCACGTTGGGCAGACTCACCATGAAATGTCCACACCGTATAATTGGGCGTAAAACCACTCTTCTGCAGGTGTTTGCCCATTTCAGCCTCTGTCCTCTTTTCCCAATTGTCGCACTGGGAACAGGGGCACCAGGAATTCCTCTGGCCATTTGCAAATGCGGCTTGCACAAACGCCTTGGTTTTTGTGAACCATTCAGTGCTCCATTTGTTCTGACCAGTGTGACCGGTGTACATCCATGCATGATCACTCATCTTGACTTTCAGAGCTACTGGACACACAACAAATATATATATATATATATATATATATATATATATATTTCACCATGTATATATTCATGAGTTGATCTAGTTTGTCAACTTTATTACGTCCATGCAACCTACACTCTAATAGGTAATGATAGGTCCTAATCCCACCAGAGTATGTGTAGATTGGGTTCCTTTTCCCATGCTATGCTCTGGATCCAACGCAAAATTTTGGCAGCACCTCCCCGCTGTTCTCCTGATACACGTCTCTGCAATAAACAGAGAGGATGTGTACCCGGAGAACAACAGGAGAGACACTGATGAAATTTATGCGTCGGATCCGGAGCATAGCATATGGGAAAACAAACACAATCTACACATACTCGGGTTGTCCATGTGTAGCGACCTGACCTCAAACAGTCAAGTCTCTGTGCTTCAGTGCTCCATGTGTAGCGAGCTGACGTTTCACTCCTCGCAAGGGTGATACTCGCAGATATGCTCTGTCTCCAATTTCATAGGTTACCTCCTTGCGTTTCGAGTGTGCGTAACTATTCCGCCTGGACTGAGCAATCTTCAGTCTATCATGAATCAATTTAACCTTCTCTTCAGACTCCTTGATCAAATCTGGTCCAAACAACTATCGGTCTCCTACCTCATCCCACATCAACGGCGTTCTGCATCTGCGTCCATACAGAGCTTCAAACGGTGCCATCTTCAAACTGGCTTGGTAGCTATTGTTGTATGAAAACTCTGTGTAAGGCAAATTGTCATCCTAGCTAGATCCATAATCTAGCGCACAGGCTCTCAACATGTCCTCCAAAATCTGATTGACTCTCTCAGTTTGTCCATCTGTCTGCGGGTGAAACGCTGTACTGAACTCCAACCTTGTTCCCAAAGTTTGGTGTAAGTGATGCCAAAACTTTGAAGTAAACTGTGTTCCTCGATCTGATACGATGGTCCTCGGAACTCCATGCAGACATACGATCCTGGACATATATATCTTGGCCAACTTCGCGCTTGTATACATAGTTTTCACTGGGATAAAGTGAGCCACTTTGGTCAAGCGATCCACTACTACCCATATAGAATCATATCCTGCTTTGGTTCTGGGAAATTCGGTGATAAAATCCATGCCAAGTTTATCCCACTTCCATTCGAGTATCGGAATAGGCTGTAATAGTCCTGCTGGCTTCTGATGCTCTGCCTTTTCTCTTTGGCAAACATCACATACGACTACATACTCGGCAATATCCTTCTTCATACCAGTCCACCAGAAACGTTCCTTCAAATCCAAATACATCTTGGTGTTTCCAGGGTGTATCGAGTATGGTGAGTCATGAGCCTCCCGAAGTATTAACTTCCTGATCTCTGGGTTATTGGGTACATAAACTCGGTCCTCAAACCATAAGGTATCGTGCTCATCCTCACGAAAACCTTTGGCCTTTACTTTGCTCATCTTCTCTTTTATCTCGGCAATATCTTTGTCATCCTTCTGAGCTTCTCGAATCTTGCCCAACAATGTAGACTGAACCTCCATTGTTGCAACGAAACCTCTTGGAACAATCTCCAATCGAAGTTCCATGATATCCTCTGCTAACTCCTTCGGCAGTCCCTTACTTTCAAGGTTATTAGCATAACTCTTTCGGCTCAAAGCGTCTGCTACGACATTGGCCTTTCCTGGAGGATAGTGTAGCTTCATGTCATAATCCTTTATAAGCTCCAACCATCTCCTCTGCCTAAGGTTCAGCTCCTTCTGTGTGAAAATGTACTTCAAACTCTTATGATCCGTGTACACATCACAACGGTTTCCAATAAGGTAATGTCTCCAAGTCTTCAATGCATGCACTACGGCTGCTAGCTCCAAATCATGTGTGGCATAGTTCAGCTCATGGGTTTTTAGTTGTCGTGAGGCATACGAAACAACTCTTCCGTCCTGCATAAGCACACATCCAAGTCCTAAGCGAGAGGCATCACAATACACTTGGAAATCCTTATGTATATCTGGCAGTGTCAGCACTGGGGCTGTAGTCAAACGTTTCTTCAACTCCTGGAAACTTGCCTCGCAATCTTCTATCCATTTAAACTTAGTATCGTTCTTTAATAGTTCAGTCATTGGCTTCGCAATCTTGGAAAAATTCTCAATAAATCTCTGGTAGTATCCTGCGAGTCCAAGGAAACTACGGATCTTGCTAACTGAAGTGGGTGCCAACCATTCAGTGACTGACTGAACCTTGCTGGGGTCTACTGCTATACCTTCTCCTGATATAACATGTCCCAGGAATCCGACTTCCTGCAACCAAAATTCGCATTTGCTGAACTTGGCATATAACTGGTGTTCCCTGAGTTTCTCGAGAACTAAACGCAAATGCTCCTTGTGCTCCTCTTCATTCTTCGAGTATACCATAATATCATCTATAAACACCACAACAAACTTGTCCAAATACTCCATGAACACCTTGGTGATCATGCTCATGAAATAGGCAGGGGCGTTAGTCAGTCCAAACGACATGACCGTATACTCGTATAATCCATACCGCGTGGTGAACGCTGTCTTTGGTATATCCTTCTCTCGAATCTTCAACTGATGGTATCCCGATCGTAAATAAATCTTCGAAAACACTTTAGCTCCTCGTAGCTGATCAAACAGATCGTTGATCATCGGCAGTGGGTACTTATTCTTGATCGTCACTTCGTTCAAAGCCTGATAATCAACAACCATCCTTAGGGATTTATCCTTCTTCTCCACCAAAAGTACTGGGGCTCCCCAAGGTGACGAGCTTCTTCGAACGTAACCTTTCTCTAATAACTCCTTGATTTGTATCTTAATTTCCTCTAGATCATTTGCGGGCATCCGATAGGGTCTCTTGGATATTGGCCCTGTACCTGGCAATAGCTCTATCAGAAACTCAATGTCTCTATCCAGTGGCATGCCTGGTAATTCCTCTGGAAAAACATCCGGAAAATCCTTCACTACAGGTACTTCCTCCTGAACAACTCCCGTAAGGGCATTCACTTGGCTCCTCCTAGGAACATGCCTAGATCCATACTTAATCCTTTTCCCCTCCGGGGTGGTGAGATAAATCGACTTACTAGCACAGTCAATGCTTCCTCCATACTTTGACATCCAGTCCATACCTAATATCACATCCAATCCTTGTGACTCCAAGATAATTAGGTCGGACGGAAACACATGTGTATCAATGGTTAGGGGTATCTGGTTCCACCATCGGCTAGCCATGTACTCTGCTCCATGTGAACTCACTAGGAGAGGGGTCCTAAGGGTTTGGGTTGGTAGTTTAAACTTATCCACGAATCCCCTTGATATGTATGAATGCGATGCACCAGTATCGAAAAGAACAAAAGCGGTAAATGACTTAACCAAAAACTTACCTATTACCGCGTCCGGCAGCTCTTCAACCTCCTCCACTTTAACATGGTTCACTTGTCCTTTGTTGAATGTATTAGGCTTCTTCCCAGCACTCCCATTTCTATTTCCATTCCTTCCTTCAGGGCAATCATTGGCATAGTGCCACTGTCTTCCCGCACTTAAAGCAAGTAACTTGACTTAGGTCTCTTTTGGCGGGTGTGGCTGGGTTGGAGCGGTTCTGATTGTTGTTAGCTCCGTTCCCATTTCCATTCTTAGCACCATTGTGATTATGCGATCCTCCTCTAGTGTGGTTGTGACCTCCATGGTTATGAACAAGTCCTCCCGAGTTCGGGGTTAGGCGAGGTTTCTGCTGAGCTCCTGAGTTATACTTCCCTTGTCCGTACTTCCTCTTACGGCTCTCAATCTGCTGCTACTTCCCTTCAATCATAAGAGCCTTATCTACCAACTCCTAGTAGTTGTTGAAGGTTGCTACCATCAACTGCATGCTCATCTCATCATTCAGCCCTTCCATAGACTTCTCTTGCTTCGCGGCGTCTATGGCCACATCATCAGGGGCATAGCGATATAACTTGCTAAACTCATCCACATACTGAGCCACAGTACGGTTCCCCCAGCGTAAGTTGCGGAACTCCCGCTTCTTCATCTGCATAGCTCCAGTTGAGACATGAGCTGTGCGGAAAGCTTGCTAAAATTGGTCCCATGTCACCGTGGCTATGGGATAGGTGACAGTGTAATTCTCCCACCATGATGCTGCTGGTCCATCCAACTGATGTGCGGCAAAATGCACCTTCTCAGCATCAGTGCATCCCGCAGTGGTTAACTCCCTTCAAATCTTGCAGAGCCAATCATCTGCAACTATGGGCTCGGTGCTACTGGAAAACACCAGCGGTTGTAACCTTAGAAAGCAGGCTAGGTTGTCCACTAGTGGCGGGTTGTTGTTGTTGTTGCCCTGGTTCTGAACTAGCAATTGCATCAAAGTATTCTGCTGCTGGATCAACTAGGTGAGCTCCGGTGGGAAAACAAAATCGGGGTCACGTCTCGGAGGCATCTGATGGGTTTAGATGGAAGAGGTCAGAATAGAAAAGGGGGTCTAATGAGAAAGCACTACCCATATGCACATGAGACAAACACAATCATTTCACTCAATCAATCAAGCAAGGGCATACAAGCGGTCTAGAACTATCGCAACCTGACCTCAAATAGTCAAGTCTCTGTGCTTCAGTGTCATCCCTGGATCGGTAATGCTGACACACATAGTACTCGAAGGATTTATAACAGAGTAGCAATCACACACTTATTACATCGAATGTCTCAAAAGAGAACTTATTACAATAATATGGCTTAAGGCCATCTATTGTGATAACAGCGGAAGGCTGGGAAGATAAGTGAGTCCATCAACTCCAACGACATAGCTGAGCTGCACGGCAACGACCTAACGAACCTTACTCCTCGTCTGAAAAGTCTGCAACATAATACGTTGCAGCCCGAGAACGGGTCAGCACATGGAATATGCTGGCAATGTAACACATTAGGACAAGAACAGAATAATGCTATCACTACATGCATATTTGGCTGGTGGAAAGCTCTATGGTTATAATTTTGCGAAAAGCCAATTTTTCCCTACAACAAAGGAATAGATTTTAATTTAACTATCATGGTAGTTGAACAAATATTGAGAAGGTAACCCCAACTCAATCCCAATTGAAGTAATTAACAACCCAACAATATTAATTAAGAGTGATGAGATACATGTGATAACCCAAGTACTAGATACTCAAGATTGTCCATAACCGGGGACACGGCTAACCATGATTAGATTGTACACTCTGCAGAGGTTTGTGCACTTTTCCCCACAAGACTCGATCGCCTCCGTTGGATTTCTCGCACTACATGGTGTTTGAGAAACGGATGACCGAGACACAGTCTTTCAGAAACATTAACTCTCTACTCCGGGTAGACCATACCAAACCTACAAAACCCACTAACTGCTGATCTACCTCTTCAAGAGCTTCACGTAACTTACTCAACTATACTAGAGCCCATAATAGCTTGTGGCTGCACACAGAAGTTTCTAGCATGAATTAACTAAGTTCCCTTTAAGCTTGGGTGGCGGTCCATAGGAAGATCACACGGGTACCACGGGATTTCTGAAAAAACACACAACACTGGGTTCCCCGGGTGCCTCAATCCACCCACATGTTAATTTAAGTTGCCACCTTAAGTTGAACCATTAATTAACAATATCACATCTGTCATGAATACTCTCAAACCCAATCCACGTCTACGAGCATAGCATGGCAATATAAGCATAGCGTAATAGTAACTCCCAAGGTTTGAATGCAGGGCAATAGGTTCCTACCTCATCAACTACTTCCCAACCCACAAGTTAATGACGTCCTAATCATGCAATGTTTGAGGATTGGAACTAATGCATAAAAACTGGGTATGAAAAGAGTATGATCAAAGTGTTACTTGCCTTGCTGATGATCCGCAAAACCTAGGGACTCGTAGTAACACGCTTCGCACTCCGGGTGTTCTGTCGCAAACAAACAATAACATACATAAGCAACAAGAAAAGATGCACAAGCAAAACTCAAATAAGAGGGGTTGACTAGAAAGTTCAACTTAAGAACTCCTGTACGCAAAAAGAATCAAAACAAATGGAGCAACGAAATTCAAACGGCGAATGAAACAAGATCCGTTTACTAATCTGAACTAAGGTCAACTTTTACAGTAGCAAAAACTTGTGCAAGTTGGTTAAACAGAAAGAGGGTCTCAAGACGAACATCTAGGCGCTTGAATCGCCTGATTCCGACTAACGAGCGAAAAGATAAACAGAAACTAAGATCGGATCAGAAATCGCGATCGAGAAAAATCACAGATAAACCCGATGAAAAGAAAACTGACGAATATACTAACGAACGAACGTTCATTAACTGTAACTAACGGGCAAAAACCGTTCGCTAAGACGAACGTACGGACGAACATCCACTAAATAGAAAAACCAAGAAAAAAACCGGCGAACCAAAAAAAAACGAATCTAGGGTTTCTAAAAAAATGAACGATTTTTAAAAAAACCGGCGGTCTCGGATCCGGCGCATTACCTCCGGCGAGGGGCTCCGGCGAGGCGGCGGGGCAACGGGGAGGCGGCTCACGGGCGGCGGCAAGCGGCGGCCGCGGCGCTCGGCTGCGGCTGCGGCGGCTCTAGGCGCGGGCGGCTGCGGCTGCGGTGGTGGTGGTTTGGGGCGGCGGGGAGGCGACTGCTTAGGGGAGGGGGCAAGGCAGCGGCGGCGGAGAGGAGTCCGGCTCGGACTCCAAGTCCGGGTCGACGGCGGCGACTGGGCCGGCGGCCTGGCTGGGTTTCGGCCCAGTCGGGCGCGGTAGAATTTTTTTTATATACAAATAATTTCGCCGACAGAAATAAAATCCTAGAAAATAAAATAAAAATCTAAAAATGCCAAAACAAAATTTCACCGTCTAAATAAAGTATTTAGGACGAGATGAACATTTTCTTGGCCCTAAAATGTAATTTTGAAAACGTGCAATTTTTTTCTAATGCAAATATAATCCAAATAAAATCAAATAAAATCAAATAAATGATTTTAATATTTAGCCTCCAATATTTCAATTATTTTGGAGAAGTCATATTATCTCCTCTCATATCTTTTAATATGAAATATTTTTTGGAGAGAAAATAATTAAAATCCAAATCCTCGTTTCATTATTTGATAAAAATCAAATATGAAAACCGGGAAATCCCCAACTCTTTTCGAGGGTCCTTGAGTTGCTTAGGATTTTCGAGGATTGCAGAGCAAAAATGCGATAAAAAATATGATATGCATGGATGACCTATGTATAACATACCAAATTGAAATTTTGGGATGTTACACCATGGATAGCGTTGGACAATTCAAAAGAATCACGGTTATAAATATGCAAATGCATGCATATTTATAGATGTAACCCTTTCGAACGGGAGACGTATAGTGGTTACGCATACTGATGATTGACACCTATAGATAGCAAGTTTCATCAGCACGAAGACTGGAACAGAGCAAATGAATGGGGAGGAGGAGATGTCATTTGTGCTCACCAACGAACGCAGGGGCGGAGCTTGTCGAACGCACGGGGAGGTCGTCAAACACCACACCCTCGCAGCGATGAAACAACTGCACATTTGAATCCACCCAATAAACATAAATATGTATGAAGTTTTTCATAACAATATCGAAAAATATACGACCTAACTCATAATTCAAAAAAAATATGACCCCGCCAGCCTCTGGAAGGCCAAAGAGCACCTTCTACATTTTCTTCTTTTCTTCTTCTCCCCTCCTCTTCTTCTCCTACACCTACACTTTCTTCTTCTTCTTCTTCTTCTTCTTCTTCTTCTTCTTCTTCTTCTTCTTCTTCTTCTTCTTCTTCTTCTTCTCCCCTCCTCTTCTTCTCCTACACTTTCTTCTTCTTCTTCTTCTTCTTCTCCCCTCCTACTCTTCTTCTTCTTCTTCTTCTTCTTCCCCTTCTACATATTCTTCTTCTTCTTCTTCTTCTTCTTCTTCTTCTTCTTCTTCTTCTTCTTCTTCTTCTTCTTCTTCTTCTTCTTCTTTTTTCATCTTTTTTCTACTTCTTTTAATTATATGACTAATTATCTAAAACCCATGCACTAAATCTAACACTAACAAATATATATCTAGCACTAAACCTAACACTAAAAATTAAACAGCAAAAAAATAAAAAATAACCCACTGGACCGCGGTGGCGGGTGGCGGGGGCGGCGGCGACGCCGGGGTGGTGGGGCGGCGGGGCGGCGGGGTGGTGGGGCGACGGCATGGGGTGGGGGCGGTGGCGGGTGGCGGGGGCGCTTGGAGGGTGACGAGGGCGGATGGTGGGGGTGGTGGGGGTGGCTGGTGGGTGGCGGGGGCGGATGGTGGGGGTGGCGGGGGCGGCGGCAAGGGGTGGGGGCAGCGGCGGGCGGCGGGGGCGGCGGCGTGGTGGCTCGGGGAGGAGAGACGAGAGAAACAGATAGATGGATCCAGGGCAGGGTGGGTCTCGCCGTTAGGTAGGTTAGTTCTTTGCCGTCCGCCAAACCTTTGCCGTCAGCTTTTTTTCCTCTTTGCCATCCGCTAGCTGACGGCAAAGAGGGGGCCGTTAAGTTTTTTTAATCAGCTCATTAGTGGGGACCACCACCCTCTTTGTTGTCTGCTAGCTGACGACAAAGAATCTTTGCCGTCAGCTAGCAGATGGCAAAGACCGTTCTTTGCCATCAGCCAGTTCATTGCCGTCCGTTTTCTACAAGCGGACGACAAAGACTTGGCAGACGGAAAATTAGCTAATTCCAGTAGTGGAATTTGATGATTGTTCTTTAAACTTGCATCTTGCGGATTCCACCATTAAGGGATTGACAACCCCTTTATCGCGTTGGTTGCGAGGTTCTTATTTGTTTGTGTAGGTACGAAGGACTTGCGTGTGGCCTCCTACTGGATTGATACCTTGGTTCTAAAAAACTGAGGGAAATACTTACGCTACTTTGCTGCATCACCCTTTCCTCTTCAAGGGAAAACCAACGCAGTGCTCAAGATGTAGCAATAGGATTTTTTTTTGAAATTACTGCATTCCCCAACAGTGGCATCCGAGCCAGGTCTATGCGTAGATGTTATATGCACGAGTAGAACACAAAGGAGTTGTGGGTGTGGGTATATACATATTGCTTGCCGTCACTAGTTGATTCTTGATTCAACGGTATTGTTGGATGAAGCGGCTTAAACCGACATTACGCATACGCTTACGCGAGACTGGTTCTACCGACGTGCTTCGCACACAGGTGGCTAGTGGGTGTTAGTTTCTCCAACTTTAGTTGAATCGGATTCAATGAACAGGGTTCTTTCTGAAGATCAAAAAGCAATCACAATACCGCGTTGTGGTTTTTGATGCGTAGGTAAGAACAATTTTTGCTCAGCCCGTAGCAGCCACGTAAAACTTGCAACAACAAAGTAGAGGACTCTAACTTGTTTTTGCAGGGCATGTTGTGATGCGATATGGTCAAGACATGATGCTAAATTTTATAGTATGAGATGATCATGTTTTGTAACAGAGTTATCGGCAACTGGCAGGAGCCATATGGTTGTCGCTTTATTGTATGAACTGCAATCGCCATGTAATTGCTTTACTTTATCACTGAGCGATAGCGATGGTCGTAGAAGCAATAGTTGGCGAGACGACAACGATGCTTCGATGGAGATCAAGGTGTCAAGCCAGTGACGATGGTGATCACAATGGTGCTTTGGAGATGGAGATCAAAGGCACAAGATGATGATGGCCATATCATATCACTTATATTGATTGCATGTGTAGTTTATCCTGAAGGAAATATTCCCTAGAGGCAATAATAAAGTTTTTATTTATATTTCCTTATATCATGATAAATGTTTATTATTCATGCTTGAATTGTATTAACCGGAAACTTAGTACATGTGTGAATACATAGACAAACAGACACTAGTTTGCCTCTACTTGACTAGCTAGTTGAATCAATGATGGTTATGTTTCCTGACCATAGACATGAGTTTTCATTTGATTAACGGGATCACATAATTAGAGAATGATGTGATTGACTTTACCCATCCGTTAGCTTAGCACGATGATAATTTAGTTTGTTGCTATTGCTTTGTCCATAACTATACATGTCCCTATGGCAATGAGATCATGCAACTCCCGAATACCGGAGGAACACTTTGTGTGCTACCAAACGACACGACGTAACTGGGTGATTATAAAGGTGCTCTACAGGTGTCTCCGGTGGTGTTTGATGACTTGGCATGGATCAAGATTAGGATTTGTCACTCCGATTGTCGGAGAGGTATCTCTGGGCCCTCTCGGTAATGTACATCACTATAAGCCTTGCAAGCAATGTAGCTAATGAGTTAGTTACGGAATGTAGCATTATAGAAACGAGTAAAGAGACTTGCCGGTAACGAGATTGAACTAGGTATTGAGATACCGACGATCGAATCTCGGGCAAGTAACATACCGATGACAAAGGGAACAACGTATATCGTTATGCGGTTTGATCGATAAAGATCTTCGTAGAATATGTAGGAACCAATATGAGCATCCAGGTTCCGCTATTGGTAATTGACCGGAGACATCTCTCAGTCATGTCTACATAGTTCTCAAACCCGTAGGGTCCGCACGCTTAACGTTCGGTGATGATTGGTATTATGAGTTTGTGTGTTTTGATGTACCGAAGGTAGTTCGGAGTCCCGGATTTGATCACGGACATGACGAGGAGTCTTGAAATGGCCGAGACACAAAGATCGATATATTGGACGACTATGTTTGGACATCGGAAGGGTTCCGAGTGAAGTTCGGGCATATACCGGAATACCGGGGGGTTACGGGAACCCCCTGGGGAGTTTAATGGGCCATATGGGCCTTAGTGAAAAGAGAGGAGGGGCTGCCAGGGCTGGCCGTGCGCCCCCTCCCCCTCTGGTCTGAATTGGACTAGGAAGGGTTGGCGCCCCCTTTCCTCCTTCCTTCTCCTACTCCTACTATATGGAAAGGGGGGATCCTACTCCCGATGGGAGTAGGACACGCCAAGGGGCGCACCATAGGAAGGACGGCCCTCCCCCTCCTCCACTCCTTTATATACGGGGGAGGGGGGCACCCCATAGACACACAAGTTGATCATTGATCTTTAGCCGTGTGCGGTGCCCCCTCCACCATAATCCTCCTCGATAATATCATAGCGGTGCTTAGACGAAGCCCTGTTCCGGTAGCAACATCATCACCGTCATCACGCCGTCATGCTGATGAAGCTCTCCCTTGAAGCTCTACTGGATCATGAGTTCGCGGGACGTCACCGAGCCGAACGTGTGCAGATCGCGGAGGTGCCGTATCTTTGGTACTAGATCGGTCGATCATGAAGACGTACGACTACTTCAAGCACATTGTCATAACGCTTCCGCTTACGGTCTATGAGGGTACGTTGACGATACTCTCCCCTCTCCTTGCTATGCATCACCAAGATCTTGTGTGTGCGTAGGAAAATTTTGAAATTACTGTGTTCCCCAACATATCCTTTATGCATCTTATTTTGCTTAGTTCAGCGGTAGCATTATAAGATGATCTCTCACCAAATTTCAAGGTATAAGCGTTCTCCCTGAGTATGCACCGTTGCTACAGTTCGTCGTGCTGAGACACCACGTGATGATCAGGTTGGAGGAAATATGCCCTAGAGGCAATCATAAAATTGTTATTTATATTTCCTTATATCATGATAAATGTTTATTATTCATGCTAGAATTGTATTAACCGGAAACTTAGTACATGTGTGAATACATAGACAAACAGAGTGTCGCTAGTATGCCTCTACTTGACTAGCTCCTTGATCAAAGATGGTTAAGTTTCCTAGCCATAGACATGAGTTGTCATTTGATTAACGGGATCACATCATTAGAGAATGATGTGATTGACTTGACCCATCTGTTGGCTTAGCACAATGATCGTTTAGTTTGTTGCTATTTCTTTCTCCATAACTTATACATGTTCCTATGACTATGAGATCATGCAACTCCCGAATACTGTAGGAACACTTAGTGTGCTATCAAACATCACAACGTAACTTGGTGACTATAAAGATGCTCTACAGGTGTCTCCGATGGTGTTTGTTGAGTTGCCATAGATCGAGATTAGGATTTGTCACTCCGAGTATCGGAGAGGTATCTCTGGGCCCTCTCGGTAATGCACATCACTATAAGCCTTGCAAGCAATGTGACTAATGAGTTAGTTGCGGGATGATGCATTATGGAACGAGTAAAGAGACTTGCCTGTAATGAGATTGAACTAGGTATTGAGATACCGACGATCGAATCTCGGGCAAGTAACATACCGATGACAAAGGGAACAACGTATGTTGTTGTGCGGTTTGACCGATGAAGATCTTCGTAGAATATATGTAGGAACCAATATGAGCATCCAGGTTCTGCTATTGGTTATTGACCGGAGATGAGTCTTGGTCATGTCTACATAGTTCTCGAACCCGTAGGGTCCGCACGCTTAACGTTCGGTGACGATCGGTATTATGTGTTTATGTATTTTGATGTACCGAAGGTAGTTCAGAGTCCCGGATATGATCACAGACATGACGAGAAGTATCGAAATGGTCGAGACATAAAGATCGATACATTGGACGGCTATATTCGGACACCGGAAGTGTTCCGGGTGATTTCGGAGAAAACCGGGGTGCCGGAGGGTTGCCGGAACCCCCCGGGAAACTAATGGGCCACATGGGCCTTAGTGGAGAGAGAGATGGCGAGCCAGGGCTGGCCACGCGCCCCCTCTCCCTCTAGTTTGAATTGGACTAGGGAAGGGGGGCGGCGCCCCCCTTTCCTTCTCCCTCTCCTCCTTCCTTTCCCCCTCCTAGTAGGACTAGGAAAGGGGAGTCCTACTCCTACTAGGAGGAGGACTCCTCCTCTCCAGGCGCGCCCCAAAGGCCGTGTGGCCTCCCCCTTGCTCCATTATATACGGGGGCAGGGGGCACCCTAGGAAACACAAGTTGATCATTGATCTCTTAGCCGTGTGCGGTGCCCCCCTCCACAATAATCCACCTCGGTCATATCATCATAGTGCTTAGGCGAAGCCCTGTGCCGGTAGCTTCATCATCACCGTCATCATGTCGTCATGCTGACGAAGCTCTCCCTTGACACTCAGTTGGATCAAGAGTTCGTGGGACGTCACCGAGTCGAACGTGTGCAGATCACGGAGGTGTCGTACTTTCGGTACTAGGATCAGTCAGATCGTGAGGACGTATGACTACATCAACCGCGTTGTCATAATGCTTCCGCTTATGGTCTACGAGGGTACATGGACAACACTCTTCCTTCTTGTTACTATGCATCACCATGATAGATCTTGCGTGTGCGTATGATTTTTTTTTGAAATTACTGCATTCCCCAACAGTGGTATTAGATCCAGGTCTATGCGTAGATGTTATATGCACGAGTAGAACACAAAGGCGTTGTGGGCATGGGTATATACATTTTGCTTGCCGTCACTAGTTGAATCTTGATTCGGTGGTATTGTTGGATGAAGCGGCCCAGACCGACATTACGCGTACGCTTATGCGAGACTGGTTCTACCGACCTGCTTCGCACATAGGTGGCTGGTGGGTGTCAGTTTCTCCAACTTTAGTTGAATCGGATTCAATGAACATGGTTCTTTCTGGAGATCAAAAAGCAATCAGTATACCGTGTTGTGGTTTTTGATGCGTAGGTAAGAACGGTTCTTGCTCAGCCCGTAGCAGCCATGTTAAACTTGCAACAACAAAGTAGAGGATGTCTAACTTGTTTTTGCAGGGCATGTTGTGATGTGATATGGTCAAGACATGATGCTAAATTTTATTGTATGACATGATCATGTTTTGTAACACAGTTATCGGCAACTGGCAGGAGCCATATGGTTGTCGCTTTATTGTATGAAATGCAATCGCCATGTAATTGCTTTACTTTATCACTAAGCGGTAGGGATAGTCGTAGAAGCAATAGTTGGCGACATGACAACGATGGTTCGATGGAGGTCAAGGTGTCAAGCCGGTGATGATGGTGATCATGACGGTGCTTTGGAGATGGAGATCAAAGGCACAAGATGATGATGGCCATATCATATCACTTATATTGATTGCATGTGATGTTTATTCTTTATGCATCTTATTTTGCTTAGTTCGGTGGTAGCATTATAAGATGATCTCTCACTAATTTCAAGGTATAAGTGTTCTCCTTGAGTATGCACCGTTGCTATAGTTCGTCGTGCCGAGACACCACGTGATGATCGGGTGTGATAAGCTCTACGTACACATACAACGGGTGCAAGCCAGTTTTGCACACGCAGAATACTCGGGTTAAACTTGACGAGCCTAGCATATGCAGATATGGCCTCGGAACACTGAGACCGAAAGGTTGAGAGTGAATCATATAGTAGATATGATCAACATAGTGATGTTCACCATTGAAAACTACTCCATCTCACGTGTTGATTGGACATGGTTTAGTTGATATGGATCACGTGATCACTTAGATGATTAGAGAGATAACTCTAAGTGGGAGTTCTTAAGTAATATGAGTAATTGAACTTCAATTTATCATGAACTTAGTATCTGATAGTATATTGCATGTCTATGTTGTTGTAGATAGATGGCCTGTGCTATTGTTCCATTGAATTTTAATGCGTTCCTAGAGAAAGCTAAGTTGAAAGATGATGGTAGCAACTACACGGAATGGGTCCGTAACTTCAGGATTATCCTCATTGCTGCACAGAAGAATTACGTCTTGGAAGCACCGCTAGGTGACAAACCCGCTGCAGGAGCAACGCCAGATGTTATGAACACCTCGCAGAGCAAAGTTGATGACTACTCGATAGTTCTGTGTGCCATGCTTTACGGCTTAGAACCAGGACTTCAACGACGATTTGCACGTCATGGAGCATATGAGATGTTCCAGGATTTGAAGTTAATATTTCAAGGAAATGCCCAGATTGAGAGATATGAAGTCTCCAATAAGTTCTACAACTGCAAAATGGAGGAGAATAGTTCTGTTAGTGAACATATACTCAGAATGTCTGGGTACAACAACCACTTGACTCATCTAGGAGTTAATCTTCCTGATGATAGTGTCATTGATAGAGTTCTTTAATCACTACCACCAAGCTACAAGAGCTTCGTGATGAACTATAATATGCAAGGGATGGATAAGACAATTCCCGAGCTCTTCGCAATGCTAAAGGCTGCGGAGGTAGAAATCAAGAAGGAGCATCAAGTGTTGATGGTCAACAAGACCACCAGTTTCAAGAAAAAGGGTAAAGGGAAGAAGGGGAACTCCAAGAAGAACAACAAGCCAGTTGCTGCTCAAGTGAAGAAACCCAAGTCTGGACCTAAGCCTGAAACTGAGTGTTTTTGTCGGATTTCGGGTTCTGGCAGACCCTTGAGGTTCGAACACTGGGGTGCGCGCGGAGATCTCTCCCCTACCGATCTACGTCCGATCCACTCGTGCGAACTAAGATGAAAATGATGAACAACACAAGAGACACGAGGTTTATACTGGTTCGGGCCACCGTTGTGGTGTAATACCCTACTCAAGTGTGTGGTGTGGTGGATTGCCTCTGGGCAGATGATGGACAGTAAAAGGGAAGAACAGCCTCGCGAGGGGTGTTCATGAGCTGATGCGGTGTGTTCTACTTAGTCTCTACTGGGTTTTCCCCTTCCTCTCTCTCCCTTTCCTTTTTCTTTGTGGAGGCTAGCTCTATTTATAGAGGCCCTGGGCCTCTCCACGAATAATTGAGCGGGAAGGGCGCCAACAATTGGCCATTTTGAAGGGGAACATCTAGTACAAGTTATCCTGACCAAAGGTGGTCTTCGGCTGCCAAAAGCACTGGTGATAACGCCGTATTGGGCTCCACGGTGACCTCCGTCCGGCTGGTCTTGGTCTCGTTGCACCGGAATGGTAACCTTTGCCTGATACCTTGGCCTGTGCTTGCCCCCTTTGCACCAAAGGGGAAACAAGGACCCTGTGCAGGCCGGCACCCGCCTGGCGCTCGCCTGGCCTTGATTATCATGGCTTGCGTCATGGGATCCTCGCGAGGTACCCTTGCATTGATCTCTCCGCCTCCTCGCGAGCCTACCTGATGAGGCCGCTCTTGAGGAAGCTTCCTGTCGTCCGCCCCGCGAGGCTTGGCCCCTCGCGAGGGTCTTGAGCTTGGGCTGATGAAGATGGGCCGCGCTGGGCCCCCACCTGAGCCACGCTGCATGCCGCAGGTAGGCAAGTCTGGGGACCCCCGTTCCCAGAACGCCGACAGTAGCCCCCGGGCGCAAGGTGCACGCGGGCTTGGCTTAGCAGAGAAGCGAAGGGGCAAGCGCGAAGCGCCGCGGGCCCTAACAGCCTGCGGCCTAGGGCGCCGCATGGCGGTTGATTGGACGTGGGCGTCTGCACTTCCCACGACGCCTCGGCAACCGCACGACTGTCAAAAGGGGGTGCCCGGGCCAGGCTTACTTGCCCTGCTCTCGTCCGTCTTGCCCTAGATCCCCTTTCTTTCTTTCCTCCCTCTTGCTCCCAAAATCCTCCAAATCCGTCTCAATCCTTCGCATCCGGCACGCCATGGCGACTCGCAAGTCCCCAGCTGATGCTTGGTACTCGCCGGCCCTGGATTCCCCGAATTTGTCGGAGAAGAACCTCGCCCTCGCGCGCCTGATAACGGTGGCGCAGGGCAGCGAGGGGGCGACTTTGCTCAAGCTCGGCTCTGACCAGCCTGAGGGCCAGGGGAGCACCTTCTATCCGTTCTTCGTGAGCGCCATTGTCGCCGGTCTGGTGCCTCCTTTCTCTGAGTTCTTCCATGCCATTCTCCGCCAATACAACTTGCAGGCACTGCATCTCCACCCCAACTCTGTCCTTCTCTTGGCGATTTTCGCCTACTATTGCGAGGCTCATGTCGGTGTGAAGCCCTCGGTGGCCTTGCTACACCACTTTTTCTCCCTCTGGGTTTCTGGCGCTCGGGTCTCCGCATGCGCGAGCTTCATTGCATATTCCAGCTCCAACGCCATCTCGAAGCCTGGGAAGAGGATCGAAGGCTACCAGAGCAAGTGGGTCATGATGGATGTCGGGCGCCTCCACCCTCGTCTGGTATTGCCCACGGGGAAACCTAAGTCCGTTGACGCATGGTCCCACGCGGAGTTCGTCGACCCTTGCGCGAAGGCGGTGTTGAGGAGGATGAACGCGGACCTGAGGCCAAGCAACTTGTGGGCGGCGAAGCGGACCGGGGCCACACTCCTGAGGGAGTTCTTGGAGCACCGGGTGGCTCCGCTCTAGGAGCACTCGCTCCCACCGTGGAGGCTTGGAGGAGCAGATGCCGCCTTGCGCCTGAGCTCCAAGGCCCTGACCGATGAGGATCTGACTGCGGCCCTCCATTCCTTGGTTGGGGGAGACGTGGCGAGCCCGGTGGGCGCCCCCGTCCCCTGTTCCTTCATGACGACTGGGAGCAGGTGGTGAACGCCATGCCCACCTTCAACGGTGAGGGGCTGGTGCCCGCGGCAGCTCCCAAAGATCTGGCGGTCCTGGCGACAGTGAACTTGTCCTCCGGCAGCTCCAGCGGGGGAAAGGGGGAAGAAGAGGCGGAGGAGGAAGCGTCCGACTCGGAGGAGACTGGCGAGGATTGGGGGGAGTCCTTCCCTCGGCACAGGTCCCAGGCCTTCCGCTCCATGCCGGACGACGATGAGGCCAGCGCCAGGCGAGGAAGGGAGGGCTCTTCCTCGGTCACGAGGAAGGGCAGGTCGAGCCTGGTTCCCCCAGGGTCTGCTCTGGTCCCTGTGGGTCCAAGGCCAGCTCCATCCCTCCTGACGCGCCTTCTGCTTCTGGGCCCCCCAAGGCTGACCCCCGCTGTAGGCTCTCGGGCTTCAAGTTTGGCCGGAGGTTGCTTGAGTCCACGGACGACGTCCAGTAAGTGCTCGATTCGTGCTCTACTTGGTTTCTACCATTGAGGCTTGACGTTTGCACTCTTTTACCAAGTCGGCACATGCGGCCAAGAGGTTGAAAGAGGCTTCTGCGGCCCCGCTTGGGGCGAATCCGTCTGTCGGGGCGACGCCTTCGGCTGTTGGGGGAGAGGACGGCGAGGCCCGCGCCTCTCTGACCCAACCGCCCTCGCGAAGCCAACTGGGGCACCCCAGCAAGGAGTCAGCCCCCGTGGCCCCGCTGGATCTGGAGTTGACTGTGCCCGACGCTGCGGTCATGGCGACCAAGGCTCAGGAGGTCCCTTCCTGCCAAGCCGTGGTCACGTTGCCATCTTCTTTGCCTGCTCCACAGGTTCTCGTCTCTTCTGCTCCCTCCACCGCTGTCCTGGACCAGGTTGCCAGTGATCCGAGCCACCTGCGGGAGGATCTCCTGAGCACGGACCCTCGTCTGGTGGCCGGGCGCCTAGAGTTGGCCTCTGGCTGGGCCTGTTCTGCTGCTTCCGTCCGAGCGGTGCAGAGCCAGGCCGTGTCGTCCTCCGACGAGGAGAAGAGAGCCGCTAACCAAGCCAAGGCCGCTCACGACGCTGCCTTGGGCGACGCTGCAACTACCCAGGGCCGCTGCAAGACGCTTGAGGCCGAGCTGCAAGGCCTGCGCGACGAACTCGCCCAGGAGGTGCACAACCGCCAGGAGAAGGAGAAAGAGATGAAGGCTAGGGAGGCCGCCGCCAAGGACCAGGACGCCAAGCTTGATGACCTCCACAGCCGACTGGAGACGCTGGAGCGGTCGCTGAAGGCGGAGAGGACCGAGCTGGACACCAAGGCGAAGGTCCTGACGGAGGACCGGGTGGCCTTCGCGAAGCTGGAGAAGAAGGCTCATGGCATACTAAAGATGATGTATGAGAGCAGCCTGGAGGAGCCGTTGGTTGGTGCGGAGGACGGCCCGCCAAGCTGCTCCCCTTCCTGGTTGATGCGCTTGAGGATGTCGCAGACGGCCTTGGCCCCACGGTCGAGGCCGAGGCGCGTGCCCTGTCTTCTGCGGCGCTGACGCACGTCCTCAGCCATGTCTACCGCGCGCGACCCCAACGTCGACTTCGACAGCCTGCTGGAGCCCGTGAGCGGCGACCGTGCCGCTGCCGCCGCTGAGGTCGTGAGAGGTCGAGACGACGTTTTGCTGGGGAAGTTCCGCTCCCCCAGCGTCCTGCCCGGGCGCGGTGCCGCCAGCCTCGCGACCTCGAGAGGCGAAGCCGTCCAGCGTGACTCCACCACCGGTGACGGTGTTACTGGGGAGTGATCCCTTCGCGACTTCCATCCTATTTTATTCCTGCACATGCACCATGCCTCGTGGAGGCGTTTAAACTTGTGTTTGGCGTTGTGGAACAATCTTATGGCTTGTAATATTTGCTTTGAATTTCCTGGAATTTGCATTTTCCTCTCCTACTTGCTTACGCTCTGCGTCGGCAGGGCCCGGCCCTGCGCGTACCTCACCCAGCGTTAGCCTCGACCGAAAACCATGGACGGGACTAAGGAGTGAGGGGCTACGTGGCAAGTTAGGCTCCTGAGCCGTGATGCTCAGGAGTCCCCCTTGACGCGCGAGCAAAAAGTAGGGAAGGGGGAGCGAGGAGTGGATTGATCGTTCTACGTCGGCAGGGCCCGGCCCCGCGCGTACCTCACCCAGCGTTAGCCCCGACCGGAAACCATGGACGGGACTAAGGAGTGAGGGGCTACGTGGCAAGTTAGGATCCTGAGTCGCGATGCTCAGGAGTCCCCCTTGACGCTCAAACGGGTTTCGTACCTTGGCTCCGCTCGGGGAGTGGCGCACGACGACCAGGTCCAGGGGACCTGGCTGGGTGGCGTGCGCTCGGGCGAGGCCCGGGCATAGCCCCAGTGTCCAGCCCCCTCGTTCGGCACTCCCGAGGGGAGGCGTTGCGATGGTGCCGGACACTGAGCTCTGGGCTCCCTGAGGTTGGTACGGCCGTGGGCCACCCTCAGTTGTTTATCACCAGCGCGGAGCATAGCGCTTCCGTATGTGTACGGGCATAGCCGCTCCTCGGCAGTGTCGTCAGCCAACGCAGAGCATGGTGCTTCCACTGGTGCGTGGGAGGGGGCTCCCCTCCGGGAGGAGCCCCCGGGGCGTGTACAGCCCCGCCCTGACACGTGGCCGGCACGGTAGGGCTAGGAGAGGTGTATCTGGGAACCCGTGAGCCAGCGCAGGACTCACGAGGCCCTACCTCGAGGTGGGTTGCGCCTGGCTCTGGGCCTTTATCAATTGGTGTGTTCCTGCAGGGTTGTTAGAATGCAAATGCTCTACGTCCTCAGGTCCCGGCCCTCGAGTGAGCTCAGTCGCCACTGGTATGACAGGTCGTGATGCCGTGCGTCAAGGCCAGGGGGTGAGGGCTGGAGAGCCAGTGAGAGCCCATGAGTCGCGATGCTCATGCGCCCCCCTTTTAACGTGCAAGTGCTTTGCATGACGACAAGTAGTAGGTGATAATTATGGAAATCAGATTAAGTGTGAAATAACAACTTCATCCTAAGGTAAATGCTGGAAAAGCAACTGCCGCTGGGTCGGGCCCGAGCGGCGTGGGGATGATGCAACCCGATGGGCGCCCCCAACAAGGTAAATAAAGAGCATAACCAAAATGGATACATGCCGCGGGGACGGACCCACGCAGCCTGGGAATGGTGCAGCCCTGTGGGCGCTCCCAGCTGAAAGTAGAACTCTGAAAGATGTCACCTGGTGCTGTTGAAGATGAAGTGATGCTGAGGAAGTGAGCGATGCACGGTGAAGACGTCGGCCCTCATGAGCCCCCAGGCCCAGGGACCTCGGGAGGCTCCGGTGGCACGTGCAGGTCTTCGGGGACCATTGCCACCTCCGCCAGGACCGCGTGATGCCTGACCTCCTGAGCCTCCAGAATGCTCCTCAACAGGCGCTGATGTGCGGCGACCGCGCTCGGCAGGCCAAAGGGCATGCGAACATAGCTGTGAGGTGGTCCCTCGCAGCGCCCTACGGCCGAAGGCCATAGGCGCTCCTGGGACGCAGCTCGGTTGAGCCCGGGTACATCGACGCAGACGCGCAGTCCTCCATCCTCGCCTGGATGTGGGACCACGGCAGGTAAGCGGCTGCTGCCACGCATGACTCTGGACTCCTGTAGCTCATGGGTGTTCCTTGCGATGAACTCCTGAGGGTTTGGTCTCCTTTGACTTGTACCTTCCTGAGGGAAGCATGCCTGAAAGCACCCTTCCAAGTGGTGCCCGAGCGCCTCGGCAAGGTTGGCGGCTCTCCAAGAGAGAGCCCACGAGCCCTGCCTGAGGAGGGCGCCGGGCGTGCCTTCCTATGCGTGAGAGGGTGGTGCTCCCTGATCGGGCGTGAATCCTGACGCAATACCTCTGGAGGTGCCTGCCTCCTTGTGGCTCAGGCCAGGTGAGGTCATCTTCTTCTTGAGGGTCGCCTCGGGAGGCCTCCCGCTCCCATGATCTGGGTCTTCGATTGCTGCGGCTTGGAACGCATGCTCAAGCGAGCACACTGCGTCCCTTTCTTCACAGGGTATAGTGATGACTCCACCGCTTCCTGGCATCTTGAGGACATTGTAACCATGGTGAGTCACTGCCATAAACTTGGATAGGGTTGGGTACCCGAGGATGGCATTGTACGGCAGGCATATGTGAGCGACGTCGAAGTCGATGAGCTCGGTGCGGTAGTTGTTGCGTTGCCCGAAGGTGACCGGAAGGCGAACCTGCCCAATTGGAACAGTGGAACCATCGATGACTCCTGCGAAAGGCTTGGTCGGCCGAAGCTGGTCGTACGACACTTGGAGATTGTCGAACGTCTCGACGGACAGGACGTTGAGTCCTGCCCCGCCATCGATGAGGGTGCTGGTGACCTGCACGTTGCTGATGACCGGGGAGCAAAGCATTGGGAGGATTCCAGCCGTTGCCGCACACTTGAGCTGGTCTGCGGAACTGAATGTGATCGCGCACAAAGACCACCTGAGAGAGCGCGTGGCCTCAAGCTTGGGAAGGACTGCATTCACCTCGCGAGCAAACCGCTTGAAGATGCGCTGTGAGGCTGGGGCCTGGGCGCCACCCAAGATGCAAGCAATTGCACGCGGCTCTTGGAAGCCCCCAACCCCATTGTCTTGGTGTTGGTCTTCGTTCGTCCTTGGTGGAGGCGGCAGAGGAGGGAGGCCTGCGTTGCCGTGTCGGTGGCCCTCACGAGGCTGGTCCCTCCAGCCTCCCTCACGAGGCTGGTCCTACCAGCGGTCCTCGCGAGGGCGGTCACGCCATCCCTGGCGAAGGCCACGGTCTTCCCATCGTCCGCCACCTCTTCCTCCTCCTCGGCCATAGCCCCTGTCGTTGCGCTCTGGGCGTCGGCCGATTCGCCCATCTCGCACGGCTCTGAGCTCTTGACATTCGTTGGTGTTATGGGTGTGGAGGTCGTGGTACACGCAATACCGTCTGCCCTTGGATGACTCGGGCTGATCCCTGCCTCGCTTGGTGTCCGGTTCCGCTGCTAGCACGGCAGCCCCCTTGCGCTTCACGTCTTTGGCCTTGAGCTTCTTTTCTTTCGGGTCGGCTGCCGAGAGCTCGAGGAGGGAGAGGCACACTTCCTCAGCCCTGGCGCACTTGGTCGCCAAGTTGAACAACTCCAGGGATGTGCACAGGTCTTCATGGATTGCTAGCTCTTCCTTCATCTTGACGTCGCGCACGCCGTCAGAGAAGGCTGAGATGATAGCTTCTTCAGTCACCTTGGGGATCTTGAGGCGAGCATAGTTGAAGCGCTGGATGTACTTCTGCAGGGTTTCTCCTGGCTGTTGCTTGATGCGGCGCAGGTCGCTCACGGCCAGGGACCGGTCGCGAGTGCCCTGGAAGTTGGCGATGAAGCGGGTGCGCATCTTGCTCCAGGAGGAGATCGTGCCGGGAGCCAGGTTCAGGAGCCAGGTGCGGGCGCCGTCCTTGAGCGCCATGGGGAACCAATTCACCATGACCTTTTCATCTCCGTTGGCGGCTACGATGCCCAGCTCATAAAGCTGCCGGAACTCCGCGGGGTCCGTAGTGCCATTGTAGCGGGGAGGGAGGTCAGGCTTGAACTTGCCTGGCCATGTGACGCCGCGCAGCTCGGGGGTGAAGGCGAGGCAGCCCGCCATGGCCACCGGCGCCCTTTGCTGGTGCTGGACTTGTTCTTGCGGGTCACCATGCGCTGCCACTCGGAGCAGCACGGGGTCTTGTCGTGGAGGCGTTGGGGCGTGATCTCGGTGCGCCGGCGCTGGGAGCGCGCGAGCACCTTCCCGGGGACGTGGGATCTCTTGGCGGCACCCTTCTTGCTGCGCAGGCGCCGGACGTGGAGGGTCCCGCCCTGGGGCTGCGCGCCTTGGAGCCAAGGCACCTTCTTGGGGAGGAGGTGGCGGAGGCGCCTCCTGATCCTCGCCCCCTGCATGGGACGGAGGGCGAGGCAGCGAGAGGGACCGTAAGGGGAAGCCCCCTGCGGCACTGACGAGCTCGGTGATGCGGGCGAGCCAGTCCTCGTAGAGGTCGTCGACGGGGCGATAGTGCAGGAGCTCCCGCGCCAAGAGCAGTGAGGCGTGCGCATCCATGGGTGCGCGACGGGCGTGGGACGACGAGCCAGCTGGAGTCAGCGACGGGGTGGCGGTGCGGCCATCCCGCCGCACCGAAGTATGCTGCGACGAGGCCTGCTGCTCGTTCCCTGTCGGGCCGGTGGCGGCGTTGGCGGCGGGCAACGGGGAACGACGAGGGGGGCCGCCGACGGGTGCTGTCTGGGCGACGCGAGTGGCGCAAGCAGCCCAGCGCTCGGCGCGAGCCCGATGAGCGTCAGCCATGGACACGACGGAAGATCACACGCGAACAATGGAAGAAAGATTCCGGCGCACCCCTACCTGGTGCGCCAAATGTCGGATTTCGGGTTCCGGCAGACCCTTGAGGTTCGAACACTGGGGTGCGCGCGGAGATCTCTCCCCTACCGATCTACGTCCGATCCTCTCGTGCGAACTAAGATGAAAATGATGAACAACACAAGAGACACGAGGTTTATACTGGTTCGGGCCACCGTTGTGGTGTAATACCCTACTCCAGTGTGTGGTGTGGTGGATTGCCTCTGGGGCAGATGATGGACAGTACAAGGGAAGAACAGCCTTGCGAGGGGTGTTCTTGAGCTGATGCTGTGTGTTCTACTTAGTCTCTACTGGGTTTTCCCCTTCCTCTCTCTCCCTTTCCTTTTTCTTTGTGGAGGCTAGCTCTATTTCTAGAGGCCCTGGGCCTCTCCCTGAATAATTGAGCGGGAAGGGCGCCAACAATTGGCCATTTTAAAGGGGAACATCTAGTACAAGTTATCCTGACCAAAGGTGGTCTTCGGCTGCCAAAAGCACTGGTGATGACGCCGTCTTGGGCTCCACGGTGACCTCCGTCCGGCCGTCCGGCTGGTCTTGGTCTCATTGCACCGGAATGGTAACCTTTGCCTGATACCTTGGCCTGTGCTTGCCCCCTTTGCACCAAAGGGGAAACAAGGACCTTGCGCAGGCCGACGCTCGCCTGGCGCCTGCCTGGCCTTGATCGTCATGGCTTGTATCATGGGATCCTCATGAGGTACCCTTGCATTGATCTCTCCGCCTCCTCACGAGCCTGCCTGATGAGGCCGCTCTTGAGGAAGCTTCCTGTCGTCCGCCCCGTGAGGCTTGGCCCCTCGCGAGGGTCTTGAGCTTGGGCTGATGAAGATGGGCCGCGCTGGGCCCCCACGTGAGCCACGCCGCAGGCCGCAGGTAGGCAAGTCTGGGGACCCCCGTTCCCAGAACGCCGACAGTTTCTACTGCAAAGGGAGTGGTCACTGGAAGTGGAACTGTCCCAAGTATTTGGCGGAGAATAAGGATGGCAAAGTGAAAGGTATATTTGATATACATGTTATTGATGTGTACCTTACTAATGCTCGCAGTAGCGCCTTGTTATTTGATACTGGTTCTGTTGCTAAAATTGGCAACTGAAAACAGGGGCTACGGATTAAGCGAAGATTGGCTAAGGACGAGGTGATGATGCACGTGGGAAATGGTTCCAAAGTCGATGTAATCTCCGTCGGCACAGTACCTCTACATCTACCTTCAGGATTAGTTTTAGACCTAAATAATTGTTATTTGGTGCCAGCATTGAGCATGAACATTATATCTGGATCTTGTTTGATGCGAGACGGTTATTCATTTAAATAAGAGAATAATGGTTGTTCTATTTATATGAGTAATATCTTTTATGGTCATGCACCCTTGATGAGTGGTCTATTTTTACTAAATCTTGATAGTAGTGATACACATGTTCATAGTATTGTAGCCAAAACATGTAGAGTTGATATTGATAGTACAACTTATTTATGGCACTGCCGTTTGGGTCATATTGGTGTAAAGCGCATGCAGAAACTCCATTCTGATGGACTTCTGGAACCACTTGATTATGAATCACTTGGTACTTGCGAACCATGCCTCATGGGTAAGATGGCAGAGTTATTGGAAATCATACATAATGATGTATGTGGTCCAATGAACATTGGGGCTCATGGCAGATATCGTTATTTTCTCACCTTCACAGATGATTTGAGCAGATATGGGTATATCTACTTAATGAAACATAAGTTTGAAACATTTGAAAAGTTCAAAGAATTTCAGAGTGAAGTGGAAAATTATCATAGCAAGAAAATAATGTTTCTATGATCTGATCGTGGAGGAGAATATTTGAGTTACGAGTTTGGTCTTCATTTGAAACAATGTGGAATAGTTTCGCAACTCACGCCACCCGAAACACCACAGCGTAATGGTGTGTCCGAACGTCGTAATCATAATTTACTAGATATGGTGTGATCTATGATGTCTCTTACTGATTTACCGCTTTCATTTCGGTGTTATGTTATAGAGACGGTTGCATTCACGTTAAATAGGGCACCATCTAAATCCGTTGAGACGACACCTTATGAACTGTGCTTTGGTAAGAAACCCAAGTTGTCATTTCTTAAAGTTTGGGGCTGCGATGCTTATGTGAAAAAGCTTCAACCTGATAAGCTCGAACCCAAATTGGAGAAATGTGTCTTCATAGGATATCCAAAGGAGACTGTTGGGTACACCTTCTATCACAGATCCGAAGGCAATATATTCATTGCTAAGAATGGATCCTTTCTAGAGAAGGAGTTCTCTCGAAAGAAGTGAGTGGGAGGAAAGTAGAACTTGATGAGGTAATTGTACCTGCTCCCTTATTGGAAAGTAGTTCATCACTGAAATCAGTTCCAGTGATTCCTACACCAGTAAGTGAGGAATCTAATGATGATGATCATGAAACTTCTGATAAAGTTACTACTGAACCTCGTAGTTCAACTAGAGTAAGATCCGCACCAGAGTGGTACGGTAATCCTATTCTGGAGGTCATGTTACTTGACCATGATGAACCTACGAACTATGAGGAAGCAATGATGAGCCCATATTCCGCAAAATGGCTTGAGGCCATGAAATATGAGATGGGATCCATGTATGAGAACAAAGTGTGGATTTTGGTTGACTTGCCCGTTGATCGGCGGGCCATAGAGAATCAATGGATCTTCAAGAAGAAGACTGACGATGACGGTAATGTTACTGTCTACAAAGCTCAGCTTGTTGCAAAAGGTTTTTGACAAGTTCAAGGAGTTGACTACAATGAGACCTTCTCACCCGTAGCGATGCTTAAGTCCGTCTGAATCATGTTAGCAATTGCCGCATTTTATGATTATGAAATTTGGCAAATGGATGTCAAAACTGCATTCCTTAATGGATATCTTAAAGAAGAGTTGTATATGATGCAACCAGAAGGTTTTGTCGATCCAAAAGGTGCTAACAAAGTGTGCAAGCTCCAGCGATCCATTTATGGACTGGTGCTAGCCTCTCGGAGTTAGAATATACGCTTTGATAGTGTGATCAAAGGATATGGTTTTATACAGACTTTTGGAGAAGCCTGTATTTACAGGAAAGTGAGTGGGAGCTCTGTAGCATTTCTGATATTATATGTAGATGATATATTGTTTACCAGAAATAATACCGAATTTCTGAATAGCATAAAAGGATACTTGAATAAGAATTTTTCAATGAAAGACCTCGATGAAGCTGCTTATATATTGGGCATCAAGATCTACAGAGATAGATCAAGACGCTTAATTGGACTTTCACAACGCACATACCTTGATAAAGTTTTGAAGAAGTTCAAAATGGATCAAGCAAAGAAAGGGTTCTTGCCTGTCTTACAAGGTGTGAAGTTGAGTCAGACTCAATGCCCGACCACTGCAGAAGATAGAAAGAAAATGAAAGTCATTCCCTATGCTTCAGCCATAGGTTCTATCATGTATGCAATGCTGTGTACTAGACCTAATGTATGCCTTTCTATTAGTTTAGGAGGGAGGTACCAAAGTAATCCAGTAGTGGATCACTGGACAGCGGTCAAGAACATCCTGAAATACCTAAAAAGGACTAAGGATATGTTTCTCGTTTATGGAGGTGACAAAGAGCTCGTCGTAAACTGTTACGTCGATGCAAGCTTTGACACCGATCCGGATGACTCTAAGTTAGAAACCGGATACATATTTTTATTCAATGGTGGAGCTGTCAGTTGGTGTAGTTCCAAGCAGAGCATCGTGGCGGGATCTACGTGTGAAGCGGAGTACATAGCTGCTTCGGAAACAACAAATGAAGGAGTCTGGATGAAGGGGTTCATATCCGATCTAGGTATAATACCTAGTGCATCGGGTCCAATGGAAATATTTTATGAAAATACTGGTGCAATTGCCTTGGCAGAGGAAGCCATATTTCACAAGAGAACCAAGCACATCAAGTGACGCTTCAATTATATCCGCGATCAAGTCAAGGAGGGAGACATAGAGATTTGCAAGATACATACAGATCTGAATGTTGCAGACCCATTGACTAAGCCTCACCAAGACTCCATGGGTGTTAGAATCATTACAATGTAATCTAGATTATTGACTCTAGTGCAAGTGAGAGACTGAAGGAAATATGCCCTAGAGGCAATAATAAATTTATATTTCCTTATATCATGATAAATGTTTATTATTCATGCTGGAATTGTACTAACCGGAAACTTAGCACATGTGTGAATACATAGACAAACAGAGTGTCGCTAGTATGCCTCTACTTGACTAGCTCCTTGATCAAAGATGGTTAAGTTTCCTAGCCATAGACATGAGTTTTCATTTGATTAATGGGATCACATCATTAGAGAATGATGTGATTGACTTGACCCATCTTTTAGCTTAGCACGATGATCGTTTAGTTTGTTGCTATTTCTTTCTCCATAACTTATACATGTTCCTATGAGTATGAGATCATGCAACTCCCGAATACTGGAGGAACACTTAGTGTGCTATCAAACATCACAACGTAACTGGGTGACTATAAAGATGCTCTACAGGTGTCTCCGATGGTGTGTGTTGAGTTGTCATAGATAGAGATTAGGATTTGTCACTCTCAGTATCAGAGAGGTATCTTTGGGCCCTCTCGGTAATGCACATCACTATAAGCCTTGCAAGCAATGTGACTAATGAGTTAGTTGCAGGATGATGCATTACGGAACGAGTAAAGAGACTTGCCGGTAACGAGATTGAACTAGGTATTGAGATACCGACGATAGAATCTCGGGCAAGTAACATACCGATGACAAAGGGAACAACATATGTTGTTGTGCGGTTTGACCGATGAAGATCTTCGTAGAATATATTTAGGAACCAATATGAGCATCCAGGTTCCGCTATTGGTTATTGACTGGAGATGAGTCTTGGTCATGTCTACATAGTTCTCGAACCCGTAGGGTCCGCACGCTTAACGTTCGGTGACGATCGGTATTATGTGTTTATGTGCTTTGATGTACCGAAGGTAGTTCAGAGTCCCAGATATGATCACAGACATGACGAGGAGTCTCGAAATGGTCGAGACATAAAGATTGATACATTGGACGGCTATATTCGGACACCGGCAGTGTTCCCGGTGATTTCGGAGAAAACCGGGGAGCCGGAGGGTTACCGGAACCCCCCGGGAAACTAATGGGCCACATGGGCCTTAGTGGAGAGAGAGATGGCCAGCCAGGGCTGGCCACGCGCCCCCTCTCCCTCGAGTTCGAATTGGAATAGGGAAGGGGCGACTAGGAAAGGGGAGTCCTGCTATGTAACACCCTCGATGCGACTATATCTCCCACGTGTCGAGGCACGACTTAGAGGCATAATCGCATTGAAGGCATATGTCGCAAGTTAGGCAATCTTCACAACATCCCATGTAATATAGATAATAAAAGGGGAGATAACATAGTTGGCTTACACTCGCCATGTCAATCAAGTACATACATAACATTACATCATTCAAACACTCATGGCCCGACTACGGCGCCAAAATAAAAGATAACCCAATATGCGACACGGTCCCGACCACCCCCAACTGGGCACCACTACCGATCATCAGGAAAGGAAACATAGTATCATTGAGAGTCCTCGTCGAACTCCCACTTGAGCTCAAGCGCGTCACCTGGAGCGGAATCGTCAGGCCCTGCATCTGGTGTAATAGTAATCTGTGAGCCACAGGGACTCAGCAATCTCGCGCCCTCGCGATCAAGACTATTTAAGCTTAATAGGTATGGCAAGGTAAATATATGTGGAGCTGCAGCAAGCGACTAGTATATGTGGTGGCTATCCTGTTCGCAAAAGAGAGCGAGAAGAGGAGGCAAAGCGCGAGCGAGAAACTAGAGAGCAACCTGCGCAAGCATTACTCCAACACCGTGTTCACTTCCCGGACTCCGCCGAGAAGAGACCATCACGGTAACTCACACTGTTGATTCATTTTAATTAAGTTAAGGTTCAAGTTATCTACAACCGGACATTAACAAATTCCCATCTGCCCATAACCGCGGGCACGGCTTTCGAAAGTTCAAATCCCTGCAGGGGAGTCCCAACTTAGCCCATGACAAGCTCTCATGGTCAACGAAGGAATAGACCTCCTCCCGAGGCGTTCCGATCATACTCGGTATCTCGGTTCTTCAAGACACTTCGACAGGTTAAAACAAATTCAGCAACACCGCCCGAATGTGCTGACAAATCCCGATAGGAGCTGCACATATCTCGTTCTCAGGGCACACTCAGATAGGTCAAGCTACGAGTAAAACCAACCCTCGAGTTTCCCCGAGGTGGCCCCGCAGGCTGCCTGGTTCGGACCAACACTCAGAGGAGCACTGGCCCGGGGGGGTTTAAAATAAGATGACCCTCGGGCTCCGGAAACCCAAGGGAAAAAGAGGCTAGGTGGAAAATGGTAAAACCAAGATTGGGCATTGCTGGAAAAGCTTTAATCAAGGCGAACTATCAAGGGGTTCCCGTTATAACCCAACCGCGTAAGGAACGCAAAATCCGGGAACATAACACCGATATGATGGAAACTAGGGCGGCAAGAGTGGAACAAAACACTAGACGAGAGGCCGAGCCTTCCACCCTTTACCAAGTATATAGATGCATTAAGATAACATGGCAATATAATGATATCCCAACAAGAAAATAATGTTCCAACAAGGAACGGTCTCGAATCTTCACCTACAACTAGCAACGCTATAAGAGGGGCTGAGCAAAGCGGTAACATAGCCAATCAACGGTTTTCTAGGACATGGTGGGTTAAAGGTTTAGCATGGCAATTTGGGAGGCTTGAAATCAAGTGGTAGGAATCGTAGCATTGGCATAGCACAAGAGCGAGCATCTAGCAGAGGAAAGATAGTAGTGATTTCGAGGGTATGATCATCTTGCCTGCAAAGTTGTCAGAGTTGACTGGATACTCGAAAGCAAACTCAACGGGCTCCTCGTTAGCTAACTCGTCTCCCGGCTCTACCCAAGCAAGACAAACAAGCAACAAGGACACAATCAACCATGTGCAAGGATCAAACAATATGATGCAAGGATGGTATGCTATGCGGGATGCGATGCGGGATGCATATGCAAGATTTGACAAGGGAAGCATGAACCTGGCCTCAACTTGGAAATACAAGTGTGCCACTGAAAAGATGAGATGAAATCGCTTGAAAACGATATAAAGAACGCCGGAATCGGAGTTACGGTTTGGAAATGGCAAGCGATTCAAATATTACACCGGTCTACGATTTACAGCAAGTAGCCATCTAAATGCAATGATATGAACAAGCTACAACACCCAAACATGGCAAAAAAATACATGGCAGGGATGCATTCATGATGCTTACCAAAAGTCTAGCACTGAGCTACGGCCAATTCATCCATTAACAGGTTCAAACAAGCATGACAAAAATGCATATGGTAAACAGATCTCAGACTTAGTGAAATTAACACTTGTCTGGAATTTCAGATCAGATAGCACTCTTTGGAGCAACAACACTACATGCTACAGGACCTGAACATGGCAAAGTAAAGCATGGCATGGAGCTACTCAAAGAGCTTAACAAAAGTCCCTTAGTGACCTTGAGCCAAAAGGGATCAGAAAATACAATTGCAAGCATGTGAACATGGCAAAAACATAATCAGTTCTCAGACTTAGTGAAAACTGGAGCATGCTGAAAACGGATATCAAGTAGGCATGTTTACGAGCTCGATGCACTCACTACGGAGCAAGTCATGATAATCTAAGCATACACCCATCAAGAATACACAAAATGCAAGCTAGACATGGCAATAACAATAACATAGCATGCACGGATCAACTACAACATCATCGGCAAAATCGCTAACAAGTAGACAATCTGCCCAGATTCATGAAGTAGCAAAAGTAGAGCTCGATTGACTCAAGCTAGGTTGCTCCATAATTGCAACAGAAGACACGGATGGATATAGCACTACAAGATCAACAAAACATCCTTACTGATCATCCTCAAAAGAGGCACGGATCACTAGGAAACAACATGAACATATGGCAACATGAGATAAACAGATGAAGGACTTAGTGGAAATGCCAAGTCCCTGAAATCAGCATTACCAAGTGCCTCACTTTGCAAGCTCGTGCTAGTCACCACACACATCACAAAAATACATGGGTTGCACCTCTGGAAAGATGGCAAAACCCTTAACAAAACATATGTAGAGCTCATGGGCATATCATGCACACAATAATCATGGCAAAAATGACAAATATCTAAATGGAGCAGCAGATCTGGCAATTATCTCAAGTAGCCCTCTTCTAACAGCATTTCGGGCATCAAGATGAACTCAAATGAAAATGATGCAATGGAATGAAATGATGTACTCTCTGAGACGAACATTTTGATATGCTATATTCCCAAAACGGAGTTACGGATGCAAAGTTACCATGCGATGAACAGGAGCATATGAACTAGGGTTTTGGGAGAAAGTCAACCACGTCTGGATCTGGATCTGGGATCACTGTAGCATCACGCGAACCGAGGATCGCCGGAAATGGCGATGGGGCCGCCGGAGTTGACGAGGAGGCGGCGGGGAGGCGCTCCCGGGCCGGATCTCGCCGGATCCGGCCGCCGGGGAGCCGGAGTGGCGGCGGAGCGGCGCTCCGCGGCGAGGTGAGGCGGCGAGGGGGCTCCGGCCGGCGCGGGCGCGGCGCGGCTGAGGAGTTTCGGGCGGCGGCCGGAAATGGCGCCGCAGCGGCTGGGCGCGGCGTACGGCGTCGGACACGGGGGCGGCGAACGGTGGAAGGAGGCGGTGGAGGCTGGGCCGGGGGGGCCCGCACAGGCCTCGCGGGCCCGCAGGGTCGGCGGCGAACTGGGGACCGGCCCAGGGACACGTGGCGCGGCGCGATTCGTCCGGCGGAGCCGGGAAGACACGTCCGACGCGTGGATTTTTGTCCGGCGGCGGCGGGAGGAGTTTTTCTAGGGTTAGGGGGAGAGGAGACCCGGGATTTTCGAGAGGGGATCTATATATAGGCATAGAGGGAGCTAGGAGAGTCCAAATGAGGTGTGGTTTTCGGCCACGTGATCGTGATCGAACGCTCTAGATGATGGAGAGGGTTTTGGGCCAAATTGGAGGGGTGTTGGGCTGCAACACACATGAGGCCTTTTCGGTCCCTCGGTTAACCGTTAGAGTATCAAACGAAGTCCAAATGGTATGAAACTTGACAGGCGGTCTACCGGTAGAAAACCAAGGCCGCTTGGCAAGTCTCGGTCCAATCCGGAAATGTTTAGTCCCCACACACGAAAGAAAGGTAGAAATGACCACCGGAGGAGAACGAAGTGCCGGAATGCAAAACGGACAACGGGGAAAAAGCTCGAATGCATGAGATGAACACGTATGCAAATGCAATGCATATGATGACATGATATGAGATGCATGACAACGATATCAACACACGGAGACAATGACCCAAACCCGAGAAAATAAAATAACTTGACGCCAGAAGTGGCAAGAGTTGGAATACATATTGGGTAAGTTACATCCGGGGTGTTACAACACTCCACCACTACGAAAGGATCTCGTCCCGAGATCTAGGACTAAAAGAATGCCGGGTATTCAGAACGGAGGTGATCCTCGCATTCCCAGGTAGCTTCACGGTCGGAATGGTGTGACCACTTGACTTTAAGGAATTTGATTGACTTGTTGTGAGTCTTGCGTTCAGTCTCTTCAAGAATAGCAACGGGGTGCTCACGATAGGAGAGATCTTCTTGGAGCTCAATGTCCTCGAAGTTGACGGTGCGGTCAGGAGTCTTGAAGCACTTTCGGAGCTGAGAGACATGGAACACATCATGAACATTTGCAAAGTTTGAAGGAAGCTCGAGTTGATAGGCGAGATCGCCTCTCTTGCTGACAATCTTGAAAGGTCCCACGTATCTGGGGGCAAGCTTCCCTTTGATACCGAAGCGACGAGTACCTTTCATTGGAGAGACGCGGAGGTAAACGTGATCTCCGATCTCGAAAGCCAAATCACGGTGCTTACTATCATAGTAGCTCTTCTGGCGGGATTGGGCTGCTTTGAGGTTATCTTGAATGACTTTGTACATTTCCTCTGCCTCTGTGATTAAGTCATTACCCAAAAGCTGACGTTCACCGGTTTCGGACCAGTTGAGAGGGGTACGGCACTTCCTGCCATACAGAATTTCAAATGGGGCCTTGCCCAAACTTGCTTGAAAACTGTTGTTGTAGGAGAATTCAGCATAAGGAAGACAATCCTCCCACTTCATGTCGAAGGAGATCACACAAGCCCTGAGCATATCTTCAAGAATCTGGTTGACACACTCGACTTGACCGCTAGTTTGAGGATGGAAAGCTGTGCTGAAGCGGATGTTGGTGCCCATGGCCTTCTAAAAAGAATCCCAAAACTTGGAGGTAAAGATGCTGCCATGGTTTGAAGAGATCACTTGTGGAATACCGTGCAGAGAGACAATTCGAGAGGTATAGAGCTCCGCCAATTGAGCTGCAGTGATTGACTCTTTGATAGGCAGAAAATGAGCCACTTTAGTGAGTTTGTCGATGACAACGAATATAGCATCATTGCCACGCTTGGACTTTGGAAACCCAGTCACGAAGTCCATTTCAATGTGGTCAAACTTCCATTCTGGAATGGCAAGAGGTTGGAGGAGACCAGCTGGCCTTTGGTGTTCTGCCTTCACTCTTCTGCAGACATCACATTCATTTACGAATTGAGCAATCTCGCGCTTCATTCGAGTCCACCAATAAGCCTGCTTTAGGTCCTGATACATCTTCGTGCTCCCAGGGTGGATGGAGAGGAGAGAATTGTGAGCCTCGTTCATGATCACTTTATGAAGGTCACCTTTGGGCACGACAATACGATCCTCGAAGAAGAGAGTATCCTTGTCATCAAGGCGGTAGCACTTGTACTTGGGTTGACTGTTGGCAATCCCAATCTTCACATTTCTCATGATAGCATCACGAAGCTAGGCTTGGCGAATCTGGTCTTCCAAGGTAGGAGAGACTTGAAGGTTGGTGAGGAAACCTTGAGGAACAACTTGCAGATTAAGTTTGCGGAAAGCTTCACAAAGCTCGGGTTGAGAAGGCTTGAGAATCAGACTGTTGCAATAAGCCTTCCTGCTTAATGCGTCAGCAATCACATTGGCCTTGCCTGGAGTATACTCGATACTCGGATTATACTCTTGAATCATTTCGACCCATCAAGTTTGCCTGAGGTTGAGATTAGGCTGAGTGAAGATGTACTTGAGACTCTTGTGGTCGGTGAAAATGTCCACTTTTCTTCCCAATAAGAGATGTCTCCAAGTCAAAAGAGCATGCACAACTGCCGCCAACTCGAGATCATGAGTGGGGTAGTTCTTATCATTAGGCTTCAATTGGCGAGAGGTATAAGCAACAACTTTCTTCTCTTGCATCAATACTGCGCCAAGACCTTGGAGAGAGGCATCACAAAAGACCTCGTACGGCTTGGATTCATCAGGCGGAGTCAGAACTGGAGCAGTGATCAATTTCTCTTTCAAAGTGTTGAAAGCAATGTCACACTCCGGAGACCAAACGTACTTGACGTGCTTCTGGAGAAGATTAGAGAGAGGCTTCGCGATCTTAGAAAAGTTTTCAACGAATCTTCGACAGTAGCTTGCGAGACCGAGGAAGCTATGAAGTTGCTTCACGTTCTGAGGAGGTTCCCAATTCACAATTGCAGACACCTTCTCAGGATTCACCGCAATGCCCTTGGCAGAGATGATATGACCAAGATAAAGAACCTCATCGAGCCAAAATTCGCACTTGGAGAACTTGGCATAGAACTGGTGTTCCCTCAGCTTATCGAGTACCAAACGCAAGTGCTTGGCATGATCTTCCTTGTTCTTTGAGAAAACCAGAATGTCGTCGAGATAGACCAAAACGAAGTCATTGGTGTAGGCGTTGAAGATGAAGTTCATCATGTGAGAGAACGTCGAAGGAGCGTTGACGAGGCCAAAAGACATGACAGTGTATTCGTATGAACCATAGCTTGTCCTGAAAGCTGTCTTGGGAATATCTTGCTCACGGATTCTAATCTGATGATAACCCATACGGAGATCAAGCTTGGAGAATACTTAGGCACCTTTGAGTTGTTCGAACAGCTCATTGATGTTAGGAAGTGGGTATTTGTTCTTGATGGTCTTCTTGTTCAATGGACGGTAATCAACACAAAGCCGGTCCGTTCCATCCTTCTTCTTCACAAAAAGAACACCACAACCCCACGGAGAAGAACTAGGCCGGATGAGACCCATTCTCTCTTGAATATCGAGTTGCTTCTTAACCTCCTTCAACTCTTCAGGTCCGAGCTTGTAAGGACGCTTGCACACTGGTTCCGTGCCAGGCTCAAGATCAATGACGAATTCAACTGGCCGGCGCGGAGGCATTCCTGGAAGCTCTTCTGGAAAGACGTCTTGATATTCGCAAACGACTGGAATTTGCGAGATAGCATCCAGTTCACCCTTCTCATTGAGAGAAAACAGACGGATGGTATCATCACGAGCGGCAAAGACAATTACATCCTCAGACGAATGAGTCAATTGAATCTGCCTAACTGCACAGTCAAGATGTGCCTTGTGCTTAGAAAGCCAATCCATTCCGAGAATAAGATCAATATCCGAGTTGCCAAGAACCATTGGGGAAGAAAGAAACTTGTAGTCGCCCAAGGTGATAGTAACATCTGGCACCTCCAGACTTGCACTCAAACGTTTGCCAGGAGAAACGATATCCATTTGTTTACCCAAATGAGACGAAACGAACTCATGCTTGGTAAAAAATGGCTTTGACATGAAACAATGCGATGCACCAGTGTCAAAAAGAACTCTTGCGGGAATATCGTTAACAGGAAGGTTACCCATAATGACATCTGATAAATCCTCTGCCTGAGCTACGTTCATCAAGTTGACCTTGGCGTGCTTGGGGTTATGCTTGACCACAGCTGTACTTGCCGATCTGACAGGAGGAGGAGGAAGACGCCTCTGGTTGAGACACTTGTTGGCATAGTGACCCTTCTGTTGGCACTTGTTGCACGTGACCTCTGAAAGCGGACGGTGGTACGGAGCACTCGATCTTGGAGCTTGAGACGAAGTCTTGTTCTGAAAGCCAGGGTTGGGTGGGTGGGAAGATCCACTACCACCTTTGCTCTTCTGCTGATACGGCTGATGGAACGGAGGAGGAGGAAGCCAATACTTCTGCTGCTTGGCCACTTGAGTAGAGGAAGAAGGAGTAACATCTCTGACTCGCTTCTTGGAAGCATCACACCTCAATTGAGCAGCCTCTTGCTTCAACGCCATGTTGTAGAACTCATCGTACCTCAAGGGCTCAAAGAGCACAAGAGCTAGCTGAATTTCTTCTCTGAGACCACCCCTGAACTGGTATATCATGCTCTTCTCATCAGGCACGTCCTGCTTGGCAAAGCGGGCGAGCTTCTAAAACAACTTGTTGTAGTCATAGACAGAAAGAGCCTTGCTTCAGGTTACGGAATTCCTCACGCTTGCTTTCAACCACGCTCTGAGGGATATGGTGAGCTCTGAAATCTTGACAGAATTCATCCCAGGTAATCACACGTCCACCTCTGGAATCCTTGTACTGCTGGAACCATTCTGCAGCTTGATCTTTGAGTTGGAAGGAAGCGAACTTGATGAAGTCCTCAGGCCTGATGTTACTGCACTCGAAATGCTTGCACAGATCCACAAGCCAATCGTCAGCATCGGTTGCCTCAACACAATTGCTGAAAGTCTTTGGCCGTTAGCAAGGAACTGGTTGAGTGTAGCAAAGTGATTCTGATTGTTGCCTTGGTTCCCTTGGTTCCCTTGATTGCGCTCTTGGAGAATTTGCATGATCAACTGTGTGTTTGCATTGGTTGCGGCCATCACAGCTTGCCATGCCTCCGGAGGAGGTGGAGGTGGTGGCGGATCAGGATTCGGAGTCGTGCGTGTTGGAGGAGCCATCCTGAAGAGGTTGACATCCATTAGCACATTGATAGACAAATATTGAAGCTGAATCCAACGGAATGAAAATTGCAACATATAGTCTTCACATCCAAACAAAATGAACGAATGCATTCCTCTTGAAATGGTCACATATCCATAAATTGAGAAGCCACTTAGAATTTAGGTAGAGAAATAAATCAACAAGGTACGGATCAAGAACGAATAATCAGTAAGAAATCCCAATCTCACACCAACTATCCGTGGAAGAAGAACTAGAGCTACAAGAATTCCCACCTATGAAACTCCCGAACCTTTCCGGTTATGCAATCAGGTGTTGGGGATACAGGGGAAGCATAATATCTGACCCAAATCTAGCAAAACCTACATCCAGCTGTATCCATACTTCAACACATAACCGAGAAAATTTCGGAAGCCATCTACCTCAACCTTCGAAAAGCATCCGTTATACAAGTTATGGCGATACTCCCGAACTCCCGCCCCAGTACTGGGTGGCGTCGAGGTTATCTCACCAACGAACTGCATAAAAGAGATTTTCGATGTCGGCGTACTAGACTCAGGTATTCCAGAACTGCAACGATAAAATTATGACGAGAACACCTCAGAGCTCAACTCCCCGGGACACCTCCACAAAACCCCTGACAGGAGGCACCAAGACAATGTTCTCGTCATAAAACCATCGGAACGATTCCAAGATACCCACGTGATCCTAAAAAAATTAGTGAAATTTGAGAAGAGAAGAGTCAAAACTCTACGTCAGGATGCCTTACCAGAGCGATGAGGAGACTGGGAAGTAAAAAAGAATTCCTAAACTCTCCGACATATAATTCCTAAATGACTCAAAAACATTTTTCTAGACACAACTCGGCTGCTAAAAACGATCAAGCAATGGGGCTCCTAAGGTCGGGGAAGGCTCTGATACCAACTTGTAACACCCTCGATGCGACTATATCTCCCACGTGTCGAGGCACGACTTAGAGGCATAATTGCATTGAAGGCATATGTCGCAAGTTAGGCAATCTTCACAACATCCCATGTAATATAGATAATAAAAGGGGAGATAACATAGTTGGCTTACACTCGCCACGTCAATCAAGTACATACATAACATTACATCATTCAAACACTCATGGCCCGACTACGGCGCCAAAATAAAAGATAACCCAACATGCGACACAGTCCCGACCACCCCCAACTGGGCACCACTACCGATCATCAAGAAAGGAAACATAGTATCATTGAGAGTCCTCGTCGAACTCCCACTTGAGCTCAAGCGCGTCACCTGGAGCGGAATCGTCAGGCCCTACATCTGGTGTAATAGTAATCTGTGAGCCACAGGGACTCAGCAATCTCGCACCCTCGCGATCAAGACTATTTAAGCTTAATAGGTATGGCAAGGTAAATATATGTGGAGCTGCAGCAAGCGACTAGTATATGTGGTGGCTATCCTGTTCGCAAAAGAGAGCGAGAAGAGGAGGCAAAGCGCGAGCGAGAAACTAGAGAGCAACCTGCGCAAGCATTACTCCAACACCGTGTTCACTTCCCGGACTCCGCCGAGAAGAGACCATCACGGTAACTCACACTGTTGATTCATTTTAATTAAGTTAAGGTTCAAGTTATCTACAACCGGAGATTAACAAATTCCCATCTGCCCATAACCGCGGGCCCGGCTTTCGAAAGTTCAAATCCCTGCAGGGGAGTCCCAACTTAGCCCATGACAAGCTCTCACGGTCAACGAAGGAATAGACCTCCTCCCGAGACGTTCCGATCAGACTCGGTATCTCGGTTCTTCAAGACACTTTGACAGGATAAAACAAATCCAGCAACACCGCCCGAATGTGCCGACAAATCCCGATAGGAGCTGCACATATCTCGTTCTCAGGGCACACTCAGATAGGTCAAGCTACGAGTAAAACCAACCCGCGAGTTTCCCCGAGGTGGCCCCGCAGGCTGCCTGGTTCGGACCAACACTCAGAGGAGCACTGGCCCGGGGGGGTTTAAAATAAGATGACCCTCGGGCTCCGGAAACCCAAGGGAAAAAGAGGCTAGGTGGCAAATGGTAAAACCAAGGTTGGTCATTGCTGGAAAAGCTTTAATCAAGGCGAACTATCAAGGGGTTCCCATTATAACCCAACCGCGTAAGGAACGCAAAATCCGGGAACATAACACCGATATGACGGAAACTAGGGCGGCAAGAGTGGAACAAAACACTAGGCGAGAGGCCGAGCCTTCCACCCTTTACCAAGTATATAGATGCATTAAGATAACATGGCAATATAATGATATCCCAACAAGAAAATAATGTTCCAACAAGGAACGGTCTCCAATCTTCACCTGCAACTAGCAACGCTATAAGAGGGGCTGAGCAAAGAGGTAACATAGCCAATCAACGGTTTGCTAGGACATGGTGGGTTAGAGGTTTGGCATTGCAATTTGGGAGGCTTGAAAGCAAGTGGTAGGCATCGTAGCATTGGCATAGCACAAGAGCGAGCATCTAGCAAAGCAAAGATAGTAGTGATTTCGAGGGTATGATCATCTTGCCTGCAAAGTTGTCAGAGTTGACTGGATCCTCGAAAGCAAACTCAACGGGCTCCTCGTTAGAGAACTCGTCTCCCGGCTCTACCCAAACAAGACAAACAAGCAACAAGGACACAATCAACCACGTGCAAGGATCAAACAATATGATGCAAGGATGGTATGCTATGCGGGATGTGATGCGGGATGCATATGCAAGATTTGACAAGGGAAGCATGAACCTGGCCTCAACTTGGAAATCCAAGTGTGCCACTGGAAAGATGAGATGAAATCTCTTGAAAAATATATAAATAACACCGGAATCGGAGTTACGGTTTGGAAATGGCAAGCGATTCAAATATGACACTCGTATGCGATTTACAGCAAGTAGCCATCTAAAGGCAATGAGATGAACAAGCTACAGCACCCAAACATGGCAACAAAATACATGCAGGGATGCATTCATGATTCTTAACAAAAGTCTAGCACTGAGCTACGGCCAATTCATCCATTAACAGGTTCAAACAAGCATGGCAAAAATGCATATGGTAAACAGATCTCAGACTTAGTGAAATTAACACTTGTCTGGAATTTCAGATCAGATAGCACTCTTCGGAGCAACAACACTACATGCTACAGGACCTGAACATGGAAAAGTAAAGCATGGTATGGAGCTACTCAAAGAGCATAACAAAAGTCCCTTAGTGACCTTGAGACAAAAGGGATCAGAAAATACAATTGCAAGCATGTGAACATGGCAAAAACATAATCAGTTCTCAGACTTAGTGAAAACTGGAGCATGCTAAAAACAGAAATCAAGTAGGCATGTTTACGAGCTCGATGCACTCACTACGGAGCAAGTCATGATAATCTAAGCATACACCCATCAAGAATACACAAAATGCAAGCTAGACATGGCAAGAACAATAACATAGCATGCACGGATCAACTACAACATCATCGGCAAAATCGCTAACAAGTAGACAAACTGCCCAGATTCACGAAGTAGCAAAAGTAGAGCTCGATTGACTCAAGCTAGGGGGCTCCATAATTGCAACAAAAGACATGGATGGATATAGCACTACAAGATCAACAAAACATCCTTACTGATCATCCTCAAAAGAGGCACGGATCACTAGGAAACAACATGAACATATGGCAACATGAGATAAACAGATCAAGGACTTAGTGGAAATGCTAAGTCCCTGAAATCAGCATTACCAAGTGCCTCACTTTGCAAGCTCGTGCTAGTCACCACACACATCACAAAAATACAAGGGTTGCACCACTAGAAAGATGGCAAAACCCTTAACAAAACATATGTAGAGCTCATGGGCATATCATGCACACAATAATCATGGCAAAAATGACAAATATCTAAATGGAGCAGCAGATCTGGCAATTATCTCAAGTAGCCCTCTTCTAAAAGCATTTCGGGCATCAAGATGAACTCAACTGAAAATGATGCAATGGAATGAAATGATTTACTCTCTGAGACGAACATTTTGATATGCTATATTCCCAAAACGGAGTTACGGATGCAAAGTTACCATGCGATGAACAGGAGCATATGAACTAGGGTTTCGGGAGAAAGTCAACCACGTCTGGATCTGGATCTGGGATCACTGTAGCATCACGCGAACCAAGGATCGCCGGAAATGGCAATGGGGCCGCCGGAGTTGACGAGGAGGCGGCGGGGAGGCGCTCCCGGGCCGGATCTCGCCGGATCCAGCCGCCCGGGAGCCGGAGTGGCGGCGGGGCGGCGCTCCGCGGCGAGGTGAGGCGGCGAGGGGGCTCCGGCCGGCGCGGGCGCGGCGCGGCTGAGGAGTTTCGGGCGGCGGCCGGAAATGGCGCCGCAGCGGCCGGGCGCGGCGTACGGCGCCGGACGCGGGGGCGACGAACGGTGGAAGGAGGCGGTGGAGGCTGGGCCGGGGGGGCCCCGCACGGGCCCCGCGGGCCCGCGGGGTCGGCGGCGAACTAGGGACCGGCCCAGGGACACGTGGCGCGGCGCGATTCGTTCGGCGGAGCCGGGCAGACACGTCCGACACACGGATTTTTGTCCGGCGGCGGCCGGAGGAGTTTTTCTAGGGTTAGGGGGAGAGGAGACCCGGGATTTTCGAGAGGGGATCTATATATAGGCATAGAGGGAGCTAGGAGAGTCCAAATGAGTTGTGGTTTTCGGCCACGTGATCGTGATCGAATGATCTAGATGATGGAGAGGGTTTTGGTGGGTTTTGGGCCAAATTGGAGGGGTGTTGGGCTGCAACACACACGAGGCCTTTTCGGTCCCTCGGTTAACCGTTAGAGTATCAAATGAAGTCCAAATGGTATGAAACTTGACAGGCGGTCTACCGGTAGAAAACCAAGGCCGCTTGGAAAGTCTCGGTCCAATCCGGAAATGTTTAATCCCCACACACGAAAGAAAGGTAGAAATGATCACCGGAGGAGAACGAAGCGCCGGAATGCAAAACGGACAACGGGGAAAAAGCTCGAATGCATGAGATGAACACGTATGCAAATGCAATGCATATGATGACATGATATGAGATGCATGACAACGATATCAACACACGGAGACAAAGACCCGAACCCGAGAAAATAAAATAACTTGACGCCGGAAATGGCAAGAGTTGGAATACATATTGGGTAAGTTACATCCGGGGTGTTACATGCTACCTCTTGACGACTACGTTGGTTTTCCCTTAAAGAGGAAAGGGTGATGCAGCAAAGTAGCGTAAGTATTTCCCACAGTTTTTGAGAACCAAGGTATCAATCCAGTAGGAGATCACGCTCAAGTCCCATGCACCTACACAAACAAATAAGAACCTGGCAACCAACACGATAAGGGGTTGTCAAGCCCTTCACGGTCACTTATGAGAGTGAGATCTGATAGAGATAATAGTAATAAGGTAAATATTTTTGGTATTTTTATGATATAAATTGAAAATAAAGATTGCAAAATAAAATAGATTGGAAACTTGTATGTGTACGGCATCCTGAAAGGTTTCCGCTGGACATAAGTAAGAGATAGTTATCGCATGATTGAGGCAGTAAGCTTACATGGTAAATGACATACGAATTATTTCCGAGTGCTACCTCTTGAGCACTGCATTGGTTTTCCCTTGAAGAGGAAAGGGTGATGCAGTAAAGTAGCATAAGTATTTCCCTTAGTTTTTGAGAACCAAGGTAACAATCCAGTAGGAGATCACACTCGAGGCCCACGCACCTACACAAACAAATAAGAACCTCGCAACCAACGCGATAAAGGGGTTGTCAATCCCTTCATGGTCACTTATGAGAGTGAGATATGATAGATATGATAAGATAATATTTTTGGTATTTTTATGATAAAGAGAAATAAAGATGCAAAGTAAAATAAATGGCAAATGAAATAACTAAGTGTTGGAAGATTAATATGATGAAAGATAGACCCGGGGGCCATAGATTTCACTAGTGGCTTCTCTCAAGAGCATAAGTATTACGGTGGGTAAACGAATTACTGTCGAGCAATTGATAGAATTGAGCATAGTTATGAGAATATCTAGGTATGATCATGTATATAGGCATCATGTCTGAGAGAAGTAGACCGAAACGATTCTGCATCTACTACTATTACTCCACACATTGACCGCTATCCAGCATGCATCTAGAGTATTAAGTTCATAAGAATAGAGTAATGCTTTAAGGAAGATGACATGATGTAGAGGGATAAACTCATGCAATATGATATAAACCCCATCTTTTTATCCTCGATGGCAACAATACAATACGTATCGGTTCCCTTTCTGTCACTGGGATCGAGCACCGCAAGATTGAACACAAAGCTAAGCACTTGTCCCATTGCAAGAAAGATCAATCTAGTAGGCCAAACCAAACTGATAATTCGAAGAGACTTGCAAAGATAAACCAATCATACATAAAATAATTCAGAGCAGAATCAAATATTGTTCATAGATAATCTTGATCATAAACCAAAAATTCATCGGATCTCGACAAACACACCGCAAAAGAAGATTACATCGAATAGATCTCCAAGAAGATCGAGGAGAACTTTGTATTGAGATCCAAAGAGAGATAAGAAGCCATCTAGCTACTAGCTATGGACCTGTAGGTCTGAAGTAAACTACTCACACATCACCGGAGAGGCCATGGAGTTGATGTAGAGGCCCTCCGTGATCAATGCCCCCTCCGGCGGAGCTCCGGGAAAGGCCCCAAGATGGGATCCCTCAGGTACAGAAGGTTGCGGCGGTGGAATTAGGTTTTCGTGGTGCTCCTGGATGTTTGGGGGTACGTGGATATATATAGGAGGAAAAAGTACGTCGGTGGAGCAACGGAGGGCCCACGAGGGTGGAGGGTGCGCCCCCTGCCTTGTGCCTTCCTCCCTTGTTTCTTGACGCCCACTCCAAGTCTCTTGGATCACGTTTGTTGAGAAAATCACGTTCCCGAAGGTTTCATCATGTTTGGACTCTGTTTGATATTCCTTTTCTTCGAAACCCTAAAATAGGCAAAAAAACAGCAATTTGGGCTAGGCCTCCGATTAGTTGGTTAGTCCCAAAAATGATATAAAAGTGTAAAATAAAGCCCATTAACATCCAAAATAGATAATATAATAGCATGGAGCAATAGAAAATTATAGATACATTGGAGACGTATCAAGTCCTACTTCTACTAGGAGGAGGACTCCTCCTCTCCAGGCGCGCCCCATGGGCCGGACGCCTAGGTGCTAGGCAATGGCCGAACACCTTGCCTAGGGCATAAGCAGATGTCTAGGCAGAGAAAGTAAGAAATTGTCTACCCAAGCGAGAAATCATGCCATATTGCACTTATATACCAAAAGGGCCATATTCCAATCATAGTAGCTGGTCGTTAACATACTTATATGCCTTAAATTAATAAAATACACATATAATAACCACATATACGCCCTAATAGTAAAAATTATATAATCGCCTAGGCTATGCCTCGAGCGCTTAAGCAACGCCTATGCACTAGGCGAAGGCCAATCGCCTCGCTTACGCCTACCGCTTTTTCCAACCTTCATATCGTCGTAGTGCTTAGGCGAAGCCCTGAGCCGGTAGCTTCATCATCACCGTCATCACTATCTTGGATTTCAAGGAATTTAATTATGATAATTTCTCTTTGATAGATTGTATTTCCTTGTTGCAATCTGTGCTAAATTCTCCTCATTCTTATAGTCAAAATAAAGCTTTTACTAAACATATCGTTGATGCTTTAATGCAATCTTACGAAGAAAAACTTGAGTTGGAAGTTTCTATCCCTAGAAAACTTTATGATGAGTGGGAACCTACAATTAAAAAAAATAAAGATCATGAATGCTATGCTTTGTGTGATTTGGGTGCTAGTGTTTCCACGATCCCAAAAACTTTGTGTGATTTGCTAGGTTTCCGTGAATTTGATGATTGTTCTTTAAACTGCACCTTGCGTATTCCACTATTAAGAAACCTATGGGAAGAATTAATGATGTTCTTATTGTTGCAAATAGGAATTATGTGCCCGTACATTTCATTGTTCTTGATATATATTGCAATCCTTCATGTCCTATTATTCTTGGTAGACCTTTCCTTAGAACGATTGGTGCAATTATTGATATGAAGGAAGGGAATATTAGATTCCAATTTCCGTTAAGGAAAAGCATGTAACACTTCCATAGAAATAAAATTGAATTGCCATATGAATCTATTATGAGAGCCACTTATGAATTGCCTACCAAAGATGGCAATACCTAGATCTATCCTCACTTTTATGCCTAGCTAGGGGCGTTAAACGATAGCGCTTGTTGGGAGGCAACCCAATTTTATTTTTGTTTCTTTATTTTTGATTCTGTTTAGTAATAAATAATTCATCTATCCTATGTTTATATGTGGTTTTATGTTTTTAATTAGTGTTTGTGCCAAGTAGAACCTTTGGGAAGACTTGGGGAAAGTCTTTGTGATCTTGCTGTAAAAAACAGAAACTTTAGCGCTCACGAGATTAGCTACAACTTTTTACTGGAGAGTGCTATTTAGTTAATTATTTTCTAGTATGATTAATAGATAAATTCCTCACGTCCAGAAATTTATTTTACAATTTTTGGGGTTCCAGAAGTATGCGTTTGATACATATTACTACAGACTGTTCTGTTTTTGACAGATTCTGTTTTTTGTGTGTTCTTTGCTTATTTTGATGAATCTATGGCTAGTAATGGAGTTTATAAACCATAGAAAAGTTGGAATACAATAGTTTTAACACCAGTATAAATAAATAATGAGTTCATTACAGTACCTTGAAGTGGTGTTTTGTTTCGTTTCGCTAACGGAGCTCACGAGATTTTCTGTTAAGTTTTGCGTTGTGAAGTTTTCAAGTTTTGGGTTAAGATTTGATGGATTATGGAACAAGGAGTGGCAAGAGCCTAAGCTTGGGGATTCCCAAGGCACCCCAAGGTAAAATACAAGGACACCAAAAATCCTAAGCTTGGGGATGCCCCGGAAGGCATCCCCTCTTTTGTCTTCGTTCATCGGTAACTTTACATGGAGCTATATTTTTATTCACCACATGATATGTGTTTTGCTTGGAGCGTCTTGTATGATTTGAGTCTTTGCTTTTTATTTTACCACAATCATCCTTGCTGTACACACCTTTTGAGAGAGACACACATGAATCGGAATTTGTTAGAATACTCTATGTGCTTCACTTATATCTTTTGAGCTATATAGTTTTTGCTCTAGTGCTTCACTTATATCTTTTAGAGCACAGTGGTGGTTTTATTTTATAGAATTAATTGATCTCTCATGATTCACTTATATTATTTCGAGAGTCCTTTAGAACAGCATGGTAATTTTCTTTTAGGCATAATAAAAACTTTCATATAAGTGCATTGAATACTATGAGAAGTTTGATACTTGATAATTGTTTTGAGATATGGAGATGGTGATATTAGAGTCATGCTAGTTGAGTAGTTGTGAATTTGAGAAATACTTGTGTTGAAGTTTGTGATTCCTGTAGCATGCACGTATGGTGAACCGTTATGTGATGAAGTCGGAGCATGATTTATTTATTGATTGTCTTCCTTATGAGTGGCGGTCGTGGACGAGCGATGGTCTTTTCCTACCAATCTATCCCCCTAGGAGCATGTGCCTAGTACTTTGTTCGATAACTAATAGATTTTTGCAATAAGTATGTGAGTTCTTTATGACTAATGTTGAGTCCATGGATTATACGTACTCTCACCCTTCCACATTTGCTAGCCTCTCTATTACCGCGCACTTTTTGCCGGTATCATACACCCACCATATACCTTCCTGAAAACAGCCACGATACCTACCTATTATGGCATTTCCATAGCCATTCCGAGATATATTGCGATGCAACTTTCCACCGTTTCATTTGTTATGACACGCTTCATCATTGTCATATTGCCATGCATCATCATGTAGTTGACATCGTATTTGTGGTAAAGCCACCATTCATAATTTTCATACATGTCACTCTTGATTCATTGCATATCCCGGTACACCGCCGGAGGCATTCACATAGAGTCATATTTTGTTCTAAATATTGAATTGTAATTCTTGAGTTGTAAGTAAAAAGAAGTGTGATGATCATCATTATTAGAGAATTGTCCTAGTGAGGAAAGGATGATGGAGACTATGATTCCCCCACAAGTCGGGATGAGACTCCGGACGAAAAAAAGAGGCCAAAAGAAAAAAAAAGGCCCAAATAATAAAATGAGAGAAAATAGAGAAGGGACAATGTTACTATCCTTTTTCCACACTTGTGCTTCAAAGTAGCACCATGATCTTCATGATAGAGAGTCTCCTATGTTGTCAGTTTCATAAACTAGTGGGAATTTTACATTATAGAACTTGGCTTGTATATTCCAATGATGGGCTTCCTCAAATTGCCCTAGGTATTCGTGAGCAAGCAAGTTGGATGCACACCCACTTAGTTTCTTTCGTTGAGGTTTCATACACGTATAGCTCTAGTGCATCCGTTGCATGGCAATCCCTACTTACTCACATTGATATCTATTGATGGGCATCTACATAGCCCGTTGATACGCCTAGTTGATGTGAGACTATCTTCTCCTTTTTGTCTTCTCCACAACCACCACTCTATTCCACCTATAGTGCTATGTCCATGGCTCACGCTCATGTATTGCGTGAAAGTTGAAAAAGTTTGAGAACATCTAAAGTTTGTGCATGATTTAATATTTTGTGTGCTAAAGATAGAGCATAGCCAGACTATATGATTTTGTAGGGATAACTTTGTTTGGTCATGTTATTTTGAGAAGACATGATTGCTTACTTAGTATGCATGAAGTATTATTATTTTTATGTCAATATTAAACTTTTATCTTGAATCTTTCGAGTCTGAACATTCATGCAACAATAAAGAAAATTACATTGAGAAGTATGTTAGTAAGCATTCCACATCAAAAATTCTGTTTTTATCATTTACCTACTCGAGGACGAGCATGAATTAAGCTTGGGGATGCTTGATACGTCTCCAACGTATCTATAATTTTTTATTGTTCCATGCTATTATATATTCTGTTTTGGATTTTAATGGGCTTATTTATACACTTTTATATTATTTTTGGGACTAACCTATTTACTGGAGGCCCAGCCCAAATTGCTGTTTTTTGCCTATTTCAGTGTTTCACAGAAAAAGAATATCAAACGGAGTCCAAACAGAATGAAATCTTCGGGAGCGTGATTTTTCGAACAAACGTGATCCAGAGGACTTGGAGTGGACGTCAAGCAACCAACAAGGAAGCCACGAGGCAGGGGGGCACGCCTACCCCCCTGGGCGCGCCCTCCAGCCTCGTGGGCCCCTCGTGGCTCCACCGACCTATTTCTTCCTCCTATATATACCAACGTACCCTGAAACCATCGGAGAGCACCACGAAAACCTAATTCCACCACCGCAACCTTCTGTACCCGTGAGATCCCATCTTGGGGCCTTCTCTAGTGCTCCGCCGGAGGGGGCATTGATCACGGAGGGCTTCTACATCAACACCATAGCCTCTCCGATGATGTGTGAGTAGTTTACTTTAGACCTTCGGGTACATAGTTATTAGCTAGATGGCTTCTTCTCTCTCTCTTTGGATCTCAATACAAAGTTCTCCTCGATCTTCTAGGAGATCTATTTGATGTAACTCTTTTTGCGGTGTGTTTGTCGAGATCCGATGAATTGTGGGTTTATGATCAAGATTATCTATGAACAATATTTGAATCTTCTCTGAATTCTTTTATGTATGATTGATTATCAAGTCTCTTCGAATTATCAGTTTGGTTTGGCCTACTAGATTGATCTTTCTTGCAATGGGAGAAGTGCTTAGCTTTGGGTTCAATCTTGCGGTGCTCGATCCCAGTGACAGTAGGGGAAACGACATGTATTGTATTGTTTCCATCGAGGACAAAAAGATGGGGTTTATGTCATATTGCATGGGTTTATCCCTCTACATCATGTCATCTTCCTTAAAGCGTTACTCCGTTCTTATGAACTTAATACTCTAGATGCATGCTGGATAGCGGTCGATGTGTGGAGTAATAGTAGTAGATGCAGGCAGGAGTCGGTCTACTTTCATGGATGTGATGCCTATATACATGATCATACCTAGACATTCTCATAACTATGCTCAATTCTATCAATTGCTCGACCGTAATTTGTTCACCCACCGTAATACTTATGTTATCTTGAGAGAAGCCAGTAGTGAAACCTATGCTCCCTGGTCTATTTTCCATCATACAAGTTTCCAATCTATTTTATTTTGCAATCTTTACTTTCAATTTATATCATAAAAATACCAAAAATATTTATCTTATTATTATTATCTGTATCAGATCTCACTCTTGCAAGTGGCCGTGAAGGGGATTGACAACCCCTTTATCGTGTTGGTTGCGAGGTTCTTATTTTTTTTGTGTAGGTACGAGGCGACTCGCACGTGGTCTCCTACTGGATTGATACCTTGGTTCTCAAAAACTGAGGGAAATACTTACGCTGCTTTGCTGCATCACCCTTTCCTCTTCAAGGGAAAACCAACGCATGCTCAAGAGGTAGCAAGATGGAGGTGCCGTACTTTCGGTACTAAGATCGGTCGGATCGTGAAGACGTACGACTACATCAACCGCATTGTCATAATGCTTCCGCTTACGGTCTATGAGGGTACATGGACAACACTCTTCCTTCTCGTTGCTATGCCTCACCATGATAGATCTTGCGTGTGCGTAGGAATTTTTTTTGAAGTTACTGCGTTCCCCAACACTACAAAAAAAAGACACAACCGTGACATTTTGGGCCGAACGAAATTTTTTTCTGTCATACATATGACACTTCGATGACGATAATTGTGACAAAACCCGGTATCATCATAGATGTGGTGGGCTCCTACTTCTATGACAAAAAATCATGACAGAAAATGGGCTTTTCGTCCTAGGCGGGCCGGAGACGCAGCTACATGACATTCTTTGGGCCATCCATGACGGAAAAAAACCGTGGTAGAAGCGAGGGGGAGGAAAATTTCGGGGAGTTCCCGGTTACGGTGGGAGGTTGGGGGCCGAGCGATGCGCGTTTCTCTCATACACGTACGCGCGTGTGTGCGAGGCGTTGGCTCTAACTGAACCCGAGCGAGGCGCTGGGCTCTAACTGAACCCGAGCGATTGCACTGCAGGCTACGCGTTACTGAACCTGAGCGATCGATCGATGGCTGTTAACTGAACCCGATCGAGCGATTCCTTCGCTACTGCTGCTAACTAAAGCCGATCGATGGGATGAACAGTGAGCGTTGCGAGGGGTTTGGATGAACAGTGAGCGGTGGTGTTGCCTCTGGATGAACAGGACCCCGTGGTGTGGTGGAGGGCTGGATGAACAGTATACGGTGGAGGGGAGCCCGTGGAGGGGTGGATGAACAGGACCCCGTGGTGTGGAGGGCTGGATGAACAGTAGACGGTGGAGGGGTGGTTGAACAGGACCCCATGGTGTGGAGGGCTGGATGAACAGTAGACGGTGGAGGGGTGGTTGAACAGTAACCGGTGGAGTAGCGCGCGGTGGAGGCTGGATGAACAGGAGCCCGTGGACGCTGGAGGAGGTCGACGGTGGAGATGAACAGTATCCCGTGGAGTCCCATTTTGCGGTACGCCACACCCCTCCCGATGAACAGGACCCCTGTTTCGACCGTAGCGCTCCAACACAAGTCCGTTTCGTCCATTTTGCGGTACACCACACCCCTCCCGATCAACAGGACCCCCGTTTCAACCGTAGGAGGTCCGTTTCCTCCATTTTGCGGTACGCCAGACCCCTCTCGATGAACAGGATCCCGTTTTGAACGTGGCTAGTCGAACACAAGGCCGTTTCCTCCGTTCTGCGGTACACCAGGCCTCGTTTCCATTGTCTGTTCCGTCCAAGCCCTCCCGATGAACACGACGCATTCCGTTGCCTCCCCATGAACACGACGCATTCCGTTGCCTCCCCATGAACACGACGACGACGCTGTTTCTCCGTTCCGTCCCAGCCATGTACACAAGCCCTGGCCATACGTATGCGCGAGTAGGCGTTCGAGACCCTGCCCGTATGTACACATACGTGGCTGTATTTTCTTTCTCGCACCCTGGCCGCCGTACGTACGTGTAAATGCTATGTGCGCGCCTCTACTACGGCACGTGCGCGCCTCTACTACAACACGTGCGCGCCTCTACATCAACCAGTATGTACGTACATGTTCGCAACCAGAATGACAACGCTACGTACGCTTCGACCAGGTGGGTCCTGACTGTTAGGCACTTCCTTGCCTGCGAGGATGTAGCTGGTCGGTCCCAGCAGTCAGGGGGCGAATCATTTTTTTCGCCCGGACGCACTTCCTTGCGTGCGAAGATGTAGCTGGTGGGTCCCAGCAGTCAGGGGGAAACGTTTTTTCGGGAAATACGGTGGCCCGTCCGGTGGGTCCCGCTGTCAGGTGGAGGAATAATTATTTTGCACATAATAAGGAGGCACTTCCTTGCTGTGGTTGTGGACCCAGTTGTCAGCCTCTCCACATACAGTCCACGTCCGATGGAAGCCGTTCCTTGACCACATTGACCATGCCCCGCCGAGAGCACCAGGGCGGTGGACGACGGCGAGGCCTAGGAAGGGGACGACGCGGAGCCGGGGAAGACGCGGCAGTGGATGCCCACGCGTAGAGGAGTACGAGGGTTCACTGGTTCGCTGCGGTGTGAGGCTGCCGTCGCCGCAGAATAACGGGGGGTGTGGGTGAGTAGAGGGATGGCCTGGCCAGCGGTGGGAGTAGTAGGGGTGGTGAGGCCTCCGCCGCATCGCAGCCGGCCACAGGAGGTAGGAGCACGAGGCACGACCGGCACTGGTTTGGGCGGCTGGAGCAAGAAGACCAGAGGTTGAAGAAGCTCTACGGCGTTGGATGGACATCGTACGGTCACTGGAGCTAGAATCGTGCATATTGACTAAGTTGACAAAGCCCTCCGTCCCCGTCAGCTTAGTAGGCCCACAAGTCAGACTCCCACCAAGGTGGGTCACAGCTAGCAGGGGGTATTCATTTTTTTGAGCGTAATAAGGAGGCACTTCCTTGCGTGCGAAGATATAGCTGGTGGGTCCAAGCTGTCAGCGGCGGTAACATTTTTTCGCGAAATACAGAGGCCCTTTCGGTGGGTCCCTGATGTCAGGTGGAGGAATCATTATTTTGTGCGTAATAAGGAGGCATTTCCTTGCGTGCGGCCGTGGACCCAGCTAACGGCCTCTCCACGTACAGTCCACTTCAGATGCATGTCGGTCGTTGACCACGTTGACCAGGCCGCACCGAGAGCACCAGGGCGGTGGACGACGGTGAGGCCTAGGAAGGGAACGACATGGAGGCAGGGAAGACTCGGCAGTTGTTTCCCACGCGGAGGGGAGTACGACTGTACGAGGGTTTACTGGTTCATGTGCCGTCGCCGGAGAATAATAGCAGGTGTGGGTGAGTAGAGGGATGGCTAGGCCAGCAATGGGAGTACGGTGGGGCGGTGAGGCCTATGCGGCAGCAGAGCCGGCCGTGGGGAGGAGGGAGCAGGCAGTCCCGCCGGCGCCTGTTTGAGCGGCTGGAGCAGGAAAAGTAGAGATTGAAGAAGCACGACGGCCGTTGGATGGCCATCCAACAGTCACTGCTTGTGCGTCAACCTTTTTTTAGGAAAGCTCAAATCTATGGAAAACAGCATACAGCCCATCTGCCATTATTTCTAATAATTTACAGCCCATTTGCTAATTATTAAAGTTTTTTTTGGAGCCCATATTCTTTTTGTTAGCATTACAGCCCATATTGTGGCCACGGTTACAAAATTATACGAAATTTTGCATATTTTGGTGCAGTCCGGACTGTTTTTAATCCTGAAATTTTGACTCGCATTCAAACAGATTTTAAAAATAAATGTATATCAATATAAAATCCAACAAATTCTCCACGCATAAAAATTAATGTAATTTCAAATCTCGAAATGAAGAAAAGATATTTGAAACTAATTGCCGGTTTGATGTGTTTTAAAAATGTACAACCCATTTCTCATTACTGATGGGCCATTTTCTCGGCCAGCCGAATGAAAGCTCTCCTTGTCTTGAAAGATTTGCAGCCCAACAGGCCTGACAAATCGACTTACTTGGCAAATCACAAAAAAACTGGGTTGTGGCCGTGGACCCAGCTGTCAGCCTCTCCACGTACGGTACTCTTCCGATGGAATGTCGCTGACCACGTTGACCACGCCGCGCCGAGAGCACCAAGGCGGTGGACGACGGCGAGGCCTAGGAAGGGGACGACACGGAGCCGGGGAAGACGCGGCAGTGGATGCCCACATGGAGAGGAGTACGAGGGTTCACTGGTTTGGCTGTGGTGTGAGGCTGCCGTCGCCGCATGGCCTGGCTAGCGGTGGGAGTAGTAGGGGGCGATGAGGCCTCATCGGCAACACAGCCGGCCACTGGAGGTAGGAGCAGGCGGTCTCCCCGGCACTGGTTTGGGCGGTTGGTGCAAGAAGAGCAGCGATTGAAGAAGCAGCAGGACCGTTTGATTCAAATTCAATGGTTACTGCTACTAGAATCATTTGTTGACTAAGTTGACAAGCCCTACGTACGCGTCAACTTAGTAGGCCCACAGGTCAGCCTCCCAACCGGTGCGCCCAAGATGTCAGTGGGAGGAATCATTTTTTCGCGTAATAAGGAGGCAGTTGATTGCGTGCGGCCAGGCCAGCGGAGGGAGTAGGGTGGGTCGGGGAAGCCTGTGCGGCATCACAGCGGGCCACAAGAGGATGGAGCAAGCAGTCCCACCGGCGCTAGTTTAGGCGGCTGGAGCAGGAAGATCAGAGATTGAAGAAGCACATCGGCCGTTGGATGGACATCCAACACTAACTGCTGCTAGAATCGTGTGTTCACTAACAAAGCCTTGTGTAAACAAGTCAGCCTCGAAATCTGTGGCGTGTATAGCCCATTTGCTCTTATTTTTATATTTTTTACTCATTTTCTAATTCATATGGAATTTATTGCAGCCCGTTTTCCATTTTTAGAATTGCTGGCCATTTTCTGGTCTGTACCAGGGTCAAAAAATTAACTAAATATGTGGGAAATTTTGAAAATTCGCAAGTTTTTGCTGGGGAACGAAATATTATTAATCCAAAAATTAATAGCCATACTAAAACAAATTTAAAAATAAATTAGTACTATGTCATGTTAAATCTAGTGAAATACGTATAAGATATCAGTGAAGAACGAAAACAAAAAAAAGGAAACTTATATCCCATTTGCTATAAATTTTTTGGAATTTTCAACCCCTTTTGATATTACTTTTAACAGACATTGACCATACTCTTAAGCCAGGCCGGAATGCATCCCTCCTCGTCTTGAAAGATTTGCAGCCCAGTAATTCGGAGAAAAAAAATAGGCCTAGCTTGGTTATTCTTCAAAAAGAAATGCTGGGCTACCTATTTTCCCAAAGAACTGGTGCATGAGCATTTAGCTTTATTTATTTATTTACTTATTTATGTTTAGGGGACCATGAGCATGTACCTGGGCCGGATTCATGTGAGAGCCTCCCTTCCAGTTAATTATGGGCTCCTCTATTGGGCCTTCATCAGTGGGCTGCATGTTATCAACAAGTGCAAAATGTGTTCCGAGTTTCAAAAAAATGTGTTCCGTATGATAAATAGTATGCGCTACGTACGTACGGGGCACTAAAGGATCGAACCGTGCAACGACTTCCAAAACATTGTGTTTGTCGTTCTAACAACACATTTATTCGACCAACAGACGAAATATACTACTACTTGTACATTGAAAACAGCAGCAGCAGCAACCAGGGCTGGGGGTGCAATAGAAGCAGTAAGCAGGCCAGAAGAGTGAAGACGCATCTCTCTCTTCCAAACCAAACATCAGCCATCATTACAAAAGGTGTCGGTGTACAAAAAGGGGGGTACACTTTTTGTACCCCTATAACTGTGAACGGGCAGTCTGAGCCACGGGCACCACCACACCAAGCAAGGCAAGGGAGGTGAGCCAGGGTAAGACCGAAGCTCAAGAGAACTACGACGCCAAGGCCAAGACCACGAAGAGCAAAGGGGACGAAGCGGACTCCCCCGGCAAGATCCTTGTCGGGAGACAGTTCTAGCAGCCCTGGCAAGACCCTTGCCACGGCGACTCGTCCCGCGCCTACGGAGCAAATCACCCTTGAGTCGACTGCCCCAAAGGGCAAGGATTCGGGAGACATCCCCGTGGCGACATGCAGATCTTTGTGAAGACATTCAAGATCAGGTACGCACTAAGGAGACGACAACCCTTGGCGGGATCCCAGCCGAGGAAGACCACAAGGCCCCCGGCAAGCGCCTTGCCGGGGATGACAGCAGGCGCCTCGGCAAGACCCTTGCCGGGGCCCCAGCAAGGCCCTTATCGAGGACACCTGCAGGGCCATCATCAGGCCCACGCCAACCAAACCTCCACCGCCGCATGCATGCAGCTGCCGACCCAACCAGCTGGGCAGGCACCTGCGTGGCGGCATGCAGATCTTCGTGAAGACCCACCACTGCGCCACCTCAGCTGCCTGCCTACCTACGTGGCATCTCAGGCGTTGCTGGCCAGGGCGCGTGTCGACACAAGAAGGAGCGGCGACGGACGAGACAGATCTCTCCCCCCGTCCCCGATAAAGCAAGGACACCTAAGCAAGACGCATTAAATGCGCCTTGTCATGTAATGCGAGGGATAACCTCGCATCGATGTACCCTTTCCACCTCATGTGTGCCACTGTGGCAACCCCTTTTTCTATAAAAGGAGGCCCGAGGTGACCAGAGGAGGGATTCGGCTTTTTGGAGCTCCTCACGCCCCATAGCTAGCTCAAGAACACAGATATACAATCCACCAAAGTAGGAGTAGGGTTTTACGCATCCTCGCGGCCCGAACCTGGATAAACGAACTGTGTGCTACCTGTTAGATCCGCTCTTCTCATGACCCCGTACCCCGCTAACCACAGTAGGGATTCTTGTGATCCCATAGGTGTCGTTCCCACCGATAAAAGGGCTACCAAAAAAGAACAAGTGTATGCATCAAACTAAATAAAGATCCTACTACACCAAGTGTACGCATCTAACTAACTGGCTCAGTTAGACGTTACTATTTATTAAGCTGTGGAGATTGGCTGACGGCTTGAACCAGATGGGTGCCTGACGAGGGAAACTCTAGCCAGCAGGTCGAAGTCTGATACTTGCGACCCTCTCTCCTACTTTGGGCTGCAGAGCGTGGCGGCACATATCAGGGTATGGTGCATGCAGAGACACATGGTACATTGTGTACACACAGTTTTGCCTGATGAATGAAACCGTGCTGCCATCATGATCCTTGTCGTCGGTTATCTCCTGGTTAATCGGATAATTCAGTCCGACAAACAGAGAGCATGTACCAAGGCTACTTACCAGCCTCCAGTCAAAAATTCCTGAAGGCCCAGAGAAGCTGGGATCCTGCTCAAAGACCTTGCAGTGACTGTGATTGTATTCTGCGAAACAACACGTCCGGTACGTGCGAACGATCATCAATCTTTCGTCGTCGTCTGATCGAGCCAGGAACCACCTGCAACTGTCATGCCGCTTTTCTTTGAAAGGTTCTGGGATTAGAAAGGGTAGGGACACCAGGCGCCCTACAACATCATATCAAGTTGGAGTCAAATAAAAAAGGGCTCTTGGTTTAGTTAATCTTAAGAACAGCATATTATGAGCATGAATATTTTTTCAGCAAATGTTGATAGTAATATAAGCAAGCCATCATGATATCATAGGAAAGTAACATACTGCTGTAACAGCCGTTTGTAGCGATGACTGGAGTAGGCCAGCAATACGTCCAGCCATAGAATGAGTCGACAGCGTCAATGAAGCCCTTGTGTTCAATGGCATCAGAGAACCATGGAGGATGTATGATCCTGCAATGGACGTGCATATTTATCCACTTACCACGGTGACCTGTCAGATAGGCGAGATCGCGGTTGAAGAACGCAATTAGCCTGAAGTCTTTATAATTCGCAGATCTTGTGGGCACTTGGCTGATTACAACCTTGAGCAAATCAAACTTGATATCATGTTGGCTACTGTAAGATTCTGAGTATTCTGGGCCGCGGTGCCAAAGCAGTGCAGTGTTAATCGAAGGAAGGGGGATCAATCACCGGGTGTAGACCTCCACGAGCATCCAGCTGCCGCGACTGTCGACGAGCAACATCCAAGACGTGTTCACGCCGACCCAATACATATCGTTAATGTAGTTGAGGCTGACGGGGATCGGATCGCAGTCAAGGGGGTTGATGCTCGCCACCCTACGATCGTTATGCTGCGTGACACGCCATTTCTAAAGATCAAGCGACATCAGCAAGCAAGGAGCTGGCTTAAAAAGCTCCAGCCTGAGGGCTTTGAGTAAATGGTACAGCCCCGACGAGCACGCGGCGAGCGGCATGGTACTGAGATTTTTCACACGTGAAACAATGAGCTTGATTACCTTTGTGGGGAGCGAATTCCAGCCACTCTTTCGGCGGACGCTGCTCGGTTCTGCCATTGTTAGTGCTTGGGTTTCGGACGAGGGGGGAGGCTCCTTAGCGGGGATGGAAGATTGGACGAGATTATGTGCGGACAAAGATGGAGAAGCGAATATGTGCTGCGGGAAGTGGACAGGTGATGATGACTACAGCATGCCGCTTGACTTACGAGACACATACCAGCAGCGTAGGGTCATGTCGATGCCAGACAACTTTCTTGAGTGATCACAGTACTGGTACTCCCTACAATGTTATGCCCTAACTTGCTTGAGTAGAGTAGTAGAGTAGGACTCTGCTCTACTACTAGCACCGGAGGAGTAATATTTTCTAATCTAAAATAGTTACAAACTTCAATGCCCAAGCGTGGAACGACTACGAACCGTGCTCAAAGACCGTGTCTATGTGGTGTTTAGACATGGGCGACAACCTCAACGCCAACGGTGCGGCTCCCGTTGCACCGTATGTGTTTCTATCCTTCCTGTTCGAAATCGTGGTAAAATTCATGTTTCTACTCTGTATCCTACTACTATGCTAGTCCACATGATTAGTTGTGAATGACGACTTCTTCCCCGACCTCAGCAACCTCATCCTCGATGACATGGGCGACAACATCAACGCCGGCAACCAGTGAGATACAGGCTGTAGGAAGCGGTTTGGGAATTCGCATGCCTTTCCAACCAGTGAGATACTCCATACAAAGTACGACAGAGAAATAACCACAGAGAAGGAAGCTAAAAGTAAAAAATCAAACGAGCATTTTTGCTTTTGTTTTGCATTGAATCGTTTCACAAGCTTGACTAGTGTTGTTTTTCTACTTTTACAAAAACCGCATCATAATGTTAAAACATGCATTTGCACTTACATAAGTAATGTAGTACTCCCTCCGTCTAGGTGTATAAGTCTTCCCTCCTTCTTGGTCATGGTGCACAATCTAAGATGACTTATTGACCTGGACGGAGGGAGTTGCATAGTCTGCAAGCATATATCGAGAGAGACGTGTAGTGCGATAGTGGAAAAAAATTACTCGTATATGAGACCAGGTCTCACGGTTAGCAGGTGAGACCCGTCCTGATGGATGACACGTGGCTTTTAAGTGGGGGTGGGGGATGCTTTATGATTTGTGAATACCACGTGTCATCCATCAGGATGGGTCTCGCGTGAGACCTGGTCTCATAGAATTCTTTTCCTGCGATAGTATATAGTAAAGTTTGTGCTATATGCACGTACTTGCAAAATGCGTACGAATACACAAGGTTTCCAAACTTTCCCTTTTACATACTTAATTAAGGACGCTAAAAATTCCTGAATGTTCGGGATTTATCATTTGCGTCCCAAAACTAATAAGATCGCCTTACGAAACAAAAATTATACTCCTCCTAAAAGCCACGGCGCTCGCAGGAGCGCTTGCGGCGCGCCACGAGCGCCCTGGTGCGCGGCCGTTTCCCAGCGCGCCGACACAACGCCTCTTCCTCAGCCTCGCAACTCGCGAGGTGCTGATTGGTGGCTTGCCGGCGGGCAAGCGCGATCTCACCGGTCTGGTGATCCGGCGCCAACAGGTACTCCTCGCTGGAAGCGTGCACCCGGTCCACGTACTGCCAAGCGTAGATGAGGCGCTTGGGCCCGGCTGCACTCAGGGCGTCAGCACGGGCGTCCTCCGCCACCCTCACTGCCCTCGCACGAGCCTTCTGCCAAAGAGCCAATTGCCTGACTCTCTCAGACGCGACATAGGCGTCCCAGGCAGCTTGTTTCGCGGTGCGCTTCTCTTCCTCAGCCTTATTCTCCGCCTCTATTTTGGCGCGCTCTGCTGGAGGCAAAGCCTCCCACAAGGCGACATCCATTTCTTTCCAAAGCTCCTCAAGGTTGGGTGGCTCGGCTGGCGGCGCGGCGTTCTCCTCGTAGCAGGGAGCCGACGCGTCCTCCGGCGCGCGTGCTGGCGAGATTGGGAATGACGACGCGTCCACCTCGATGCGTCGCGGAGAGGAGTGGAATGCCGACGCGTCCTCCTCGACTAGTGGCGGCAAGGAACGGAACAGCGACGCGTCGCGTAGCGGCGAGGAGCGGAACACTGACGCGTCCTCCTCGACTAGTGGCGGCGAGGAACGGAACGGCGACGCATGACCGTCCGCGCAGTGCAGCGTGGGGCTCCTAGGGCTTGGGAGGGGCAATGCCATGGTGGTCGACGTGAGAGGGATGGGGAGGAGATAGCGATGAACGTGAACGGGAGGGGGAGGAGATAGCGATGTCGTGGGAGGCGTAGTATTTATAGCGAGAAATGGCACACCTACGTAAGATATGGACTGAGATGCACTGACTTAACTGCCGGTCCAGTTGCATCACTGACATGTGGGCCAGACCCCTGTTGGGCCCATATGTCAGTGACCGAATGCACCTGCAGTTAAGTAACAGCTACGTGGGCATATTTGTTGGAGTAAATTACGGGGGAGCGAAGGGGTGGAAATATTGCTGGTCACAACGGATTGGACGAGCGTAGGGGGAGGAGAGTCATGCATGCATATTTTTTCACATGGGGTGGAGTGGTGGGACCGCCGGAGGGAGAAGGAGAGTTTGGCAGGCATATTGTTTCACACATGGAGAGGAAAAAATTTGGAGATGAACGGGCTTCCTGCAGGTATGGGGAACGATGCAAAATAAGTCATCTTGCATGCCGGGCTAGGTATAGTCTCAAGTCATTAAAAACAAACACGCCCCACACATGTTCATATTTCAAGGTGCACTAAATTATTGCATGCGATGATTAAGGCTGGCCATAATGGTGGTATCTTAGCTGGTATCATGCACACGGGAATAGCAAACATGCTGATGTGGTAAAGAATTAAAGAAGAGATGGGGGTTAGAGTAACTAGAGTTCATGCATGCATTGGTAAACACATTTTTTGTGGAGAACGACAGCACTAGTTGAGTACTTTTGCAGACTTCAAAAACTATTCCACAATGTGTCAACATTCACAATGTCAAATCAATATTTTTACACTCATTATAAAACGTAGTTCTTATACTAGTACTAGTTGAGTACTCATTATAATCGGTACTCCCTCCGTCTAGGTGAGCAAGTCATCTTAGATTGTGCACTGTGACTAAGGAGGAGGGGAAAACGAGAGATCTTAATGTTTATAATCAGTACTCCCTCCGTCTAGGTGAGCAAGTCATCTTAGATTGTGCACTGTGACCAAGGAGGAGGGGAAAACGAGAGATCTTGATGTTTCTTTGCTAATTAATAGCATTTCATGCAATGAACTAACCACTGCATGTCGTGTTTGGTAGTCTCAAGTCATTAAAAGCATGCACGCCCACATCTCCTATTGGTTGATACGTCAAGAAACAAGAAACGAGGTAGAAGTTAATGCACCACGCCTAAATGTTTTGGGAGTATTGTAGATATTGATATTTTTAGTATAAATTTGGCCGTGGGACTTCATTGATGCCTGTCAAAGCGTTGACAAGTCTGCTATGCGTGACCTGAAGATGAAAGCGTTGAGCATCTCGAAGTTGATCAATAATCTTCAATTGTCAAAGATTAGCCGTTCGGCCAATAAGGTGGCACACTTAATCGCTAAGTATAGCTTTGACAATAGATTAGATGGTATTCTTGTAAATAACGTACCGCCCTGTGTGGTGAATATTGTATCGAATGAGTGTACTGGTGTGGTTGGTTAATTAATATAAGGTGGTGTTCAAAAAAAGTATAAATTTGGTCAAACACTTTGCAAACGGTTGACGGGAGTAAAAAGGACCAGAGGGAGTATCATGCATGTGGAGTAGGCAAAAAAATTGCTTGTCTAAAAAAAGGCAAATTTTTTTGCTCATTTATAGCCGGTCGAAGTCTCAAAGGGCGCGACCGCGCGAGGGAGGCGAAGGTCGTGGGAGGCACGACGTTTGACGAAATTAAGTGAAGTTACATCCATGCGCCGGCATGGCTTGCGAACAGGCAGAAGCTATACCGTCAGGCCTATGATATGGGTCTAGTAGACATGACATCTAGTGGGTCCCGCATAGTTCTTGAGAACTCTTTGGGCGCTTGTAGTCGTTTATCCACCGGGCAAGCCAGCAACCCCACGCCGTTCGCATGCCCTACTCGTCCCCGTCTTCTACCTTACAACAGTTCGCTCCCAGTCTGTCGGTGTACTAGAGTAGGGGTACCCTAGTATCCCGAACTTGTGCACGGGCAGTCGCAGCATCCCGCGGCAAGGCTTGCCGGGTGACCGCCAAGGTCCTCCATGGTTCCTTTGGAGCCATTCAAGAACAAAGTATCCAAGTCAAGACCCCGGCAAGAGGAGCTTGCCGGGAAGGCCAACCAAGGCACCTCAAGACCCCGGCAATAGGAGCTTGCCGGGAAGGCCACCCAAGGCATCTCAAGGAACTTGCCGCGGCGCGCCACACGTCTCGACAAGGCCCGGTGAGCGACAAGCTCCCGGACGTGACAAGACAACGACCGCGGCAAGGCGCTTGCCGCGGCAAGCCACCACTCTGTGCCCGCGCTCCAGTACATCCACCAACGTGTCGCTCTGGGACCCTTCCAGGCGTGCGTGGCAGGCGGCTGTGCAGCCAGCAGTGAGCGGTGGCAAGCGGCGCTGACAAGATTGCCATCGTGGCGAGCGGTGGCGTCCCTGACGGTCCCTTTTACACTGTTTAGGCGACGCAGACGGGCATTTAAGGCCCTTGTCCCCTGCCGTCAGGGTTAGGTATGATACACTGTAGCAGGTAGCTTTACCTACCGCATCACCTTTTTCATTTTTACCCTTTGTCTCCGTTGCCACCTGTCGGTGACCCCTTGAGCATATAAAAGGAGGCCCATGCGCAACGTAGAGAGGGGTTCGGAAAAACAGAACACTGACGCTCGGTCTCGTTAGCTGCTGGTGCGTACTGTAGCACTCTGCGCTCCCGAGCAAGAACTCAATACAAACCACAAAGCAGGAGTAGGGTTTTACGCATCCGTGTGGCCCGAACCTGGGTAACTGCTCGTGTGTTTCGCCTCGATCTGCTCTTTGCACGACCTCCGCCCCCGCCGAACCGAAAGGGACTCGGCCCGTCGGTCCCATAGGTGTTCGTGGATCAGTCCCCCGACATCTTTGGCGCGCCAGGTAGGGGGCATCGAGGTTGTGTGAACCAGATCCGGCGTTCACGCAAGCTAGATCTTCATCATCTTCATCGACATGCCGCCGAAGAAGAAGGCTTCGGAGGCGGCTGCTCTGTCCGCACCGAACCCACCACCGCCGAAGCAAACGGCTAATGGGGCGGACGCCGGCGGAAGAACGGGCGTCGACGAAGGAGCTCACGGTGCTGCCAGGTCCAAGGACAAGGCCGCACTGCACATCGGCGGCGTAGCCGGCTCCCACAACGACCGGGCGCACTCCAAGACCTCG